>NC_059138.1:99555857-99922226 GCF_020740605.2 Lemur catta
AGGGTTAGCATCAGCCCTAGGATAGTGTTAGGGTTAGGGTTAGCATCAGCCCTAGGATAGTGTAAGGGTTAGGGTTAGGGTTAGCACCAGCCCTAGGATAGTGTTAGGGTTAGGGTTAGCATCAGCCCTAGGATAGTGTTAGGGTTATGGTTAGGGTTAGCATTAGCCCTAGGATAGTGTTAGGGTTAGCGTTAGCCTCAGCCGTAGGAGAGTGTTAGGGTTAGGTTTAGGGTTAGCATCAGCCCTAGGATAGTGTAAGGGTTAGGGTTAGCATGAGCCCTAGGATAGTGTTAGGGTAAGGGTTAGGGTTAGCATCAGGCCTAGGATAGTGTTAGGTTTAGGGTTAGGGATATCATCAGGCCTAGGATATTGTTAGGGTTAGGGTTAACATCAGCCCTAGGATAGTGTTAGGGTTAGGGTTAGGGTTAGCATCAGCCCTAGGATAGTATTAGGGTTAGGGTTAGCATCAGCCCTAGGATACTGTTAGGGTTAGGGTTAGGGTTAGCATCAGCCGTAGGATAGTGTTAGGGTTGGGTTAGCCTCAGCCCTAGGATAGTGTTAGAGTTAGGGTTAGGGTTAGCATCAGCCCTAGGATAGTGTTAGAGTTAGGGTTAGGGTTAGCATCAGCCCTAGGATAGTGTTAGTGTTAGGGTTAGCATCAGCCCTAGGATAGTGTTGGGGTTAGGGTTAGGGTTAGCATCAGCCCTAGGATAGTAATAGGGTTAGGGTTAGTGTTAGGGTTAGGGTTAGGATCAGCTCTAGGATAGTGTTAGGGTTACGGTTAGGGTTAGCATCAGCCCTAGGATAGTGTTAGGGTTAGGGTTAGCGTTAGCATCAGCCCTAGGATAGTGTTAGGGTTAGGGTTAGCATCAGCCCTAGGATAGTGTTAGGGTTAGGGTTAGCGTTAGCATCAGCCCTAGGATAGTGTTAGGGTTAGGGTTAGCATCATCCCTAGGATAGTGTTAGGGTTAGGGTTAGGGTTAGCATCAGCCCTAGGATATTGTTAGTGTTAGGGTTAGCATCAGCCCTAGGATAGTGTTAGGGTTAGGGTTAGGGTTAGCACCAGGAATAGGATAGTGTTAGGGTTAGGGTAAGCATCAGCCCTAGGATAGTGTTAGGGTTAGGGTTAGGGTAAGCATCAGCCCTAGGATAGTGTTAGGGTTAGGGTTAGCATCAGCCCTAGGATAGTGTTAGGGTTAGGGTTAGGGTTAGCATCAGCCCTAGGATAGTGTTAGGGTTAGGGTTAGCATCAGCCCTAGGATAGTGTTAGGGTTAGGGTTACGTTTAGCCTCAGGCCTAGGATAGTGTTAGGGTTAGGGTTAGCATCAGCCCTAGGATAGTGTTAGGTTTAGGGTTAACATCAGCCCTAGGATAGTGTTAGGGTTAGGGTTAGGGTTAGCATCAGCCCTAGGATAGTGTTAGGGTTAGGGTTAGCATCAGCCCTAGGATAGTGTTAGGGTTAGGGTTAGGGTTAGCATCAGGCCTAGGATAGTGTTAGGGTTAGGGTTAGCATCAGCCCTAGGATAGTGTTAGCGTTAGGGTTAGGGTTAGCATCAGCCCTAGGATAGTGTTAGGGTTAGGGTTAGCATCAACCCTAGGATAGTCTTAGGGTTAGGGTTAGGGTTAGCATCAGCCCTAGGAGAGTGTTAGGGTTAGGGATAGGGTTAGCATCAGGCCTAGGATAGTGTTAGGGTTAGGGTTAACATCAGCCCTAGGATAGTGTTAGTGTTAGGGTTAGGGTTAGCATCAGCCCTAGGATAGTGTTAGGGTTAGGGGTAGCATCAGCCATAGGATAGTGTTAGGGTTAGGGTTAGGGTTAGCATCAGCCCTAGGATAGTGATAGGGTTAGGGTTAGCATCAGGCCTAGGATAGTGTTAGGGTTAGGGTTAGCATCAGCCCTAGGAGAGTGTTAGGGTTAGGCTTAGGCTTAGCATCAGCCCTAGGATAGTGTTAGGGTTAGGGTTAGGGTTAGCATCAGCCCTTGGATAGTGTTAGGGTTAGGGTTAGCATCAGCCCGAGGATAGTGTTAGGGTTAGGGTTAGGGTTAGCATCAGCCCTAGGATAGTGTTAGTGTTAGGGTTAGCATCAGCCCTAGGATAGTGTTAGGGTTAGGGTTAACATCAGCCCTAGGATAGTGTTAGGGTTAGGGTTAGGGTTAGCATCAGCCCTAGGATAGTGTTAGGTTTAGGGTTAGCATCAGACCTAGGATAGTGTTAGGGTTAGGGGTAGGGTTAGTACCAGGCCTAGTATAGTGTTAGTGTTAGGGTTAGCATCAGCCTTAGGATAGTGTTAGTGTTAGGGTTAGCATCAGTCGTAGGATAGTGTTAGGGTTAGGGTTAGCCTCAGCCCTAGGATAGTGTTAGGGTTAGGGTTAGGGTTAGCACCAGGCCTATGATAATGTTAGGGTTAGGGTTAGCATCAGCCGTAGGATAGTGTTAGGGTTGGGTTAGCCTCAGCCCTAGGATAGTGTTAGAGTTAGGGTTAGGGTTAGCATCAGCCCTAGGATAGTGTTAGGGTTAGGGTTAGGGTTAGCATCAGCCCTAGGATAGTGTTAGTGTTAGGGTTAGCATCAGCCCTAGGATAGTGTTAGGGTTAGGTTTAGGGTTAGCATCAGCCCTAGGATAGTGTTAGTGTTAGGGTTAGCCTCAGCCCTAAGATAGTGTTAGAGTTAGGGTTAGGATTAGCATCAGCCCTAGGATAGGGTTAGGGTTAAGGTTAGCATCAGCCCTAGGATTGTGTTAGGGTTAGGGTTAGGGTTAGCATCAGGCCTAGGATAGTGTTAGGGTTAGGGTTAGGGTTAGCATCAGCCCTAGGATAGTGTTAGATTTAGGGTTAGCATCAGCCCTAGGATAGTGTTAGGGTTAGGGTAGGGTTAGCATCAGCCCTAGGATAGTGTTAGGGTTAGGGTTAGCATCAGCCCTAGGATAGTGTTAGGGTTAGGGTTAGGGTTAGCATCAGGCCTAGGATAGTGTTAGGGTTAGGGTTAGCATCAGCCCTAGGATAGTGTTAGGGTTAGGGTTAGGGTTAGCATCAGCCCTAGGATAGTGTTAGGGTTAGGGTTAGCATCAACCCTAGGATAGTGTTAGGGTTAGGGTTAGCGTTAGCATCAGCCCTAGGAGAGTGTTAGGGTTAGGGATAGGGTTAGCATCAGGCCTAGGATAGTGTTAGGGTTAGGGTTAACATCAGCCGTAGGATAGTGTTAGGGTTAGGGTTAGGGTTACCATCAGCCCTAGGATAGTGTTAGGGTTAGGGTTAGCATCAGCCATAGGATAGTGTTAGGGTCAGGGTTAGGGTTAGCATCAGGCCTAGGATAGTGTTAGGGTTAGGGTTAGCATCAGCCCTAGGATAGTGTTAGGGTTATGGATAGGGTTAGCATCAGCCCTAGGATAGTGTTAGGGTGAGGGTTAGCATCAGCCCTAGGATAGTGTTAGGGTTAGGGTTAGGGTTAGCATCACGCCTAGGATAGTGTTAGGGTTAGGGTTAGCATCAGCCCTAGGATAGTGTTAGGGTTAGGGTTAGGGTTAGCATCAGCCCTAGGATTGTGTTAGGGTTAGGGTTAGGGTTAGCATCAGCCCTAGGATAGTGTTAGGGTTAGGGTTAGGGTTAGCATCAGCCCTAGGATAGTGTTAGGGTTAGGGTTAGCCTCAGCCCTAGGATAGTGTTAGAGTTAGGGTTAGGGTTAGCATAATCCCTAGGATAGTGTTAGGGTTAGGGTTAGGGTTAGCATCAGCCCTAGGATAGTGTTAGTGTTAGGGTTAGCATCAGCCCTAGGATAGTGTTAGGGTTAGGGTTAGGGTTAGCATCAGCCCTAGGATAGTGTAAGGGTTAGGGTTAGCATGAGCCCTAGGATAGTGTTAGGGAAAGGGTTAGGGTTAGCATCAGGCCTAGGATAGTGTTAGGGTTACGGTTAGAATCAGCCCTAGGATAGTGTTAGGGTTAGGGTTAGGGTTAGCATGAGCCCTAGGATAGTGTTAGGTTTAGGGTTAGGGATATCATCAGGCCTAGGATATTGTTAGGGTTAGGGTTACCATCAGCCCTAGGATAGTGTTAGGGTTAGGGTTAGGGTTAGCATCAGCCCTAGGATAGTATTAGGGTTAGGGTTAGCATCAGCCCTAGGATAGTGTTAGGGTTAGGGTTAGGGTTAGCACCAGGCCTATGATAATGTTAGGGTTAGGGTTAGCATCAGCCGTAGGATAGTGTTAGGGTTGGGTTAGCCTCAGCCCTAGGATAGTGTTAGAGATAGGGTTAGGGTTAGCATCAGCCCTAGGATAGTGTTAGGGTTAGGGTTAGGGTTAGCATCAGCCCTAGGATAGCGTTAGTGTTAGGGTTAGCATCAGCCCTAGGATAGTGTTAGGGTTAGGTTTAGGGTTAGCATCAGCCCTAGGATAGTGTTAGGGTTAGGGTTAGCCTCAGCCCTAAGATAGTGTTAGAGTTAGGGTTAGGATTAGCATCAGCCCTAGGATAGGGTTAGGGTTAGGGTTAGCATCAGCCCTAGGGTAGTGTTAGTGTTAGGGTTAGGGTTAGCATCAGGCCTAGGATAGTGTTAGGGTTAGGGTTAGGGTTAGCATCAGCCCTAGGATAGTGTTAGATTTAGGGTTAGCATCAGCCCTAGGATAGTGTTAGGGTTAGGGTAGGGTTAGCATCATCCCTAGGATAGTGTTAGGGTTAGGGTTAGCATCAGCCCTAGGATAGTGTTAGGGTTAGGGTTAGGATTAGCATCAGGCCTAGGATAGTGTTAGGGTTAGGGTTAGCATTAGCCCTAGGATAGTGTTAGGGTTAGGGTTAGGGTTAGCATCAGCCCTAGGATAGTGTTAGGGTTAGGGTTAGCATCAACCCTAGGATAGTGTTAGGGTTAGGGTTAGGGTTAGCATCAGCCCTAGGAGAGTGTTAGGGTTAGGGATAGGGTTAGCATCAGGCCTAGGATAGTGTTATGGTTAGGGTTAACATCAGCCCTAGGATAGTGTTAGGGTTAGGGTTAGGGTTAGCATCAGCCCTAGGATAGTGTTAGGGTTAGGGTTAGCATCAGCCATAGGATAGTGTTAGGGTTAGGGTTAGGGTTAGCATCAGGCCTAGGATAGTGTTAGGGTTAGGGTTAGCATCAGCCCTAGGATAGTGTTAGGGTTAGGATTAGGGTTAGCATCAGCCGTAGGATAGTGTTAGGTTTAGGGTTATCCTCAGTCCTAAGATAGTGTTAGAGTTAGGGTTAGGGTTAGCATCAGCCCTAGGATAGTGTTAGGGTTAGGGTTAGGGTTAGCATCAGCCCTAGGATAGTGTTAGTGTTAGGGTTAGCATCAGCCCTAGGATAGTGTTAGGGTTAGGGTTAGGGTTAGCATCAGCCCTAGGATAGTGTTAGGGTCAGGGTTAGGGTTAGCATCAGCCCTAGGATAGTGTTAAGGTTAGGGTTAGGTTTAGCATCAGCCCTAGGATAGTATTAGGGTTAGGGTTAGCATCAGGCCTAGGATAGTGTTAGGGTTAGGGTTAGGGTTAGCATCAGCCCTAGGATAGTGGTAGATTTAGGGTTAGCATCAGCCCTAGGATAGTGTTAGGGTTAGGGTAGGGTTAGCATCAGCCCTAGGATAGTCTTAGGGTTATGGTTAGCATCAGCCCTAGGATAGTGTTAGGGTTAGGGTTAGGGTTAGCATCAGGCCTAGGATAGTGTTAGGGTTAGGGTTAGCATCAGCCCTAGGATAGTGTTAGGGTTAGGGTTAGGGTTAGCATCAGCCCTAGGATAGTGTTAGGGTTAGGGTTAGCATCAACCCTAGGATAGTGTTAGGGTTAGGGTTAGGGTTAGCATCAGCCCTAGGAGAGTGTTAGGGTTAGGGATAGGGTTAGCATCAGGCCTAGGATAGTGTTAGGGTTAGGGTTAACATCAGCCCTAGGAAAGTGTTAGGGTTAGGGTTAGGGTTAGCATCAGCCCTAGGATAGTGTTAGGGTTAGGGTTAGCATCAGCCATAGGATAGTGTTAGGGTTAGGGTTAGGGTTAGCATCAGGCCTAGGATAGTGTTAGGGTTAGGGTTAGCATCAGCCCTAGGATAGTGTTAGGGTTATGGATAGGGTTAGCATCAGCCCTAGGATAGTGTTAGGGTTAGGGTTAGCATCAGCCCTAGGATAGTGTTAGGGTTAGGGTTAGGGTTAGCATCACGCCTAGGATAGTGTTAGGGTTAGGGTTAGCATCAGCCCTAGGATAGTGTTAGGGTTAGGGTTAGGGTTAGCAACAGCCCTAGGATTGTGTTAGGGTTAGGGTTAGGGTTAGCATCAGCCCTACGATAGTGTTAGGGTTAGGGTTAGGGTTAGCATCAGCCCTAGGATAGTGTTAGGGTTAGGGTTAGCCTCAGCCCTAGGATAGTGTTAGAGTTAGGGTTAGGGTTAGCATCATCCCTAGGATAGTGTTAGGGTTAGGGTTAGGGTTAGCATCAGCCCTAGGATAGTGTTAGTGTTAGGGTTAGCATCAGCCCTAGGATAGTGTTAGGGTTAGGGTTAGGGTTAGCATCAGCCCTAGGATAGTGTAAGGGTTAGGGTTAGGGTTAGCATCAGCCCTAGGATAGTATTAGGGTTAGGGTTAGCATCAGCCCTAGGATAGTGTTAGGGTTAGGGTTAGGGTTAGCACCAGGCCTATGATAATGTTAGGGTTAGGGTTAGCATCAGCCATAGGATAGTGTTAGGGTTGGGTTAGCCTCAGCCCTAGGATAGTGTTAGAGTTAGGGTTAGGGTTAGCATCAGCCCTAGGATAGTGTTAGGGTTAGGGTTAGGGTTAGCATCAGCCCTAGGATAGTGTTAGTGTTAGGGTTAGCATCAGCCCTAGGATAGTGTTAGGGTTAGGTTTAGGGTTAGCATCAGCCCTAGGATAGTGTTAGGGTTAGGGTTAGCCTCAGCCCTAAGATAGTGTTAGAGTTAGGGTTAGGATTAGCATCAGCCCTAGGATAGGGTTAGGGTTAAGGTTAGCATCAGCCCTAGGATAGTGTTAGGGTTAGGGTTAGGGTTAGCATCAGGCCTAGGATAGTGTTAGGGTTAGGGTTAGGGTTAGCATCAGCCCTAGGATAGTGTTAGATTTAGGGTTAGCATCAGCCCTAGGATAGTGTTAGGGTTAGGGTAGGGTTAGCATCAGCCCTAGGATAGTGTTAGGGTTAGGGTTAGCATCAGCCCTAGGATAGTGTTAGGGTTAGGGTTAGGGTTAGCATCAGGCCTAGGATAGTGTTAGGGTTAGGGTTAGCATCAGCCCTAGGATAGTGTTAGGGTTAGGGTTAGGGTTAGCATTAGCCCTAGGATAGTGTTAGGGTTAGGGTTAGCATCAACCCTAGGATAGTGTTAGGGTTAGGGTTAGGGTTAGCATCAGCCCTAGGATAGTGTTAGGGTTAGGGTTAGCATCAGCCATAGGATAGTGTTAGGGTTAGGGTTAGGGTTAGCATCAGGCCTAGGATAGTGTTAGGGTTAGGGTTAGCATCAGCCCTAGGATAGTGTTAGGGTTAGGATTAGGGTTAGCATCAGCCGTAGGATAGTGTTAGGTTTAGGGTTATCCTCAGTCCTAAGATAGTGTTAGAGTTAGGGTTAGGGTTAGCATCAGCCCTAGGATAGTGTTAGGGTTAGGGATAGGGTTAGCATCAGCCCTAGGATAGTGTTAGGGTCAGGGTTAGGGTTAGCATCAGCCCTAGGATAGTGTTAATTTTAGGGTTAGGGTTAGCATCAGCCCTAGGATAGTATTAGGGTTAGGGTTAGCATCAGCCCTAGGATAGTGTTAGGGTTAGGGTTAGGGTTACACCAGGCCTATGATAATGTTAGTGTTAGGGTTAGCATCAGCCTTAGGATAGTGTTACGGTTAGGGTTAGGGTTAGCATCAGCCGTAGGATAGTGTTAGGGTTGGGTTAGCCTCAGCCCTAGGATAGTGTTAGAGTTAGGGTTAGGGTTAGCATCAGCCCTAGGATAGTGTTAGGGTTAGGGTTAGGGTTAGCATCAGCCCTAGGATAGTGTTAGTGTTAGGGTTACCATCAGCCCTAGGATAGTGTTAGGGTTAGGGTTAGGGTTAGCATCAGCCCTAGGATAGTGTTAGGGTTAGGGTTAGTGTTAGGGTTAGGGTTAGGATCAGCTCTAGGATAGTGTTAGGGTTACGGTTAGGGTTAGCATCAGCCCTAGGATAGTGTTAGGGTTAGGGTTAGGGTTAGCATCAGCCCTAGGATAGTGTTAGGGTTAGGGTTAGCATCAGCCCTAGGATAGTGTTAGGGTTAGGGTTAGGGTTAGCATCAGCCCTAGGATAGTGTTAGGGTTAGGGTTAGCATCAGCCCTAGGATAGTGTTAGGGTTATGGATAGGGTTAGCATCAGTCCTAGGATAGTGTTAGCGTTAGGGTTAGCATCAGCCCTAGGATAGTGTTAGGGTTAGGGTTAGGGTTAGCATCACGCCTAGGATAGTGTTAGGGTTAGGGTTAGCATCAGCCCTAGGATAGCGTTAGGGTTAGGGTTAGGGTTAGCATCAGCCCTAGGATTGTGTTAGGGTTAGGGTTAGGGTTAGCATCAGCCCTAGGATAGTGTTAGGGTTAGGGTTAGGGTTAGCATCAGCCCTAGGATAGTGTTAGGGTTAGGGTTAGCCTCAGCCCTAGGATAGTGTTAGAGTTAGGGTTAGGGTTAGCATAATCCCTAGGATAGTGTTAGGGTTAGGGTTAGGGTTAGCATCAGCCCTAGGATAGTGTTAGTGTTAGGGTTAGCATCAGCCCTAGGATACTGTTAGGGTTAGGGTTAGGGTTAGCATCAGCCCTAGGATAGTGTAAGGGTTAGGGTTAGCATGAGCCCTAGGATAGTGTTAGGGTAAGGGTTAGGGGTAGCATCAGGCCTAGGATAGTGTTAGGGTTACGGTTAGAATCAGTCCTAGGATAGTGTTAGGGTTAGGGTTAGGGTTAGCATGAGCCCTAGGATAGTGTTAGGTTTAGGGTTAGGGATATCATCAGGCCTAGGATATTGTTAGGATTAGGGTTACCATCAGCCCTAGGATAGTGTTAGGGTTAGGGTTAGGGTTAGCATCAGCCCTAGGATAGTATTAGGGTTAGGGTTAGCATCAGCCCTAGGATAGTGTTAGGGTTAGGGTTAGGGTTAGCACCAGGCCTATGATAATGTTAGTGTTATGGTTAGCATCAGCCTTAGGATAGTGTTACGGTTAGGGTTAGGGTTAGCATCAGCCGTAGGATAGTGTTAGGGTTGGGTTAGCCTCAGCCCTAGGATAGTGTTAGAGTTAGGGTTAGGGTTAGCATCAGCCCTAGGATAGTGTTAGGGTTAGGGTTAGGGTTAGCATCAGCCCTAGGATAGTGTTAGTGTTAGGGTTAGCATCAGCCCTAGGATAGTGTTAGGGTTAAGTTTAGGGTTAGCATCAGCCCTAGGATAGTGTTAGATTTAGGGTTAGCATCAGCCCTAGGATAGTGTTAGGGTTAGGGTAGGGTTAGCATCAGCCCTAGGATAGTGTTAGGGTTAGGGTAGGGTTAGCATCAGCCCTAGGATAGTATTAGGGTTAGGGTTAGCATCAGCCCTAGGATACTGTTAGGGTTAGGGTTAGGGTTAGCACCAGGCCTATGATAATGTTAGTGTTAGGGTTAGCATCAGCCTTAGGATAGTGTTACGGTTAGGGTTAGGGTTAGCATCAGCCGTAGGATAGTGTTAGGGTTGGGTTAGCCTCAGCCCTAGGATAGTGTTAGAGTTAGGGTTAGGGTTAGCATCAGCCCTAGGATAGTGTTAGGGTTAGGGTTAGGGTTAGCATCAGCCCTAGGATAGTGTTAGTGTTAGGGTTACCATCAGCCCTAGGATAGTGTTAGGGTTAGGGTTAGGGTTAGCATCAGCCCTAGGATAGTGTTAGGGTTAGGGTTAGTGTTAGGGTTAGGGTTAGGATCAGCTCTAGGATAGTGTTAGGGTTACGGTTAGGTTTAGCATCAGCCCTATTATAGTGTTAGGGTTAGGGTTAGGGTTAGCATCAGCCCTAGGATAGTGTTAGGGTTAGGGTTAGCATCAACCCTTGGATAGTGTTAGGGTTAGGGTTAGGGTTAGCATCAGCCCTAGGATAGTGTTATGGTTAGGGTTAGCATCAGCCCTAGGATAGTGTTAGGGTTAGGGTTAGGGTTAGCACCAGGCCTATGATAATGTTAGTGTTAGGGTTAGCATCAGCCTTAGGATAGTGTTACGGTTAGGGTTAGGGTTAGCATCAGCCGTAGGATAGTGTTAGGGTTGGGTTAGCCTCAGCCCTAGGATAGTGTTAGAGTTAGGGTTAGGGTTAGCATCAGCCCTAGGATAGTGTTAGGGTTAGGGTTAGGGTTAGCATCAGCCCTAGGATAGTGTTAGTGTTAGGGTTACCATCAGCCCAAGGATAGTGTTAGGGTTAGGGTTAGGGTTAGCATCAGCCCTAGGATAGTGTTAGGGTTAGGGTTAGTGTTAGGGTTAGGGTTAGGATCAGCTCTAGGATAGTGTTAGGGTTACGGTTAGGTTTAGCATCAGCCCTAGGATAGTGTTAGGGTTAGGGTTAGGGTTAGCATCAGCCCTAGGATAGTGTTAGGGTTAGGGTTAGCATCAACCCTTGGATAGTGTTAGGGTTAGGGTTAGGGTTAGCATCAGCCCTAGGATAGTGTTAGGGTTAGGGTTAGCATCAGCCCTAGGATAGTGTTAGGGTTAGGGTTAGGTTTAGCATCACCCCTAGGATATTGTTAGGGTTAGGGTTAGCATCAGCCCTAGGATAGTGTTAGGGTTAGGGTTAGGGTTAGCACCAGGCCTAGGATAGTTTTAGGGTTAGGGTAAGCATCAGTCCTAGCATAGTGTTAGGGTTAGGGTTAGGGTTAGCATCAGCCCTAGGATAATGTTAGTGTTAGGGTTAGCATCAGCCCTAGGATAGTGTTAGGGTTAGGCTTAGGGTTAGCATCACGCCTAGGATAGTGTTAGGGTTAGGGTTAGCATCAGCCCTAGGATAGTGTTAGGGTTAGGGTTAGGGTTAGCATCAGCCCTAGGATTGTGTTAGGGTTAGGGTTAGGGTTAGCATCAGCCCTAGGATAGTGTTAGGGTTAGGGTTAGGGATAGCATCAGCCCTAGGATAGTGTTAGGGTTAGGGTTAGCCTCAGCCCTAGGATAGTGTTAGAGTTAGGGTTAGGGTTAGCATAATCCCTAGGATAGTGTTAGGGTTAGGGTTAGGGTTAGCATCAGCCCTAGGATAGTGTTAGTGTTAGGGTTAGCATCAGCCCTAGGATAGTGTTAGGGTTAGGGTTAGGGTTAGCATCAGCCCTAGGATAGTGTAAGGGTTAGGGTGAGCATGAGCCCTAGGATAGTGTTAGGGTAAGGGTTAGGGTTAGCATCAGGCCTAGGATAGTGTTAGGGTTACGGTTAGCATCAGCCCTGGGATAGTGTTAGGGTTAGGGTAGGGTTAGCATCAGCCCTAGGATAGTGTTAGGGTTAGGGTTAGCATCAGCCCTAGGATAGTGTTAGGGTTAGGGTTAGGGTTAGCATCAGGCCTAGGATAGTGTTAGGGTTAGGGTTAGCATCAGCCCTAGGATAGTGCTGGGTTAGGGTTAGCGTTAGCATCAGCCCTAGGACAGTGTTAGAGTTAGGGTTAGCATCAACCCTAGGATAGTGTTAGGGTTAGGGTTAGGGTTCGCATCAGCCCTAGGAGAGTGTTAGGGTTAGGGATAGGGTTAGCATCAGGCCTAGGATAGTGTTAGGGTTAGGGTTAACATCAGCCCCAGGATAGTGTTAGGGTTAGGGTTAGGGTTAGCATCAGCCCTAGGATAGTGTTAGGGTTAGGGTTAGCATCAGCCATAGGATAGTGTTAGGGTTAGGGTTAGGGTTAGCATCAGGCCTAGGATAGTGTTAGGGTTAGGGTTAGCATCAGCCCTAGGATAGTGTTAGGGTTGGGATTAGGGTTAGCATCAGCCGTAGGATAGTGTTAGGTTTAGGGTTATCCTCAGTCCTAAGATAGTGTTAGAGTTAGGGTTAGGGTTAGCATCAGCCCTACGATAGTGTTAGGGTTAGGGTTAGGGTTAGCATCAGCCCTAGGATAGTGTTAGTGTTAGGGTTAGCATCAGCCCTAGGATAGTGTTAGGGTTAGGGTTAGGGTTAGCATCAGCCGTAGGATAGTGTTACGGTTAGGGTTAGGGTTAGCATCAGCCGTAGGATAGTGTTAGGGTTGGGTTAGCCTCAGCCCTAGGATAGTGTTAGAGTTAGGTTTAGGGTTAGCATCAGCCCTAGGATAGTGTTAGGGTTAGGGTTAGGGTTAGCATCAGCCCTAGGATAGTGTTAGTGTTATGGTTACCATCAGCCCTAAGATAGTGTTAGGGTTAGGGTTAGGGTTAGCATCAGCCCTAGGATAGTGTTAGGGTTAGGGTTAGTGTTAGGGTTAGGGTTAGGATCAGCTCTAGGATAGTGTTAGGGTTAGGGTTAGGGTTAGCATCAGCCCTAGGATAGTGTTAGGGTTAGGGTTAGGGTTAGCATCAGCCCTAGGATAGTGTTAGTGTTAGGGTTAGCATCAGCCCTAGGATAGTGTTAGGGTTAGGGTTAGGGTTAGCATCAGCCCTAGGATAGTGTTAGGGTCAGGGTTAGGGTTAGCATCAGCCCTAGGATAGTGTTAAGGTTAGGGTTAGGGTTAGCATCAGCCCTAGGATAGTATTAGGGTTAGGGTTAGCATCAGCCCTAGGATACTGTTAGGGTTAGGGTTAGGGTTAGCACCAGGCCTATGATAATGTTAGTGTTAGGGTTAGCATCAGCCTTAGGATAGTGTTACGGTTAGGGTTAGGGTTAGCATCAGCCGTAGGATAGTGTTAGGGTTGGGTTAGCCTCAGCCCTAGGATAGTGTTAGAGTTAGGGTTAGGGTTAGCATCAGCCCTAGGATAGTGTTAGGGTTAGGGTTAGGGTTAGCATCAGCCCTAGGATAGTGTTAGTGTTAGGGTTACCATCAGCCCTAGGATAGTGTTAGGGTTAGGGTTAGGGTTAGCATCAGCCCTAGGATAGTGTTAGGGTTAGGGTTAGTGTTAGGGTTAGGGTTAGGATCAGCTCTAGGATAGTGTTAGGGTTACGGTTAGGTTTAGCATCAGCCCTAGGATAGTGTTAGGGTTAGGGTTAGGGTTAGCATCAGCCCTAGGATAGTGTTAGGGTTAGGGTTAGCATCAACCCTTGGATAGTGTTAGGGTTAGGGTTAGGGTTAGCATCAGCCCTAGGATAGTGTTAGGGTTAGGGTTAGCATCAGCCCTAGGATAGTGTTAGGGTTAGGGTTAGGGTTAGCACCAGGCCTATGATAATGTTAGTGTTAGGGTTAGCATCAGCCTTAGGATAGTGTTACGGTTAGGGTTAGGGTTAGAATCAGCCGTAGGATAGTGTTAGGGTTGGGTTAGCCTCAGCCCTAGGATAGTGTTAGAGTTAGGGTTAGGGTTAGCATCAGCCCTAGGATAGTGTTAGGGTTAGGGTTAGTGTTAGGGTTAGGGTTAGGATCAGCTCTAGGATAGTGTTAGGGTTACGGTTAGGTTTAGCATCAGCCCTAGGATAGTGTTAGGGTTAGGGTTAGGGTTAGCATCAGCCCTAGGATAGTGTTAGGGTTAGGGTTAGGGTTAGCATCAGCCCTAGGATAGTGTTAGGGTTAGGGTTAGTGTTAGGGTTAGGGTTAGGATCAGCTCTAGGATAGTGTTAGGGTTACGGTTAGGTTTAGCATCAGCCCTATTATAGTGTTAGGGTTAGGGTTAGGGTTAGCATCAGCCCTAGGATAGTGTTAGTGTTAGGGTTAGCATCAACCCTTGGATAGTGTTAGGGTTAGGGTTAGGGTTAGCATCAGCCCTAGGATAGTGTTAGGGTTAGGGTTAGCATCAGCCCTAGGATAGTGTTAGGGTTAGGGTTAGGGTTAGCACCAGGCCTATGATAATGTTAGTGTTAGGGTTAGCATCAGCCTTAGGATAGTGTTACGGTTAGGGTTAGGGTTAGCATCAGCCGTAGGATAGTGTTATGGTTGGGTTAGCCTCAGCCCTAGGATAGAGTTAGAGTTAGGGTTAGGGTTAGCATCAGCCCTAGGATAGTGTTAGGGTTAGGGTTAGGGTTAGCATCAGCCCTAGGATAGTGTTAGTGTTAGGGTTACCATCAGCCCAAGGATAGTGTTAGGGTTAGGGTTAGGGTTAGCATCAGCCCTAGGATAGTGTTAGGGTTAGGGTTAGTGTTAGGGTTAGGGTTAGGATCAGCTCTAGGATAGTGTTAGGGTTACGGTTAGGTTTAGCATCAGCCCTAGGATAGTGTTAGGGTTAGGGTTAGGGTTAGCATCAGCCCTAGGATAGTGTTAGGGTTAGGGTTAGCATCAACCCTTGGATAGTGTTAGGGTTAGGGTTAGGGTTAGCATCAGCCCTAGGATAGTGTTAGGGTTAGGGTTAGCATCAGCCCTAGGATAGTGTTAGGGTTAGGGTTAGGTTTAGCATCACCCCTAGGATATTGTTAGGGTTACGGTTAGCATCAGCCCTAGGATAGTGTTAGGGTTAGGGTTAGGGTTAGCACCAGGCCTAGGATAGTTTTAGGGTTAGGGTAAGCATCAGTCGTAGCATAGTGTTAGGGTTAGGGTTAGGGTTAGCATCAGCCCTAGGATAATGTTAGTGTTAGGGTTAGCATCAGCCCTAGGATAGTGTTAGGGTTAGGCTTAGGGTTAGCATCACGCCTAGGATAGTGTTAGGGTTAGGGTTAGCATCAGCCCTAGGATAGTGTTAGGGTTAGGGTTAGGGTTAGCATCAGCCCTAGGATTGTGTTAGGGTTAGGGTTAGGGTTAGCATCAGCCCTAGGATAGTGTTAGGGTTAGGGTTAGGGTTAGCATCAGCCCTAGGATAGTGTTAGGGTTAGGGTTAGCCTCAGCCCTAGGATAGTGTTAGAGTTAGGGTTAGGGTTAGCATAATCCCTAGGATAGTGTTAGGGTTAGGGTTAGGGTTAGCATCAGCCCTAGGATAGTGTTAGTGTTAGGGTTAGCATCAGCCCTAGGATAGTGTTAGGGTTAGGGTTAGGGTTAGCATCAGCCCTAGGATAGTGTAAGGGTTAGGGTGAGCATGAGCCCTAGGATAGTGTTAGGGTAAGGGTTAGGGTTAGCATCAGGCCTAGGATAGTGTTAGGGTTACGGTTAGAATCAGCCCTAGGGTAGTGTTAGGGTTAGGGTTAGGGTTAGCATGAGCCCTAGGATAGTGTTAGGTTTAGGGTTAGGGATATCATCAGGCCTAGGATATTGTTAGGGTTAGGGTTAACCTCAGCCCTAGGATAGTGTTAGGGTTAGGGTTAGGGTTAGCATCAGCCCTAGGATAGTATTAGGGTTAGGGTTAGCATCAGCCCTAGGATAGTGTTAGGGTTAGGGTTAGGGTTAGCACCAGGCCTATGATAATGTTAGTGTTAGGGTTAGCATCAGCCTTAGGATAGTGTTACGGTTAGGGTTAGGGTTAGCATCAGCCGTAGGATAGTGTTAGGGTTGGGTTAGCCTCAGCCCTAGGATAGTGTTAGAGTTAGGGTTAGGGTTAGCATCAGCCCTAGGATAGTGTTAGGGTTAGGGTTAGGGTTAGCATCAGCCCTAGGGTAGTGTTAGTGTTAGGGTTAGCATCAGCCCTAGGATAGTGTTAGGGTTAGGTTTAGGGTTAGCATCAGCCCTAGGATAGTGTTAGGGTTAGGGTTAGCCTCAGCCCTAAGATAGTGTTAGAGTTAGGGTTAGGATTAGCATCAGCCCTAGGATAGGGTTAGGGTTAGGGTTAGCATCAGCCCTAGGATAGTGTTAGGGTTAGGGTTAGGGTTAGCATCAGCCCTAGGATAGTGTTAGTGTTAGGGTTAGCATCAGCCCTAGGATAGTGTTAGGGTTAGGGTTAGGGTTAGCATCAGCCCTAGGATAGTGTTAGGGTTAGGGTTAGTGTTAGGGTTAGGGTTAGGATCAGCTCTAGGATAGTGTTAGGGTTATGGTTAGGTTTAGCATCAGCCCTAGGATAGTGTTAGGGTTAGGGTTAGGGTTAGCATCAGCCCTAGGATAGTGTTAGGGTTAGGGTTAGCATGAACCCTTGGATAGTGTTAGGGTTAGGGTTAGGGTTAGCATCAGCCCTAGGATAGTGTTAGGGTCAGGGTTAGCATCAGCCCTAGGATAGTGTTAGGGTTAGGGTTAGGTTTAGCATCACCCCTAGGATATTGTTAGGGTTAGGGTTAGCATCAGCCCTAGGATAGTGTTAGGGTTAGGGTTAGGGTTAGCACCAGTCCTAGGATAGTTTTAGGGTTAGGGTAAGCATCAGTCCTAGCATAGTGTTAGGGTTAGGGTTAGGGTTAGCATCAGCCCTAGGATAATGTTAGTGTTAGGGTTAGCATCAGCCCTAGGATAGTGTTAGGGTTAGGCTTAGGGTTAGCATCACGCCTAGGATAGTGTTAGGGTTAGGGTTAGCATCAGCCCTAGGATAGTGTTAGGGTTAGGGTTAGGGTTAGCATCAGCCCTAGGATTGTGTTAGGGTTAGGGTTAGGGTTAGCATCAGCCCTAGGATAGTGTTAGGGTTAGGGTTAGGGTTAGCATCAGCCCTAGGATAGTGTTAGGGTTAGGGTTAGCCTCAGTCCTAGGATAGTGTTAGAGTTAGGGTTAGGGTTAGCATAATCCCTAGGATAGTGTTAGGGTAGGGTTAGGGTTAGCATCAGCCCTAGGATAGTGTTAGTGTTAGGGTTAGCATCAGCCCTAGGATAGTGTTAGGGTTAGGGTTAGGGTTAGCATCAGCCCTAGGATAGTGTAAGGGTTAGGGTGAGCATGAGCCCTAGGATAGTGTTAGGGTAAGGGTTAGGGTTAGCATCAGGCCTAGGATAGTGTTAGGGTTACGGTTAGAATCAGCCCTAGGGTAGTGTTAGGGTTAGGGTTAGGGTTAGCATGAGCCCTAGGATAGTGTTAGGTTTAGGGTTAGGGATATCATCAGGCCTAGGATATTGTTAGGGTTAGGGTTACCCTCAGCCCTAGGATAGTGTTAGGGTTAGGGTTAGGGTTAGCATCAGCCCTAGGATAGTATTAGGGTTAGGGTTAGCATCAGCCCTAGGATAGTGTTAGGGTTAGGGTTAGGGTTAGCACCAGGCCTATGATAATGTTAGTGTTAGGGTTAGCATCAGCCTTAGGATAGTGTTACGGTTAGGGTTAGGGTTAGCATCAGCCGTAGGATAGTGTTAGGGTTGGGTTAGCCTCAGCCCTAGGATAGTGTTAGAGTTAGGGTTAGGGTTAGCATCAGCCCTAGGATAGTGTTAGGGTTAGGGTTAGGGTTAGCATCAGCCCTAGGGTAGTGTTAGTGTTAGGGTTAGCATCAGCCCTAGGATAGTGTTAGGGTTAGGTTGAGGGTTAGCATCAGCCCTAGGATAGTGTTAGGGTTAGGGTTAGCCTCAGCCCTAAGATAGTGTTAGAGTTAGGGTTAGGATTAGCATCAGCCCTAGGATAGGGTTAGGGTTAGGGTTAGCATCAGCCCTAGGATAGTGTTAGGGTTAGGGTTAGGGTTAGCATCAGCCCTAGGATAGTGTTAGTGTTAGGGTTAGCATCAGCCCTAGGATAGTGTTAGGGTTAGGGTTAGGGTTAGCATCAGCCCTAGGATAGTGTTAGGGTTAGGGTTAGTGTTAGGGTTAGGGTTAGGATCAGCTCTAGGATAGTGTTAGGGTTATGGTTAGGTTTAGCATCAGCCCTAGGATAGTGTTAGGGTTAGGGTTAGGGTTAGCATCAGCCCTAGGATAGTGTTAGGGTTAGGGTTAGCATGAACCCTTGGATAGTGTTAGGGTTAGGGTTAGGGTTAGCATCAGCCCTAGGATAGTGTTAGGGTCAGGGTTAGCATCAGCCCTAGGATAGTGTTAGGGTTAGGGTTAGGTTTAGCATCACCCCTAGGATATTGTTAGGGTTAGGGTTAGCATCAGCCCTAGGATAGTGTTAGGGTTAGGGTTAGGGTTAGCACCAGTCCTAGGATAGTTTTAGGGTTAGGGTAAGCATCAGTCCTAGCATAGTGTTAGGGTTAGGGTTAGGGTTAGCATCATCCCTAGGATAGTGTTAGGGTTAGGGTTAGCCTCAGCCCTAGGATAGTGTTAGGGTTAGGGTTAGGATTAGCATCAGCCCTAGGGTAGGGTTAGGGTTAGGGTTAGCATCAGCCCTAGGATAGTGTTAGGGTTAGGGGTAGGGTTAGCATCAGCCCTAGGATTGTGTTAGGGTTAGGGTTAGGGTTAGCATCAGCCCTAGGATAGTGTTAGGGTTAGGGTTAGCCTAAGCCCTAGGATAGTGTTAGAGTTAGGGTTAGGGTTAGCATAAACCCTAGGATAGTGTTAGGGTTAGGGTTAGGGTTAGCATCAGGCCTAGGATAGTGTAAGGGTTAGGGTTAGCATGAGCCCTAGGATAGTGTTAGGGTAAGGGTTAGGGTTAGCATCAGGCCTAGGATAGTGTTAGGGTTATGGTTAGAATCAGCCCTAGGATAGTGTTAGGGTTAGGGTTAGGGTTAGCATGAGCCCTAGGATAGTGTTAGGTTTAGGGTTAGGGATATCATCAGGCCTAGGATATTGTTAGGGTTAGGGTTACCATCAGCCCTAGGATAGTGTTAGGGTTAGGGTTAGGGTTAGCATCAGCCCTAGGATAGTATTAGGGTTAGGGTTAGCATCAGCCCTAGGATAGTGTTAGGGTTAGGGTTAGGGTTAGCACCAGGCCTATGATAATGTTAGTGTTAGGGTTAGCATCAGCCTTAGGATAGTGTTACGATTAGGGTTAGGGTTAGCATCAGCCGTAGGATAGTGTTAGGGTTGGGTTAGCCTCAGCCCTAGGATAGTGTTAGAGTTAGGGTTAGGGTTAGCATCAGCCCTAGGATAGTGTCAGGGTTAGGGTTAGGGTTTTCATCAGCCCTAGGATAGTGTTAGTGTTAGGGTTAGCATCAGCCCTAGGATAGTGTTAGGGTTAGGTTTAGGGTTAGCATCAGCCCTAGGATAGTGTTAGGGTTAGGGTTTGGGTTAGCATCAGCCCTAGGATAGTGTTAGTGTTAGGGTTACCATCAGCCCTAGGATAGTGTTAGGGTTAGGGTAGGGTTAGCATCAGCCCTAGGATAGTGTTAGGATTAGGCTTAGTGTTAGGGTTAGGGTTAGGATCAGCTCTAGGATAGTGTTAGGGTTACGGTTAGGGTTAGCATCAGCCCTAGGATAGTGTTAGGGTTAGGGTTAGGGTTAGCATCAGCCCTAGGATAGTGTTAGGGTTAGGGTTAGCATCAACCCTAGGATAGTGTTAGGGTTAGGGTTAGGGTTAGCATCAGCCCTAGGATAGTGTTAGGGTTAGGGTTAGGGTTAGCATCAGCCCTAGGATAGTGTTAGTGTTAGGGTTAGCATCAGCCCTAGGATAGTGTTAGGGTTAGGGTTAGGGTTAGCATCAGCCCTAGGATAGTGTTAGGGTCAGGGTTAGGGTTAGCATCAGCCCTAGGATAGTGTTAAGGTTAGGGTTAGGGTTAGCATCAGCCCTAGGATAGTATTAGGGTTAGGGTTAGCATCAGCCCTAGGATAGTGTTAGGGTTAGGGTTAGGGTTAGCACCAGGCCTATGATAATGTTAGTGTTAGGGTTAGCATCAGCCCTAGGATAGTGTTAGGGTTAGGGTTAGCATCAGCCGTAGGATACTGTTAGGGTTGGGTTAGCCTCAGCCCTAGCATAGTATTAGAGTTAGGGTTAGGGTTAGCATCAGCCCTAGGATAGTGTTAGGGTTAGGGTTAGGGTTAGCATCAGCCCTAGGATAGTGTTAGTGTTAGGGTTACCATCAGCCCTAGGATAGTGTTAGGGTTAGGGTTAGGGTTAGCATCAGCCCTAGGATAGTGTTAGGGTTAGGGTTAGTGTTAGGGTTAGGGTTAGGATCAGCTCTAGGATAGTGTTAGGGTTACGGTTAGGTTTAGCATCAGCCCTAGGATAGTGTTAGGGTTAGGGTTAGGGTTAGCATCAGCCCTAGGATAGTGTTAGGGTTAGGGTTAGCATCAACCCTTGGATAGTGTTAGGGTTAGGGTTAGGGTTAGCATCAGCCCTAGGATAGTGTTAGTGTTAGGGTTAGCATCAGCCCTAGGATAGTGTTAGGGTTAGGGTTAGGTTTAGCATCACCCCTAGGATATTGTTAGGGTTAGGGTTAGCATCAGCAATAGGATAGTGTTAGGGTTAGGTTTAGAGTTAGCACCAGGCCTAGGATAGTTTTAGGGTTAGGGTAAGCATCAGTCCTAGCATAGTGTTAGGGTTAGGGTTAGGGTTAGCATCAGCCCTAGGATAGTGTTAGGGTTAGGGTTAGCATCAGCCCTAGGATAGTGTTAGGGTTAGGGTTAGGGTTAGCATCACGCTTAGGATAGTGTTAGGGTTAGGGTTAGCATCAGCCCTAGGATAGTGTTAGGGTTAGGGTTAGGGTTAGCATCAGCCCTAGGATTGTGTTAGGGTTAGGGTTAGGGTTAGCATCAGCCCTAGGATAGTGTTAGGGTTAGGGTTAGGGTTAGCATCAGCCCTAGGATAGTGTTAGGGTTAGGGTTAGCCTCAGCCCTAGGATAGTGTTAGAGTTAGGGTTAGGGTTAGCATAATCCCTAGGATAGTGTTAGGGTTAGGGTTAGGGTTAGCATCAGCCCTAGGATAGTGTTAGTGTTAGGGTTAGCATCAGCCCTAGGATAGTGTTAGGGTTAGTGTTAGGGTTAGCATCACCCCTAGGATAGTGTAAGGGTTAGGGTTAGCATGAACCAAAGGATAGTGTTAGGGTAAGGGTTAGGGTTAGCATCAGGCCTAGGATAGTGTTAGTGTTAGGGTTACCATCAGCCCTAGGATAGTGTTAGGGTTAGGGTTACGGTTAGCATCAGCCCTAGGATAGTGTTAGGGTTAGGGTTAGTGTTAGGGTTAGGGTTAGGATCAGCTCTAGGATAGTGTTAGGGTTACGGTTAGGGTTAGCATCAGCCCTAGGATAGTGTTAGGGTTAGGGTTAGGGTTAGCATCAGCCCTAGGATAGTGTTAGGGTTAGGGTTTGCATCAACCCTAGGATAGTGTTAGGGTTAGGGTTAGGGTTATCATCAGCCCTAGGATAGTGTTAGGGTTACTGTTAGGGTTAGCATCAGCCCTAGGATAGTGTTAGTGTTAGGGTTAGCATCAGCCCTAGGATAGTGTTAGGGTTAGGGTTAGGGTTAGCATCAGCCCTAGGATAGTGTTAGGGTCAGGGTTAGGGTTAGCATCAGCCCTAGGATAGTGTTAAGGTTAGGGTTAGGGTTAGCATCAGCCCTAGGATAGTATTAGGGTTAGGGTTAGCATCAGCCCTAGGATAGTGTTAGGGATAGGGTTAGGGTTAGCATCAGCCCTAGGATAGTGTTAGGGTTGGGTTAGCCTCAGCGCTAGGATAGTGTTAGAGTTAGGGTTAGGGTTAGCATCAGCCCTAGGATAGTGTTAGGGTTAGGGTTAGGGTTAGCATCAGCCCTAGGATAGTGTTAGGGTTAGGGTTAGTGTTAGGGTTAGGGTTAGGATCAGCTCTAGGATAGTGTTAGGGTTACGGTTAGGTTTAGCATCAGCCCTAGGATAGTGTTAGGGTTAGGGTTAGGGTTAGCATCAGCCCTAGGATATTGTTAGGGTTAGGGTTAGCAACAACCCTTGGATAGTGTTAGGGTTAGGGTTAGGGTTAGCATCAGCCCTAGGATAGTGTTAGTGTTAGGGTTAGCATCAGCCCTAGGATAGTGTTAGGGTTAGGGTTAGGTTTAGCATCACCCCTAGGATATTGTTAGAGTTAGGGTTAGCATCAGCCCTAGGATAGTGTTAGGGTTAGGGTTAGGGTTAGCACCAGGCCTAGGATAGTTTTAGGGTTAGGGTAAGCATCAGTCCTAGCATAGTGTTAGGGTTAGGGTTAGGGTTAGGGTTAGCATCAGCCCTCGGATAGTGTTAGGGTTAGGGTTAGCATCAGCCCTAGGATAGTGTTAGGGTTAGGGTTAGGGTTAGCATCATCCCAAGAATTGTGTTAGGGTTAGGGTTAGGGTTAGCATCAGCCCTAGGATAGTGTTAGGGTTAGGGTTAGGGTTAGCATCAGCCCTAGGATAGTGTTAGGGTTAGGGTTAGCCTCAGCCCTAGGATAGTGTTAGAGTTAGGGTTAGGGTTAGCATAATCCCTAGGATAATGTTAGGGTTAGGGTTAGGGTTAGCATCAGCCCTAGGATAGTGTTAGTGTTAGGGTTAGCATCAGCCCTAGGATAGTGTTAGGGTTAGGGTTAGGGTTAGCATCAGCCCTAGGATAGAGTAAGGGTTAGGGTTAGCATGAGCCCTAGGATAGTGTTAGGGTAAGGGTTAGGGTTAGCATCAGGCCTAGGATAGTGTTAGTGTTACGGTTAGAATCAGCCCTAGGATAGTGTTAGGGTTAGGGTTAGGGTTAGCATCAGCCCTAGGATAGTGTTAGGTTTAGGGTTAGGGATATCATCAGGCCTAGGATATTGTTAGGGTTAGGGTTACCATCAGCCCTAGGATAGTGTTAGGGTTAGGGTTAGGGTTAGCATCAGCCCTAGGATAGTATTAGGGTTAGGGTTAGCATCAGCCCTAGGATAGTGTTAGGGTTAGGGTTAGGGTTAGCACCAGGCCTATGATAATGTTAGTGTTATGGTTAGCATCAGCCTTAGGATAGTGTTACGGTTAGGGTTAGGGTTAGCATCAGCCGTAGGATAGTGTTAGGGTTGGGTTAGCCTCAGCCCTAGGATAGTGTTAGAGTTAGGGTTAGGGTTAGCATCAGCCCTAGGATAGTGTTAGGGTTAGGGTTAGGGTTAGCATCAGCCCTAGGATAGTGTTAGTGTTAGGGTTAGCATCAGCCCTAGGATAGTGTTAGGGTTAAGTTTAGGGTTAGCATCAGCCCTAGGATAGTGTTAGATTTAGGGTTAGCATCAGCCCTAGGATAGTGTTAGGGTTAGGGTAGGGTTAGCATCAGCCCTAGGATAGTGTTAGGGTTAGGGTAGGGTTAGCATCAGCCCTAGGATAGTATTAGGGTTAGGGTTAGCATCAGCCCTAGGATACTGTTAGGGTTAGGGTTAGGGTTAGCACCAGGCCTATGATAATGTTAGTGTTAGGGTTAGCATCAGCCTTAGGATAGTGTTACGGTTAGGGTTAGGGTTAGCATCAGCCTTAGGATAGTGTTAGGGTTGGGTTAGCCTCAGCCCTAGGATAGTGTTAGAGTTAGGGTTAGGGTTAGCATCAGCCCTAGGATAGTGTTAGGGTTAGGGTTAGGGTTAGCATCAGCCCTAGGATAGTGTTAGTGTTAGGGTTACCATCAGCCCTAGGATAGTGTTAGGGTTAGGGTTAGGGTTAGCATCAGCCCTAGGATAGTGTTAGGGTTAGGGTTAGTGTTAGGGTTAGGGTTAGGATCAGCTCTAGGATAGTGTTAGGGTTACGGTTAGGTTTAGCATCAGCCCTATTATAGTGTTAGGGTTAGGGTTAGGGTTAGCATCAGCCCTAGGATAGTGTTAGGGTTAGGGTTAGCATCAACCCTTGGATAGTGTTAGGGTTAGGGTTAGGGTTAGCATCAGCCCTAGGATAGTGTTAGGGTTAGGGTTAGCATCAGCCCTAGGATAGTGTTAGGGTTAGGGTTAGGGTTAGCACCAGGCCTATGATAATGTTAGTGTTAGGGTTAGCATCAGCCTTAGGATAGTGTTACGGTTAGGGTTAGGGTTAGCATCAGCCGTAGGATAGTGTTAGGGTTGGGTTAGCCTCAGCCCTAGGATAGTGTTAGAGTTAGGGTTAGGGTTAGCATCAGCCCTAGGATAGTGTTAGGGTTAGGGTTAGGGTTAGCATCAGCCCTAGGATAGTGTTAGTGTTAGGGTTACCATCAGCCCAAGGATAGTGTTAGGGTTAGGGTTAGGGTTAGCATCAGCCCTAGGATAGTGTTAGGGTTAGGGTTAGCGTTAGGGTTAGGGTTAGGATCAGCTCTAGGATAGTGTTAGGGTTACGGTTAGGTTTAGCATCAGCCCTAGGATAGTGTTAGGGTTAGGGTTAGGGTTAGCATCAGCCCTAGGATAGTGTTAGGGTTAGGGTTAGCATCAACCCTGGGATAGTGTTAGGGTTAGGGTTAGGGTTAGCATCAGCCCTAGGATAGTGTTAGGGTTAGGGTTAGCATCAGCCCTAGGATAGTGTTAGGGTTAGGGTTAGGTTTAGCATCACCCCTAGGATATTGTTAGGGTTAGGGTTAGCATCAGCCCTAGGATAGTGTTAGGGTTAGGGTTAGGGTTAGCACCAGGCCTAGGATAGTTTTAGGGTTAGGGTAAGCATCAGTCCTAGCATAGTGTTAGGGTTAGGGTTAGGGTTAGCATCAGCCCTAGGATAATGTTAGTGTTAGGGTTAGCATCAGCCCTAGGATAGTGTTAGGGTTAGGCTTAGGGTTAGCATCACGCCTAGGATAGTGTTAGGGTTAGGGTTAGCATCAGCCCTAGGATAGTGTTAGGGTTAGGGTTAGGGTTAGCATCAGCCCTAGGATTGTGTTAGGGTTAGGGTTAGGGTTAGCATCAGCCCTAGGATAGTGTTAGGGTTAGGGTTAGGGTTAGCATCAGCCCTAGGATAGTGTTAGGGTTAGGGTTAGCCTCAGCCCTAGGATAGTGTTAGAGTTAGGGTTAGGGTTAGCATAATCCCTAGGATAGTGTTAGGGTTAGGGTTAGGGTTAGCATCAGCCCTAGGATAGTGTTAGTGTTAGGGTTAGCATCAGCCCTAGGATAGTGTTAGGGTTAGGGTTAGGGTTAGCATCAGCCCTAGGATAGTGTAAGGGTTAGGGTGAGCATGAGCCCTAGGATAGTGTTAGGGTAAGGGTTAGGGTTAGCATCAGGCCTAGGATAGTGTTAGGGTTACGGTTAGCATCAGCCCTAGGATAGTGTTAGGGTTAGGGTAGGGTTAGCATCAGCCCTAGGATAGTGTTAGGGTTAGGGTTAGCATCAGCCCTAGGATAGTGTTAGGGTTAGGGTTAGGGTTAGCATCAGGCCTAGGATAGTGTTAGGGTTAGGGTTAGCATCAGCCCTAGGATAGTGCTGGGTTAGGGTTAGCGTTAGCATCAGCCCTAGGACAGTGTTAGAGTTAGGGTTAGCATCAACCCTAGGATAGTGTTAGGGTTAGGGTTAGGGTTCGCATCAGCCCTAGGAGAGTGTTAGGGTTAGGGATAGGGTTAGCATCAGGCCTAGGATAGTGTTAGGGTTAGGGTTAACATCAGCCCCAGGATAGTGTTAGGGTTAGGGTTAGGGTTAGCATCAGCCCTAGGATAGTGTTAGGGTTAGGGTTAGCATCAGCCATAGGATAGTGTTAGGGTTAGGGTTAGGGTTAGCATCAGGCCTAGGATAGTGTTAGGGTTAGGGTTAGCATCAGCCCTAGGATAGTGTTAGGGTTAGGATTAGGGTTAGCATCAGCCGTAGGATAGTGTTAGGTTTAGGGTTATCCTCAGTCCTAAGATAGTGTTAGAGTTAGGGTTATGGTTAGCATCAGCCCTACGATAGTGTTAGGGTTAGGGTTAGGGTTAGCATCAGCCCTAGGATAGTGTTAGTGTTAGGGTTAGCATCAGCCCTAGGATAGTGTTAGGGTTAGGGTTAGGGTTAGCATCAGCCGTAGGATAGTGTTACGGTTAGGGTTAGGGTTAGCATCAGCCGTAGGATAGTGTTAGGGTTGGGTTAGCCTCAGCCCTAGGATAGTGTTAGAGTTAGGTTTAGGGTTAGCATCAGCCCTAGGATAGTGTTAGGGTTAGGGTTAGGGTTAGCATCAGCCCTAGGATAGTGTTAGTGTTATGGTTACCATCAGCCCTAAGATAGTGTTAGGGTTAGGGTTAGGGTTAGCATCAGCCCTAGGATAGTGTTAGGGTTAGGGTTAGTGTTAGGGTTAGGGTTAGGATCAGCTCTAGGATAGTGTTAGGGTTACGGTTAGGGTTAGCATCAGCCCTAGGATAGTGTTAGGGTTAGGGTTAGGGTTAGCATCAGCCCTAGGATAGTGTTAGGGTTAGGGTTAGCATCAACCCTAGGATAGTGTTAGGGTTAGGGTTAGGGTTAGCATCAGCCCTAGGATAGTGTTAGGGTTAGGGTTAGGGTTAGCATCAGCCCTAGGATAGTGTTAGTGTTAGGGTTAGCATCAGCCCTAGGATAGTGTTAGGGTTAGGGTTAGGGTTAGCATCAGCCCTAGGATAGTGTTAGGGTCAGGGTTAGGGTTAGCATCAGCCCTAGGATAGTGTTAAGGTTAGGGTTAGGGTTAGCATCAGCCCTAGGATAGTATTAGGGTTAGGGTTAGCATCAGCCCTAGGATACTGTTAGGGTTAGGGTTAGGGTTAGCACCAGGCCTATGATAATGTTAGTGTTAGGGTTAGCATCAGCCTTAGGATAGTGTTACGGTTAGGGTTAGGGTTAGCATCAGCCGTAGGATAGTGTTAGGGTTGGGTTAGCCTCAGCCCTAGGATAGTGTTAGAGTTAGGGTTAGGGTTAGCATCAGCCCTAGGATAGTGTTAGGGTTAGGGTTAGGGTTAGCATCAGCCCTAGGATAGTGTTAGTGTTAGGGTTACCATCAGCCCTAGGATAGTGTTAGGGTTAGGGTTAGGGTTAGCATCAGCCCTAGGATAGTGTTAGGGTTAGGGTTAGTGTTAGGGTTAGGGTTAGGATCAGCTCTAGGATAGTGTTAGGGTTACGGTTAGGTTTAGCATCAGCCCTAGGATAGTGTTAGGGTTAGGGTTAGGGTTAGCATCAGCCCTAGGATAGTGTTAGGGTTAGGGTTAGCATCAGCCCTAGGATAGTGTTAGGGTTAGGGTTAGGGTTAGCACCAGGCCTATGATAATGTTAGTGTTAGGGTTAGCATCAGCCTTAGGATAGTGTTACGGTTAGGGTTAGGGTTAGAATCAGCCGTAGGATAGTGTTAGGGTTGGGTTAGCCTCAGCCCTAGGATAGTGTTAGAGTTAGGGTTAGGGTTAGCATCAGCCCTAGGATAGTGTTAGGGTTAGGGTTAGTGTTAGGGTTAGGGTTAGGATCAGCTCTAGGATAGTGTTAGGGTTACGGTTAGGTTTAGCATCAGCCCTAGGATAGTGTTAGGGTTAGGGTTAGGGTTAGCATCAGCCCTAGGATAGTGTTAGGGTTAGGGTTAGGGTTAGCATCAGCCCTAGGATAGTGTTAGGGTTAGGGTTAGTGTTAGGGTTAGGGTTAGGATCAGCTCTAGGATAGTGTTAGGGTTACGGTTAGGTTTAGCATCAGCCCTATTATAGTGTTAGGGTTAGGGTTAGGGTTAGCATCAGCCCTAGGATAGTGTTAGGGTTAGGGTTAGCATCAACCCTTGGATAGTGTTAGGGTTAGGGTTAGGGTTAGCATCACCCCTAGGATATTGTTAGGGTTAGGGTTAGCATCAGCCCTAGGATAGTGTTAGGGTTAGGGTTAGGGTTAGCACCAGGCCTAGGATAGTTTTAGGGTTAGGGTAAGCATCAGTCCTAGCATAGTGTTAGGGTTAGGGTTAGGGTTAGCATCAGCCCTAGGATAATGTTAGTGTTAGGGTTAGCATCAGCCCTAGGATAGTGTTAGGGTTAGGCTTAGGGTTAGCATCACGCCTAGGATAGTGTTAGGGTTAGGGTTAGCATCAGCCCTAGGATAGTGTTAGGGTTAGGGTTAGGGTTAGCATCAGCCCTAGGATTGTGTTAGGGTTAGGGTTAGGGTTAGCATCAGCCCTAGGATAGTGTTAGGGTTAGGGTTAGGGTTAGCATCAGCCCTAGGATAGTGTTAGGGTTAGGGTTAGCCTCAGCCCTAGGATAGTGTTAGAGTTAGGGTTAGGGTTAGCATAATCCCTAGGATAGTGTTAGGGTTAGGGTTAGGGTTAGCATCAGCCCTAGGATAGTGTTAGTGTTAGGGTTAGCATCAGCCCTAGGATAGTGTTAGGGTTAGGGTTAGGGTTAGCATCAGCCCTAGGATAGTGTAAGGGTTAGGGTGAGCATGAGCCCTAGGATAGTGTTAGGGTAAGGGTTAGGGTTAGCATCAGGCCTAGGATAGTGTTAGGGTTACGGTTAGCATCAGCCCTAGGATAGTGTTAGGGTTAGGGTAGGGTTAGCATCAGCCCTAGGATAGTGTTAGGGTTAGGGTTAGCATCAGCCCTAGGATAGTGTTAGGGTTAGGGTTAGGGTTAGCATCAGGCCTAGGATAGTGTTAGGGTTAGGGTTAGCATCAGCCCTAGGATAGTGCTGGGTTAGGGTTAGCGTTAGCATCAGCCCTAGGACAGTGTTAGAGTTAGGGTTAGCATCAACCCTAGGATAGTGTTAGGGTTAGGGTTAGGGTTCGCATCAGCCCTAGGAGAGTGTTAGGGTTAGGGATAGGGTTAGCATCAGGCCTAGGATAGTGTTAGGGTTAGGGTTAACATCAGCCCCAGGATAGTGTTAGGGTTAGGGTTAGGGTTAGCATCAGCCCTAGGATAGTGTTAGGGTTAGGGTTAGCATCAGCCATAGGATAGTGTTAGGGTTAGGGTTAGGGTTAGCATCAGGCCTAGGATAGTGTTAGGGTTAGGGTTAGCATCAGCCCTAGGATAGTGTTAGGGTTAGGATTAGGGTTAGCATCAGCCGTAGGATAGTGTTAGGTTTAGGGTTATCCTCAGTCCTAAGATAGTGTTAGAGTTAGGGTTAGGGTTAGCATCAGCCCTACGATAGTGTTAGGGTTAGGGTTAGGGTTAGCATCAGCCCTAGGATAGTGTTAGTGTTAGGGTTAGCATCAGCCCTAGGATAGTGTTAGGGTTAGGGTTAGGGTTAGCATCAGCCGTAGGATAGTGTTACGGTTAGGGTTAGGGTTAGCATCAGCCGTAGGATAGTGTTAGGGTTGGGTTAGCCTCAGCCCTAGGATAGTGTTAGAGTTAGGTTTAGGGTTAGCATCAGCCCTAGGATAGTGTTAGGGTTAGGGTTAGGGTTAGCATCAGCCCTAGGATAGTGTTAGTGTTATGGTTACCATCAGCCCTAAGATAGTGTTAGGGTTAGGGTTAGGGTTAGCATCAGCCCTAGGATAGTGTTAGGGTTAGGGTTAGTGTTAGGGTTAGGGTTAGGATCAGCTCTAGGATAGTGTTAGGGTTACGGTTAGGGTTAGCATCAGCCCTAGGATAGTGTTAGGGTTAGGGTTAGGGTTAGCATCAGCCCTAGGATAGTGTTAGGGTTAGGGTTAGCATCAACCCTAGGATAGTGTTAGGGTTAGGGTTAGGGTTAGCATCAGCCCTAGGATAGTGTTAGGGTTAGGGTTAGGGTTAGCATCAGCCCTAGGATAGTGTTAGTGTTAGGGTTAGCATCAGCCCTAGGATAGTGTTAGGGTTAGGGTTAGGGTTAGCATCAGCCCTAGGATAGTGTTAGGGTCAGGGTTAGGGTTAGCATCAGCCCTAGGATAGTGTTAAGGTTAGGGTTAGGGTTAGCATCAGCCCTAGGATAGTATTAGGGTTAGGGTTAGCATCAGCCCTAGGATACTGTTAGGGTTAGGGTTAGGGTTAGCACCAGGCCTATGATAATGTTAGTGTTAGGGTTAGCATCAGCCTTAGGATAGTGTTACGGTTAGGGTTAGGGTTAGCATCAGCCGTAGGATAGTGTTAGGGTTGGGTTAGCCTCAGCCCTAGGATAGTGTTAGAGTTAGGGTTAGGGTTAGCATCAGCCCTAGGATAGTGTTAGGGTTAGGGTTAGGGTTAGCATCAGCCCTAGGATAGTGTTAGTGTTAGGGTTACCATCAGCCCTAGGATAGTGTTAGGGTTAGGGTTAGGGTTAGCATCAGCCCTAGGATAGTGTTAGGGTTAGGGTTAGTGTTAGGGTTAGGGTTAGGATCAGCTCTAGGATAGTGTTAGGGTTACGGTTAGGTTTAGCATCAGCCCTAGGATAGTGTTAGGGTTAGGGTTAGGGTTAGCATCAACCCTAGGATAGTGTTAGGGTTAGGGTTAGCATCAACCCTTGGATAGTGTTAGGGTTAGGGTTAGGGTTAGCATCAGCCCTAGGATAGTGTTAGGGTTAGGGTTAGCATCAGCCCTAGGATAGTGTTAGGGTTAGGGTTAGGGTTAGCACCAGGCCTATGATAATGTTAGTGTTAGGGTTAGCATCAGCCTTAGGATAGTGTTACGGTTAGGGTTAGGGTTAGAATCAGCCGTAGGATAGTGTTAGGGTTGGGTTAGCCTCAGCCCTAGGATAGTGTTAGAGTTAGGGTTAGGGTTAGCATCAGCCCTAGGATAGTGTTAGGGTTAGGGTTAGTGTTAGGGTTAGGGTTAGGATCAGCTCTAGGATAGTGTTAGGGTTACGGTTAGGTTTAGCATCAGCCCTAGGATAGTGTTAGGGTTAGGGTTAGGGTTAGCATCAGCCCTAGGATAGTGTTAGGGTTAGGGTTAGGGTTAGCATCAGCCCTAGGATAGTGTTAGGGTTAGGGTTAGTGTTAGGGTTAGGGTTAGGATCAGCTCTAGGATAGTGTTAGGGTTACGGTTAGGTTTAGCATCAGCCCTATTATAGTGTTAGGGTTAGGGTTAGGGTTAGCATCAGCCCTAGGATAGTGTTAGGGTTAGGGTTAGCATCAACCCTTGGATAGTGTTAGGGTTAGGGTTAGGGTTAGCATCAGCCCTAGGATAGTGTTAGGGTTAGGGTTAGCATCAGCCCTAGGATAGTGTTAGGGTTAGGGTTAGGGTTAGCACCAGGGCTATGATAATGTTAGTGTTAGGGTTAGCATCAGCCTTAGGATAGTGTTACGGTTAGGGTTAGAGTTAGCATCAGCCGTAGGATAGTGTTAGGGTTGGGTTAGCCTCAGCCCTAGGATAGAGTTAGAGTTAGGGTTAGGGTTAGCATCAGCCCTAGGATAGTGTTAGGGTTAGGGTTAGGGTTAGCACCAGGCCTAGGATAGTTTTAGGGTTAGGGTAAGCATCAGTCCTAGCATAGTGTTAGGGTTAGGGTTAGGGTTAGCATCAGCCCTAGGATAATGTTAGTGTTAGGGTTAGCATCAGCCCTAGGATAGTGTTAGGGTTAGGCTTAGGGTTAGCATCACGCCTAGGATAGTGTTAGGGTTAGGGTTAGCATCAGCCCTAGGATAGTGTTAGGGTTAGGGTTAGGGTTAGCATCAGCCCTAGGATTGTGTTAGGGTTAGGGTTAGGGTTAGCATCAGCCCTAGGATAGTGTTAGGGTTAGGGTTAGGGTTAGCATCAGCCCTAGGATAGTGTTAGGGTTAGGGTTAGCCTCAGCCCTAGGATAGTGTTAGAGTTAGGGTTAGGGGTAGCATAATCCCTAGGATAGTGTTAGGGTTAGGGTTAGGGTTAGCATCAGCCCTAGGATAGTGTTAGTGTTAGGGTTAGCATCAGCCCTAGGATAGTGTTAGGGTTAGGGTTAGGGTTAGCATCAGCCCTAGGATAGTGTAAGGGTTAGGGTGAGCATGAGCCCTAGGATAGTGTTAGGGTAAGGGTTAGGGTTAGCATCAGGCCTAGGATAGTGTTAGGGTTACGGTTAGAATCAGCCCTAGGATAGTGTTAGGGTTAGGGTTAGGGTTAGCATGAGCCCTAGGATAGTGTTAGGTTTAGGGTTAGGGATATCATCAGGCCTAGGATATTGTTAGGGTTAGGGTTACCCTCAGCCCTAGGATAGTGTTAGGGTTAGGGTTAGGGTTAGCATCAGCCCTAGGATAGTATTAGGGTTAGGGTTAGCATCAGCCCTAGGATAGTGTTAGGGTTAGGGTTAGGGTTAGCACCAGGCCTATGATAATGTTAGTGTTAGGGTTAGCATCAGCCTTAGGATAGTGTTACGGTTAGGGTTAGGGTTAGCATCAGCCGTAGGATAGTGTTAGGGTTGGGTTAGCCTCAGCCCTAGGATAGTGTTAGAGTTAGGGTTAGGGTTAGCATCAGCCCTAGGATAGTGTTAGGGTTAGGGTTAGGGTTAGCATCAGCCCTAGGGTAGTGTTAGTGTTAGGGTTAGCATCAGCCCTAGGATAGTGTTAGGGTTAGGTTTAGGGTTAGCATCAGCCCTAGGATAGTGTTAGGGTTAGGGTTAGCCTCAGCCCTAAGATAGTGTTAGAGTTAGGGTTAGGATTAGCATCAGCCCTAGGATAGGGTTAGGGTTAGGGTTAGCATCAGCCCTAGGATAGTGTTAGGGTTAGGGTTAGGGTTAGCATCAGCCCTAGGATAGTGTTAGTGTTAGGGTTAGCATCAGCCCTAGGATAGTGTTAGGGTTAGGGTTAGGGTTAGCATCAGCCCTAGGATAGTGTTAGGGTTAGGGTTAGTGTTAGGGTTAGGGTTAGGATCAGCTCTAGGATAGTGTTAGGGTTATGGTTAGGTTTAGCATCAGCCCTAGGATAGTGTTAGGGTTAGGGTTAGGGTTAGCATCAGCCCTAGGATAGTGTTAGGGTTAGGGTTAGCATGAACCCTTGGATAGTGTTAGGGTTAGGGTTAGGGTTAGCATCAGCCCTAGGATAGTGTTAGGGTCAGGGTTAGCATCAGCCCTAGGATAGTGTTAGGGTTAGGGTTAGGTTTAGCATCACCCCTAGGATATTGTTAGGGTTAGGGTTAGCATCAGCCCTAGGATAGTGTTAGGGTTAGGGTTAGGGTTAGCACCAGTCCTAGGATAGTTTTAGGGTTAGGGTAAGCATCAGTCCTAGCATAGTGTTAGGGTTAGGGTTAGGGTTAGCATCATCCCTAGGATAGTGTTAGGGTTAGGGTTAGCCTCAGCCCTAGGATAGTGTTAGGGTTAGGGTTAGGATTAGCATCAGCCCTAGGATAGGGTTAGGGTTAGGGTTAGCATCAGCCCTAGGATAGTGTTAGGGTTAGGGGTAGGGTTAGCATCAGCCCTAGGATTGTGTTAGGGTTAGGGTTAGGGTTAGCATCAGCCCTAGGATAGTGTTAGGGTTAGGGTTAGCCTAAGCCCTAGGATAGTGTTAGAGTTAGGGTTAGGGTTAGCATAAACCCTAGGATAGTGTTAGGGTTAGGGTTAGGGTTAGCATCAGCCCTAGGATAGTGTAAGGGTTAGGGTTAGCATGAGCCCTAGGATAGTGTTAGGGTAAGGGTTAGGGTTAGCATCAGGCCTAGGATAGTGTTAGGGTTATGGTTAGAATCAGCCCTAGGATAGTGTTAGGGTTAGGGTTAGGGTTAGCATGAGCCCTAGGATAGTGTTAGGTTTAGGGTTAGGGATATCATCAGGCCTAGGATATTGTTAGGGTTAGGGTTACCATCAGCCCTAGGATAGTGTTAGGGTTAGGGTTAGGGTTAGCATCAGCCCTAGGATAGTATTAGGGTTAGGGTTAGCATCAGCCCTAGGATAGTGTTAGGGTTAGGGTTAGGGTTAGCACCAGGCCTATGATAATGTTAGTGTTAGGGTTAGCATCAGCCTTAGGATAGTGTTACGATTAGGGTTAGGGTTAGCATCAGCCGTAGGATAGTGTTAGGGTTGGGTTAGCCTCAGCCCTAGGATAGTGTTAGAGTTAGGGTTAGGGTTAGCATCAGCCCTAGGATAGTGTCAGGGTTAGGGTTAGGGTTTTCATCAGCCCTAGGATAGTGTTAGTGTTAGGGTTAGCATCAGCCCTAGGATAGTGTTAGGGTTAGGTTTAGGGTTAGCATCAGCCCTAGGATAGTGTTAGGGTTAGGGTTAGGGTTAGCATCAGCCCTAGGATAGTGTTAGTGTTAGGGTTACCATCAGCCCTAGGATAGTGTTAGGGTTAGGGTAGGGTTAGCATCAGCCCTAGGATAGTGTTAGGATTAGGCTTAGTGTTAGGGTTAGGGTTAGGATCAGCTCTAGGATAGTGTTAGGGTTACGGTTAGGGTTAGCATCAGCCCTAGGATAGTGTTAGGGTTAGGGTTAGGGTTAGCATCAGCCCTAGGATAGTGTTAGGGTTAGGGTTAGCATCAACCCTAGGATAGTGTTAGGGTTAGGGTTAGGGTTAGCATCAGCCCTAGGATAGTGTTAGGGTTAGGGTTAGGGTTAGCATCAGCCCTAGGATAGTGTTAGTGTTAGGGTTAGCATCAGCCCTAGGATAGTGTTAGGGTTAGGGTTAGGGTTAGCATCAGCCCTAGGATAGTGTTAGGGTCAGGGTTAGGGTTAGCATCAGCCCTAGGATAGTGTTAAGGTTAGGGTTAGGGTTAGCATCAGCCCTAGGATAGTATTAGGGTTAGGGTTAGCATCAGCCCTAGGATAGTGTTAGGGTTAGGGTTAGGGTTAGCACCAGGCCTATGATAATGTTAGTGTTAGGGTTAGCATCAGCCCTAGGATAGTGTTAGGGTTAGGGTTAGCATCAGCCGTAGGATACTGTTAGGGTTGGGTTAGCCTCAGCCCTAGCATAGTATTAGAGTTAGGGTTAGGGTTAGCATCAGCCCTAGGATAGTGTTAGGGTTAGGGTTAGGGTTAGCATCAGCCCTAGGATAGTGTTAGTGTTAGGGTTACCATCAGCCCTAGGATAGTGTTAGGGTTAGGGTTAGGGTTAGCATCAGCCCTAGGATAGTGTTAGGGTTAGGGTTAGTGTTAGGGTTAGGGTTAGGATCAGCTCTAGGATAGTGTTAGGGTTACGGTTAGGTTTAGCATCAGCCCTAGGATAGTGTTAGGGTTAGGGTTAGGGTTAGCATCAGCCCTAGGATAGTGTTAGGGTTAGGGTTAGCATCAACCCTTGGATAGTGTTAGGGTTAGGGTTAGGGTTAGCATCAGCCCTAGGATAGTGTTAGTGTTAGGGTTAGCATCAGCCCTAGGATAGTGTTAGGGTTAGGGTTAGGTTTAGCATCACCCCTAGGATATTGTTAGGGTTAGGGTTAGCATCAGCAATAGGATAGTGTTAGGGTTAGGTTTAGGGTTAGCACCAGGCCTAGGATAGTTTTAGGGTTAGGGTAAGCATCAGTCCTAGCATAGTGTTAGGGTTAGGGTTAGGGTTAGCATCAGCCCTAGGATAGTGTTAGGGTTAGGGTTAGCATCAGCCCTAGGATAGTGTTAGGGTTAGGGTTAGGGTTAGCATGACGCTTAGGATAGTGTTAGGGTTAGGGTTAGCATCAGCCCTAGGATAGTGTTAGGGTTATGGTTAGGGTTACCATCAGCCCTAGGATTGTGTTAGGGTTAGGGTTAGGGTTAGCATCAGCCCTAGGATAGTGTTAGGGTTAGGGTTAGGGTTAGCATCAGCCCTAGGATAGTGTTAGGGTTAGGGTTAGCCTCAGCCCTAGGATAGTGTTAGAGTTAGGGTTAGGGTTAGCATAATCCCTAGGATAGTGTTAGGGTTAGGGTTAGGGTTAGCATCAGCCCTAGGATAGTGTTAGTGTTAGGGTTAGCATCAGCCCTAGGATAGTGTTAGGGTTAGTGTTAGGGTTAGCATCACCCCTAGGATAGTGTAAGGGTTAGGGTTAGCATGAACCAAAGGATAGTGTTAGGGTAAGGGTTAGGGTTAGCATCAGGCCTAGGATAGTGTTAGTGTTAGGGTTACCATCAGCCCTAGGATAGTGTTAGGGTTAGGGTTACGGTTAGCATCAGCCCTAGGATAGTGTTAGGGTTAGGGTTAGTGTTAGGGTTAGGGTTAGGATCAGCTCTAGGATAGTGTTAGGGTTACGGTTAGGGTTAGCATCAGCCCTAGGATAGTGTTAGGGTTAGGGTTAGGGTTAGCATCAGCCCTAGGATAGTGTTAGGGTTAGGGTTTGCATCAACCCTAGGATAGTGTTAGGGTTAGGGTTAGGGTTATCATCAGCCCTAGGATAGTGTTAGGGTTACTGTTAGGGTTAGCATCAGCCCTAGGATAGTGTTAGTGTTAGGGTTAGCATCAGCCCTAGGATAGTGTTAGGGTTAGGGTTAGGGTTAGCATCAGCCCTAGGATAGTGTTAGGGTCAGGGTTAGGGTTAGCATCAGCCCTAGGATAGTGTTAAGGTTAGGGTTAGGGTTAGCATCAGCCCTAGGATAGTATTAGGGTTAGGGTTAGCATCAGCCCTAGGATAGTGTTAGGGATAGGGTTAGGGTTAGCATCAGCCCTAGGATAGTGTTAGGGTTGGGTTAGCCTCAGCGCTAGGATAGTGTTAGAGTTAGGGTTAGGGTTAGCATCAGCCCTAGGATAGTGTTAGGGTTAGGGTTAGGGTTAGCATCAGCCCTAGGATAGTGTTAGGGTTAGGGTTAGTGTTAGGGTTAGGGTTAGGATCAGCTCTAGGATAGTGTTAGGGTTACGGTTAGGTTTAGCATCAGCCCTAGGATAGTGTTAGGGTTAGGGTTAGGGTTAGCATCAGCCCTAGGATATTGTTAGGGTTAGGGTTAGCAACAACCCTTGGATAGTGTTAGGGTTAGGGTTAGGGTTAGCATCAGCCCTAGGATAGTGTTAGTGTTAGGGTTAGCATCAGCCCTAGGATAGTGTTAGGGTTAGGGTTAGGTTTAGCATCACCCCTAGGATATTGTTAGAGTTAGGGTTAGCATCAGCCCTAGGATAGTGTTAGGGTTAGGGTTAGGGTTAGCACCAGGCCTAGGATAGTTTTAGGGTTAGGGTAAGCATCAGTCCTAGCATAGTGTTAGGGTTAGGGTTAGGGTTAGCATCAGCCCTCGGATAGTGTTAGGGTTAGGGTTAGCATCAGCCCTAGGATAGTGTTAGGGTTAGGGTTAGGGTTAGCATCATCCCTAGGATTGTGTTAGGGTTAGGGTTAGGGTTAGCATCAGCCCTAGGATAGTGTTAGGGTTAGGGTTAGGGTTAGCATCAGCCCTAGGATAGTGTTAGGGTTAGGGTTAGCCTCTGCCCTAGGATAGTGTTAGAGTTAGGGTTAGGGTTAGCATAATCCCTAGGATAATGTTAGGGTTAGGGTTAGGGTTAGCATCAGCCCTAGGATAGTGTTAGTGTTAGGGTTAGCATAAGCCCTAGGATAGTGTTAGGGTTAGGGTTAGGGTTAGCATCAGCCCTAGGATAGAGTAAGGGTTAGGGTTAGCATGAGCCCTAGGATAGTGTTAGGGTAAGGGTTAGGGTTAGCATCAGGCCTAGGATAGTGTTAGTGTTACGGTTAGAATCAACCCTAGGATAGTGTTAGGGTTAGGGTTAGGGTTAGCATCAGCCCTAGGATAGTGTTAGGTTTAGGGTTAGGGATATCATCAGGCCTAGGATATTGTTAGGGTTAGGGTTACCATCAGCCCTAGGATAGTGTTAGGGTTAGGGTTAGGGTTAGCATCAGCCCTAGGATAGTATTAGGGTTAGGGTTAGCATCAGCCCTAGGATAGTGTTAGGGTTAGGGTTAGGGTTAGCACCAGGCCTATGATAATGTTAGTGTTAGGGTTAGCATCAGCCTTAGGATAGTGTTACGGTTAGGGTTAGGGTTAGCATCAGCCGTAGGATAGTGTTAGGATTGGGTTAGCCTCAGCCCTAGGATAGTGTTAGAGTTAGGGTTAGGGTTAGCATCAGCCCTAGGATAGTGTTAGGGTTAGGGTTAAGGTTAGCATCAGCCCTAGGATAGTGTTAGTGTTAGGGTTAGCATCAGCCCTATTATAGTGTTAGGGTTAGGTTTAGGGTTAGCATCAGCCCTAGGATAGTGTTAGGGTTAGGGTTAGCCTCAGCCCTAAGATAGTGTTAGAGTTAGGGTTAGGATTAGCATCAGCCCTAGGATAGGGTTAGGGTTAGGGTTAGCATCAGCCCTAGGATAGTGTTAGCGTTAGGGTTAGGGTTAGCATCAGGCCTAGGATAGTGTTAGGGTTAGGGTTAGGGTTAGCATCAGCCCTAGGATAGTGTTAGATTTAGGGTTAGCATCAGCCCTAGGATAGTGTTAGGGTTAGGGTAGGGTTAGCATCAGCCCTAGGATAGTGTTAGGGTTAGGGTTAGGGTTAGCATCAGCCCTAGGATAGTGTTAGGGTCAGGGTTAGGGTTAGCATCAGCCCTAGGATAGTGTTAAGGTTAGGGTTAGGGTTAGCATCAGCCCTAGGATAGTGTTAGTGTTAGGGTTAGCATCAGCCCTAGGATAGTGTTAAGGTTAGGGTTAGGGTTAGCATCAGCCCTAGGATAGTATTAGGGTTAGGGTTAGCATCAGCCCTAGGATAGTGTTAGGGTTAGGGTTAGGGTTAGCACCAGGCCTATGATAATGTTAGTGTTAGGGTTAGCATCAGCCTTAGGATAGTGTTACGGTTAGGGTTAGGGTTAGCATCAGCCGTAGGATAGTGTTAGGGTTGGGTTAGCCTCAGCGCTAGGATAGTGTTAGAGTTAGGGTTAGGGTTAGCATCAGCCCTAGGATAGTGTTAGGGTTAGGGTTAGGGTTAGCATCAGCCCTAGGATAGTGTTAGTGTTAGGGTTACCATCAGCCCTAGGATAGTGTTAGGGTTAGGGTTAGGGTTAGCATCAGCCCTAGGATAGTGTTAGGGTTAGGGTTAGTGTTAGGGTTAGGGTTAGGATCAGCTCTAGGATAGTGTTAGGGTTACGGTTAGGTTTAGCATCAGCCCTAGGATAGTGTTAGGGTTAGGGTTAGGGTTAGCATCAACCCTAGGATAGTGTTAGGGTTAGGGTTAGGGTTAGCATCAGGCCTAGGATAGTGTTAGGTTTAGGGTAAGCATCAGTCCTAGCATAGTGTTAGGGTTAGGGTTAGGGTTAGCATCAGCCCTAGGATAGTGTTAGGGTTAGGGTTAGCATCAGCCCTAGGATAGTGTTAGGGTTAGGGTTAGGGTTAGCATCACGCCTAGGATAGTGTTAGGGTTAGGGTTAGGGTTAGCATCAGCCCTAGGATTGTGTTAGGGTTAGGGTTAGGGTTAGCATCAGCCCTAGGATAGTGTTAGGGTTAGGGTTAGGGTTAGCCTCAGCCCTAGGATAGTGTTAGAGTTAGGGTTAGGGTTAGCATAATCCCTAGGATAGTGTTAGGGTTAGGGTTAGGGTTAGCATCAGCCCTAGGATAGTGTTAGTGTTAGGGTTAGCATGAGCCCTAGGATAGTGTTAGGGTTAGGGTTAGGGTTAGCATCAGCCCTAGGATAGTGTAAGGGTTAGGGTTAGCATGAGCCCTAGGATAGTGTTAGAGTAAGGGTTACGGTTAGCATCAGGCCTAGGATAGTGTTAGGGTTACAGTTAGAATCAGCCCTAGGATAGTGTTAGGGTTAGGGTTAGGGTTAGCATGAGCCCTAGGATAGTGTTAGGTTTAGGGTTAGGGATATCATCAGGCCTAGGATATTGTTAGGGTTAGGGTTACCATCAGCCCTAGGATAGTGTTAGGGTTAGGGTTAGGGTTAGCATCAGCCCTAGGATAGTATTAGGGTTAGGGTTAGCATCAGCCCTAGGATAGTGTTAGGGTTAGGGTTAGGGTTAGCACCAGGCCTATGATAATGTTAGTGTTAGGGTTAGCATCAGCCTTAGGGTAGTGTTACGGTTAGGGTTAGGGTTAGCATCAGCCGTAGGATAGTGTTAGGGTTGGGTTAGCCTCAGCCCTAGGATAGTGTTAGAGTTAGGGTTAGGGTTAGCATCAGCCCTAGGATAGTGTTAGGGTTAGGGTTAGGGTTAGCATCAGCCCTAGGATAGTGTTAGTGTTAGGGTTAGCATCAGCCCTAGGATAGTGTTAGGGTTAGGTTTAGGGTTAGCATCAGCCCTAGGATAGTGTTAGGGTTAGGGTTAGCCTCAGCCCTAAGATAGTGTTAGAGTTAGGGTTAGGATTAGCATCAGCCCTAGGATAGGGTTATTGTTAGGGTTAGCATCAGCCCTAGGATAGTGTTAGGGTTAGGGTTAGGGTTAGCATCAGGCCTAGGATAGTGTTAGGGTTAGGGTTAGGGTTAGCATCAGCCCTAGGATAGTGTTAGATTTAGGGTTAGCATCAGCCCTAGGATAGTTTTAGGGTTAGGGTAGGGTTAGCATCAGCCCTAGGATAGTGTTAGGGTTAGGGTTAGCATCAGCCCTAGGATAGTGTTAGGGTTAGGGTTAGGGTTAGCATCAGGCCTAGGATAGTGTTAGGGTTAGGGTTAGCATCAGCCCTAGGATAGTGTTAGGGTTAGGGTTAGGGTTAGCATCAGCCCTAGGATAGTGTTAGGGTTAGGGTTAGCATCAACCCTAAGATAGTGTTAGGGTTAGGGTTAGGGTTAGCATCAGCCCTAGGAGAGTGCTAGGGTTAGGGATAGGGTTAGCATCAGGCCTAGGATAGTGTTAGGGTTAGGGTTAACATCAGCCCTAGGATAGTGTTAGGGTTAGGGTTAGGGTTAGCATCAGCCCTAGGATAGTGTTAGGGTTAGGGTTAGCATCAGCCATAGGATAGTGTTAGGGTTAGGGTTAGGGTTAGCATCAGGCCTAGGATAGTGTTAGGGTTAGGGTTAGCATCAGCCCTAGGATAGTGTTAGGGTTAGGATTAGGGTTAGCATCAGCCGTAGGATAGTGTTAGGTTTAGGGTTATCCTCAGTCCTAAGATAGTGTTAGAGTTAGGGTTAGGGTTAGCATCAGCCCTACGATAGTGTTAGGGTTAGGGTTAGGGTTAGCATCAGCCCTAGGATAGTGTTAGGGTTAGGGTTAGCATCAGCCCTAGGATAGTGTTAGGGTTAGGGTTAGGGTTAGCATCAGCCCTAGGATAGTGTTAGGGTTAGGGTTAGCATCAACCCTAGGATAGTGTTAGGGTTAGTGTTAGGGTTAGAATCAGCCCTAGGAGAGTGTTAGGGTTAGGGATAGGGTTAGCATCAGGCCTAGGATAGTGTTAGGGTTAGGGTTAACATCAGCCCTAGGATAGTGTTAGGGTTAGGGTTAGGGTTAGCATCAGCCCTAGGATAGTGTTAGGGTTAGGGTTAGCATCAGCCATAGGATAGTGTTAGGGTTAGGGTTAGGGTTAGCATCAGCCCTAGGATAGTGTTAGTGTTAGGGTTAGCATCAGCCCTACGATAGTGTTAGGGTTAGGGTTAGGGTTACCATCAGCCCTAGGATAGTGTTAGGGTCAGGGTTAGGGTTAGCATCAGCCCTAGGATAGTGTTAAGGTTAGGGTTAGGGTTAGCATCAGCCCTAGGATAGTGTTAGTGTTAGGGTTAGCATCAGCCCTAGGATAGTGTTAAGGTTAGGGTTAGGGTTAGCATCAGCCCTAGGATAGTATTAGGGTTAGGGTTAGCATCAGCCCTAGGATAGTGTTAGGGTTAGGGTTAGGGTTAGCACCAGGCCTATGATAATGTTAGTGTTAGGGTTAGCATCAGCCTTAGGATAGTGTTACGGTTAGGGTTAGGGTTAGCATCAGCCGTAGGATAGTGTTAGGGTTGGGTTAGCCTCAGCGCTAGGATAGTGTTAGAGTTAGGGTTAGGGTTAGCATCAGCCCTAGGATAGTGTTAGGGTTAGGGTTAGGGTTAGCATCAGCCCTAGGATAGTGTTAGTGTTAGGGTTACCATCAGCCCTAGGATAGTGTTAGGGTTAGGGTTAGGGTTAGCATCAGCCCTAGGATAGTGTTAGGGTTAGGGTTAGTGTTAGGGTTAGGGTTAGGATCAGCTCTAGGATAGTGTTAGGGTTACGGTTAGGTTTAGCATCAGCCCTAGGATAGTGTTAGGGTTAGGGTTAGGGTTAGCATCAACCCTAGGATAGTGTTAGGGTTAGGGTTAGGGTTAGCATCAGGCCTAGGATAGTGTTAGGTTTAGGGTAAGCATCAGTCCTAGCATAGTGTTAGGGTTAGGGTTAGGGTTAGCATCAGCCCTAGGATAGTGTTAGGGTTAGGGTTAGCATCAGCCCTAGGATAGTGTTAGGGTTAGGGTTAGGGTTAGCATCACGCCTAGGATAGTGTTAGGGTTAGGGTTAGGGTTAGCATCAGCCCTAGGATTGTGTTAGGGTTAGGGTTAGGGTTAGCATCAGCCCTAGGATAGTGTTAGGGTTAGGGTTAGGGTTAGCCTCAGCCCTAGGATAGTGTTAGAGTTAGGGTTAGGGTTAGCATAATCCCTAGGATAGTGTTAGGGTTAGGGTTAGGGTTAGCATCAGCCCTAGGATAGTGTTAGTGTTAGGGTTAGCATCAGCCCTAGGATAGTGTTAGGGTTAGGGTTAGGGTTAGCATCAGCCCTAGGATAGTGTAAGGGTTAGGGTTAGCATGAGCCCTAGGATAGTGTTAGAGTAAGGGTTACGGTTAGCATCAGGCCTAGGATAGTGTTAGGGTTACAGTTAGAATCAGCCCTAGGATAGTGTTAGGGTTAGGGTTAGGGTTAGCATGAGCCCTAGGATAGTGTTAGGTTTAGGGTTAGGGATATCATCAGGCCTAGGATATTGTTAGGGTTAGGGTTACCATCAGCCCTAGGATAGTGTTAGTGTTAGGGTTAGGGTTAGCATCAGCCCTAGGATAGTATTAGGGTTAGGGTTAGCATCAGCCCTAGGATAGTGTTAGGGTTAGGGTTAGGGTTAGCACCAGGCCTATGATAATGTTAGTGTTAGGGTTAGCATCAGCCTTAGGGTAGTGTTACGGTTAGGGTTAGGGTTAGCATCAGCCGTAGGATAGTGTTAGGGTTGGGTTAGCCTCAGCCCTAGGATAGTGTTAGAGTTAGGGTTAGGGTTAGCATCAGCCCTAGGATAGTGTTAGGGTTAGGGTTAGGGTTAGCATCAGCCCTAGGATAGTGTTAGTGTTAGGGTTAGCATCAGCCCTAGGATAGTGTTAGGGTTAGGTTTAGGGTTAGCATCAGCCCTAGGATAGTGTTAGGGTTAGGGTTAGCCTCAGCCCTAAGATAGTGTTAGAGTTAGGGTTAGGATTAGCATCAGCCCTAGGATAGGGTTATTGTTAGGGTTAGCATCAGCCCTAGGATAGTGTTAGGGTTAGGGTTAGGGTTAGCATCAGGCCTAGGATAGTGTTAGGGTTAGGGTTAGGGTTAGCATCAGCCCTAGGATAGTGTTAGATTTAGGGTTAGCATCAGCCCTAGGATAGTTTTAGGGTTAGGGTAGGGTTAGCATCAGCCCTAGGATAGTGTTAGGGTTAGGGTTAGCATCAGCCCTAGGATAGTGTTAGGGTTAGGGTTAGGGTTAGCATCAGGCCTAGGATAGTGTTAGGGTTAGGGTTAGCATCAGCCCTAGGATAGTGTTAGGGTTAGGGTTAGGGTTAGCATCAGCCCTAGGATAGTGTTAGGGTTAGGGTTAGCATCAACCCTAAGATAGTGTTAGGGTTAGGGTTAGGGTTAGCATCAGCCCTAGGAGAGTGTTAGGGTTAGGGATAGGGTTAGCATCAGGCCTAGGATAGTGTTAGGGTTAGGGTTAACATCAGCCCTAGGATAGTGTTAGGGTTAGGGTTAGGGTTAGCATCAGCCCTAGGATAGTGTTAGGGTTAGGGTTAGCATCAGCCATAGGATAGTGTTAGGGTTAGGGTTAGGGTTAGCATCAGGCCTAGGATAGTGTTAGGGTTAGGGTTAGCATCAGCCCTAGGATAGTGTTAGGGTTAGGATTAGGGTTAGCATCAGCCGTAGGATAGTGTTAGGTTTAGGGTTATCCTCAGTCCTAAGATAGTGTTAGAGTTAGGGTTAGGGTTAGCATCAGCCCTACGATAGTGTTAGGGTTAGGGTTAGGGTTAGCATCAGCCCTAGGATAGTGTTAGTGTTAGGGTTAGCATCAGCCCTGCGATAGTGTTAGGGTTAGGGTTAGGGTTAGCATCAGCCCTAGGATAGTGTTAGGGTCAGGGTTAGGGTTAGCATCAGCCCTAGGATAGTGTTAAAGTTAGGGTTAGGGTTAGCATCAGCCCTAGGATAGTATTAGGGTTAGGGTTAGCATCAGCCTTAGGATAGTGTTACGGTTAGGGTTAGGGTTAGCACCAGGCCTATGATAATGTTAGTGTTAGGGTTAGCATCAGCCTTAGGATAGTGTTACGGTTAGGGTTAGGGTTAGAATCAGCCGTAGGATAGTGTTAGGGTTGGGTTAGCCTCAGCCCTAGGATAGTGTTAGAGTTAGGGTTAGGGTTAGCATCAGCCCTAGGATAGTGTTAGGGTTAGGGTTAGGGTTAGCATCAGCCCTAGGATAGTGTTAGTGTTAGGGTTACCATCAGCCCTAGGATAGTGTTAGGGTTAGGGTTAGGGTTAGCATCAGCCCTAGGATAGTGTTAGGGTTAGGGTTAGTGTTAGGGTTAGGGTTAGGATCAGCTCTAGGATAGTGTTAGGGTCACGGTTAGGGTTAGCATCAGCCCTAGGATAGTGTTAGGGTTAGGGTTAGGGTTAGCATCAGCCCTAGGATAGTGTTAGGGTTAGGGTTAGCATCAACCCTAGGATAGTGTTAGGGTTAGGGTTAGGGTTAGCATCAGCCCTAGGATAGTGTTAGTGTTAGGGTTAGCATCAGCCCTAGGATAGTGTTAGGGTTAGGGTTAGGTTTAGCATCACCCCTAGGATATTGTTAGGGTTAGGGTTAGCATCAGCCCTAGGATAGTGTTAGGGTTAGGTTTAGGGTTAGCACCAGGCCTAGGATAGTGTTAGGGTTAGGGTAAGCATCAGCCCTAGCATAGTGTTAGGGTTAGGGTTAGGGTTAGCATCAGCCCTAGGATAGTGTTAGGGTTAGGGTTAGCATCAGCCCTAGGATAGTGTTAGGGTTAGGGTTAGGGTTAGCATCAGCCCTAGGATAGTGTTAGGGTTAGGGTTAGCATCAGCCCTAGGATAGTGTTAGGGTTAGGGTTAGGGTTAGCATCAGGCCTAGGATAGTGTTAGTGTTAGGGTTAGGGTTAGCATCAGCCCTAGGATAGTGTTAGGTTTAGGGTTAGCATCAGCCCTAGGATAGTGTTAGGGTTAGGGTTAGGGTTAGCATCAGCCCTAGGATAGTGTTAGGGTTAGGGTTAGGGTTAGCATCAGGCCTAGGATAGTGTTAGGGTTAGGGTTAGCATCAGCCCTAGGATAGTGTTAGGGTTAGGGTTAGGGTTAGCATCAGCCCTAGGATAGTGTTAGGGTTAGGGTTAAGGTTAGCATCAGGCCTAGGATAGTGTTAGGTTTAGGGTTAGCATTAGCCCTAGGATAGTGTTAGGGTTAGGGTTAGGGTTAGCATCAGCCCTTGGATAGTGTTAGGGTTAGGGTTAGCATCAGCCCTAGGATAGTGTTAGGGTTAGGCATAGGGTTAGCATCAGCCCTAGGATAGTGTTAGGGTTAGGGTTAGCATCAGCCCTAGGATAGTGTTAGGGTTAGGGTTAGGGTTAGCATCAGGCCTAGGATAGTGTTAGGGTTAGGGTTAGCATCAGCCCTAGGATAGTGTTAGGGTTAGGGTTAGGGTTAGCATCAGCCCTAGGATAGTGTTAGGGTTAGGGTTAGCATCAACCCTAGGATAGTGTTAGGGTTAGGGTTAGGGTTAGCATCAGCCCTAGGAGAGTGTTAGTGTTAGGGATAGGGTTAGCATCAGGCCTAGGATAGTGTTAGGGTTAGGGTTAACATCAGCCCTAGGATAGTGTTAGGGTTAGGGTTAGGGTTAGCATCAGCCCTAGGATAGTGTTAGGGTTAGGGTTAGCATCAGCCCTAGGATAGTGTTAGGGTCAGGGTTAGGGTTAGCATCAGCCCTAGGATAGTATTAAGGTTAGGGTTAAGGTTAGCATCAGCCCTAGGATAGTATTAGGGTTAGGGTTAGCATCAGCCCTAGGATAGTGTTAGGGTTGGGTTAGCCTCAGCCCTAGGATAGTGTTAGAGTTAGGGTTAGGGTTAGCATCAGCCCTAGGATAGTGTTAGGGTTAGGGTTACGGTTAGCATCAGCCCTAGGATAGTGTTAGTGTTAGGGTTACCATCAGCCCTAGGATAGTGTTAGGGTTAGGGTTAGGGTTAGCATCAGCCCTAGGATAGTGTTAGGGTTAGGGTTAGTGTTAGGGTTAGGGTTAGGATCAGCTCTAGGATAGTGTTAGGGTTACGGTTAGGGTTAGCATCGGCCCTAGGATAGTGTTAGGGTTAGGGTTAGGGTTAGCACCAGGCCTAGGATAGTGTTAGGGTTAGGGTAAGCATCAGCCCTAGCATAGTGTTAGGGTTAGGGTTAGGGTTAGCATCAGCCCTAGGATAGTGTTAGGGTTAGGGTTAGCATCAGCCCTAGGATAGTGTTAGGGTTAGGGTTAGGGTTACCATCAGCCCTAGGATAGTGTTAGGGTTAGGGTTAGCATCAGCCCTAGGATAGTGTTAGGGTTAGGGTTAGGGTTAGCATCAGGCCTAGGATAGTGTTAGTGTTAGGGTTAGGGTTAGCATCAGCCCTAGGATAGTGTTAGGTTTAGGGTTAGCATCAGCCCATGATAGTGTTAGGGTTAGGGTTAGGGTTAGCATCAGCCCTAGGATAGTGTTAGGGTTAGGGTTAGCATCAGCCCTAGGATAGTGTTAGGGTTAGGGTTAGGGTTAGCATCAGGCCTAGGATAGTGTTAGGGTTAGGGTTAGCATCAGCCCTAGGATAGTGTTAGGGTTAGTGTTAGGGTTAGCATCAGCCCTAGGATAGTGTTAGGGTTAGGTTTAGGGTTAGCATCAGGCCTAGGATAGTGTTAGGTTTAGGGTTAGCATTAGCCCTAGGATAGCGTTAGGGTTAGGGTTAGGGTTAGCATCCGCCCTTGGATAGTGTTAGGGTTAGGGTTAGCATCAGCCCTAGGATAGTGTTAGGGTTAGGCATAGGGTTAGCATCAGCCCTAGGATAGTGTTAAGGTTAGGGTTTGCATCAGGCCTAGGATAGTGTTAGGGTTAAGGTTAGCATCAGCCCTAGGAGAGTGTTAGGGTAAGGGTTAGGCTTAGCATAAGCCCTAGTATAGTGTTAGGGTTAGGGTTAAAGTTAGCATGAGCCCTAGGATAGTGCTAGGTTTAGGGTTAGCATCAGACCTAGGATAGTGTTAGGGTTATGGTTAGGGTTAGCATCAGCCCTAGGATAGTGTTAGTGTTAGGGTTAGCATCAGCCTTAGGATAGTGTTAGGGTTAGGGTTAGGGTTAGCATCAGCCGTAGGATAGTGTTAGGGTTAGGGTTAGCCTCAGCCCTAGGATAGTGTTAGAGTTAGGGTTAGGGTTAGCATCAGCCCGAGGATAGTGTTAGGGTTAGGGTTAGGGTTAGCATCAGCCCTAGGATAGTGTTAGTGTTAGGGTTAGCATCAGCCCTAGGATAGTGTTAGGGTTAGGGTTAACATCAGCCCTAGGATAGTGTAAGGGTTAGGGTTAGGGTTAGCATCAGCCCTAGGATAGTGTTAGGTTTAGGGTTAGCATCAGACCTAGGATAGTGTTAGGGTTAGGGTTAGGGTTAGCACCAGGCCTAGGATAGTGTTAGTGTTAGGGTTAGCATCAGCCTTAGGATAGTGTTAGTGTTAGGGTTGCAATCAGCCGTAGGATAGTGTTAGGGTTAGGGTTAGCCTCAGCCCTAGGATAGTGTTAGAGTTAGGGTTAGGGTTAGCATAAGCCCTAGGATAGTGTTAGGGTTAGGGTAAGGGTTAGCATCAGCCCTAGGATAGTGTTAGTGTTAGGGTTAACATCAGCCCTAGGATAGTGTTAGGGTTAGGTTTAGGGTTAGCATCAGCCCTAGGAGAGTGTTAGGGTTAGGGTTAGCATCAGCCCTAGAATAGTGTTAGGGTTAGGGTTAGGGTTAGCATCAGGCCTAGGATAGTGTTAGGGTTAGGGTTAGCATCAGCCCTAGGATAGTGTTAGGGTTAGGGTTAGGGTTAGCATCAGCCCTAGGATAGTGTTAGGGTTAGGGTTAGCATCAACCCTAGGATAGTGTTAGGGTTAGGGTTAGGGGTAGCATCAGCCCTAGGAGAGTGTTAGGGTTAGGGATAGGGTTAGCATCAGGCCTAGGATAGTGTTAGGGTTAGGGTTAACATCAGCCCTAGGATAGTGTTAGGGTTAGGGTTAGGGTTAGCATCAGCCCTAGGATAGTGTTAGGGTTAGGGTTAGCATCAGCCATAGGATAGTGTTAGGGTTAGGGTTAGGGTTAGCATCAGGCCTAGGATAGTGTTAGGGTTAGGGTTAGCATCAGCCCTAGGATAGTGTTAGGGTTAGGATTAGGGTTAGCATCAGCCGTAGGATAGTGTTAGGTTTAGGGTTATCCTCAGCCCTAAGATAGTGTTAGAGTTAGGGTTAGGGTTAGCATCAGCCCTAGGATAGTGTTAGTGTTAGGGTTAGCATCAGCCCTAGGATAGTGTTACAGTTAAGGTTAGGGTTAGCATCAGCCCTAGGATAGTGTTAGGGTCAGGGTTAGGGTTAGCATCAGCCCTAGGATACTGTTAAGGTTAGGGTTAGGGTTAGCGTCAGCCCTAGGATAGTGTTAGGGTTAGGGTTAGCATCAGCAATAGGATAGTGTTAGGATTAGGGTTAGGGTTAGCATCAGCCCTAGGATAGTGTTAGGGTTAGGGTTAGCATCAGTCCTAGGATAGTGTTAGGCTTAGGGTTAGGGTTAGCATCAGCCCTAGGATAGTGTTAGGGTTAGGGTTAGCATCAGCCCAAGGATAGTGTTAGGGTTAGGGTTAGGGTTAGCATCAGGCCTAGGATAGTGTTAGGGTTAGGGTTAGCATTAGCCCTAGGATAGTGTTAGTGTTAGGGTTAGGGTTAGCATCAGCCCTTGGATAGTGTTAGGGTTAGGGTTAGCATCAGCCCTAGGATAGTGTTAGGGTTAGGCATAGGGTTAGCATCAGCCCTAGGATAGTGTTAGTGTTAGGGTTAGCATCAGGCCTAGGATAGTGTTAGGCTTAGGGTTAGCATCAGCCCTAGGAGAGTGTTAGGGTTAGGGTTAGGCTTAGCATCAGCCCTAGGATAGTGTTAGGGTTAGGGTTAGAGTTAGCATCAGCCCTAGGATAGTGCTACGTTTAGGGTTAGCATCAGACCTAGGATAGTGTTAGGGTTACGGTAAGGGTTAGCATCAGGCCTAGGATAGTGTTAGTGTAAGGGTTAGCATCAGCCTTAGGATAGTGTTAGGGTTAGGGTTAGAGTTAGCATCAGCAGTAGGATAGTGTTAGGGTTAGGGTTAGCGTCAGCCCTAGGATAGTGTTAGGATTAGGGTTAGTGTTAGGGTTAGGGTTAGGATCAGCTCTAGGATAGTGTTAGGGTTACGGTTAGGGTTAGCATCAGCCCTAGGATAGTGTGAGGGTTAGGGTTAGGGTTAGCATCAGCCCTAGGATAGTGTTAGGGTTAGGGTTAGCATCAACCCTAGGATAGTGTTAGGGTTAGGGTTAGAGTTAGCATCAGCCCTAGGATAGTGTTAGGGTTAGGGTTAGCATCAGCCCTAGGATAGTGTTAGGGTTAGGGTTAGGGTTAGCATCAGCCCTAGGATATTGTTAGGGTTAGGGTTAGCATCAGCCCTAGGATAGTGTTAGGGTTAGGGTTAGGGTTAGCACGAGGCCTAGGATAGTGTTAGGGTTAGGGTAAGCATCAGCCCTAGGATAGTGTTAGGGTTAGGGTTAGGGTTAGCATCAGCCCTAGGATAGTGTTAGGGTTAGGGTTAGCATCAGCCCTAGGATAGTGTTAGGTTTAGGGTTAGCATCAGCCCTAGGATAGTGTTAGGGTTAGGGTTAGGGTTAGCATCAGCCCTAGGATAGTGTTAGGGTTAGGGTTAGGGTTAGCATCAGGCCTAGGATAGTGTTAGGGTTAGGGTTAGCATCAGCCCTAGGATAGTGTTAGGGTTAGGGTTAGGGTTAGCATCAGCCCTAGGATAGTGTTAGGGTTAGGGTTAGGGTTAGCATCAGGCCTAGGATAGTGTTAGGTTTAGGGTTAGCATTAGCCCTAGGATAGTGTTAGGGTTAGGGTTAGGGTTAGCATCAGCCCTTGGATAGTGTTAGGGTTAGGGTTAGCATCAGCCCTAGGATAGTGTTAGGGTTAGGCATAGGGTTAGCATCAGCCCTAGGATAGTGTTAGGGTTAGGGTTAGCATCAGCCCTAGGATAGTGTTAGGGTTAGGGTTAGGGTTAGCATCAGGCCTAGGATAGTGTTAGGGTTAGGGTTAGCATCAGCCCTAGGATAGTGTTAGGGTTAGGGTTAGGGTTAGCATCAGCCCTAGGATAGTGTTAATGTTAGGGTTAGCATCAACCCTAGGATAGTGTTAGGGTTAGGGTTAGGGTTAGCATCAGCCCTTGGAGAGTGTTAGGGTTAGGGATAGGGTTAGCATTAGGCCTAGGATAGTGTTAGGGTTAGGGTTAACATCAGCCCTAGGATAGTGTTAGGGTTAGGGTTAGGGTTAGCATCAGCCCTAGGATAGTGTTAGGGTTAGGGTTAGGGTTAGCATCAGCCCTAGGATAGTGTTAGGGTTAGGGTTAGGGTTAGCATCAGCCCTAGGATAGTGTTAGGGTTAGGGTTAGGGTTAGCATCAGGCCTAGGATAGTGTTAGGGTTAGGGTTAGCATCAGCCCTAGGATAGTGTTAGGGTTAGGGTTAGGGTTAGCATCAGCCCTAGGATAGTGTTAGGGTTAGGGTTAAGGTTAGCATCAGGCCTAGGATAGTGTTAGGTTTAGGGTTAGCATTAGCCCTAGGATAGTGTTAGGGTTAGGGTTAGGGTTAGCATCAGCCCTTGGATAGTGTTAGGGTTAGGGTTAGCATCAGCCCTAGGATAGTGTTAGGGTTAGGCATAGGGTTAGCATCAGCCCTAGGATAGTGTTAGGGTTAGGGTTAGCATCAGCCCTAGGATAGTGTTAGGGTTAGGGTTAGGGTTAGCATCAGGCCTAGGATAGTGTTAGGGTTAGGCTTAGCATCAGCCCTAGGATAGTGTTAGGGTTAGGGTTAGGGTTAGCATCAGCCCTAGGATAGTGTTAGGGTTAGGGTTAGCATCAACCCTAGGATAGTGTTAGGGTTAGGGTTAGGGTTAGCATCAGCCCTAGGAGAGTGTTAGGGTTAGGGATAGGGTTAGCATCAGGCCTAGGATAGTGTTAGGGTTAGGGTTAACATCAGCCCTAGGATAGTGTTAGGGTTAGGGTTAGGGTTAGCATCAGCCCTAGGATAGTGTTAGGGTTAGGGTTAGCATCAGCCCTAGGATAGTGTTAGGGTCAGGGTTAGGGTTAGCATCAGCCCTAGGATAGTATTAAGGTTAGGGTTAAGGTTAGCATCAGCCCTAGGATAGTATTAGGGTTAGGGTTAGCATCAGCCCTAGGATAGTGTTTGGGTTGGGTTAGCCTCAGCCCTAGGATAGTGTTAGAGTTAGGGTTAGGGTTAGCATCAGCCCTAGGATAGTGTTAGGGTTAGGGTTACGGTTAGCATCAGCCCTAGGATAGTGTTAGTGTTAGGGTTACCATCAGCCCTAGGATAGTGTTAGGGTTAGGGTTAGGGTTAGCATCAGCCCTAGGATAGTGTTAGGGTTAGGGTTAGTGTTAGGGTTAGGGTTAGGATCAGCTCTAGGATAGTGTTAGGGTTACGGTTAGGGTTAGCATCGGCCCTAGGATAGTGTTAGGGTTAGGGTTAGGGTTAGCACCAGGCCTAGGATAGTGTTAGGGTTAGGGTAAGCATCAGCCCTAGCATAGTGTTAGGGTTAGGGTTAGGGTTAGCATCAGCCCTAGGATAGTGTTAGGGTTAGGGTTAGCATCAGCCCTAGGATAGTGTTAGGGTTAGGGTTAGGGTTACCATCAGCCCTAGGATAGTGTTAGGGTTAGGGTTAGCATCAGCCCTAGGATAGTGTTAGGGTTAGGGTTAGGGTTAGCATCAGGCCTAGGATAGTGTTAGTGTTAGGGTTAGGGTTAGCATCAGCCCTAGGATAGTGTTAGGTTTAGGGTTAGCATCAGCCCATGATAGTGTTAGGGTTAGGGTTAGGGTTAGCATCAGCCCTAGGATAGTGTTAGGGTTAGGGTTAGCATCAGCCCTAGGATAGTGTTAGGGTTAGGGTTAGGGTTAGCATCAGGCCTAGGATAGTGTTAGGTTTAGGGTTAGCATCAGCCCTAGGATAGTGTTAGGGTTAGTGTTAGGGTTAGCATCAGCCCTAGGATAGTGTTAGGGTTAGGTTTAGGGTTAGCATCAGGCCTAGGATAGTGTTAGGTTTAGGGTTAGCATTAGCCCTAGGATAGCGTTAGGGTTAGGGTTAGGGTTAGCATCCGCCCTTGGATAGTGTTAGGGTTAGGGTTAGCATCAGCCCTAGGATAGTGTTAGGGTTAGGCATAGGGTTAGCATCAGCCCTAGGATAGTGTTAAGGTTAGGGTTTGCATCAGGCCTAGGATAGTGTTAGGGTTAAGGTTAGCATCAGCCCTAGGAGAGTGTTAGGGTAAGGGTTAGGCTTAGCATAAGCCCTAGTATAGTGTTAGGGTTAGGGTTAAAGTTAGCATGAGCCCTAGGATAGTGCTAGGTTTAGGGTTAGCATCAGACCTAGGATAGTGTTAGGGTTATGGTTAGGGTTAGCATCAGCCCTAGGATAGTGTTAGTGTTAGGGTTAGCATCAGCCTTAGGATAGTGTTAGGGTTAGGGTTAGGGTTAGCATCAGCCGTAGGATAGTGTTAGGGTTAGGGTTAGCCTCAGCCCTAGGATAGTGTTAGAGTTAGGGTTAGGGTTAGCATCAGCCCGAGGATAGTGTTAGGGTTAGGGTTAGGGTTAGCATCAGCCCTAGGATAGTGTTAGTGTTAGGGTTAGCATCAGCCCTAGGATAGTGTTAGGGTTAGGGTTAACATCAGCCCTAGGATAGTGTAAGGGTTAGGGTTAGGGTTAGCATCAGCCCTAGCATAGTGTTAGGTTTAGGGTTAGCATCAGACCTAGGATAGTGTTAGGGTTAGGGTTAGGGTTAGCACCAGGCCTAGGATAGTGTTAGTGTTAGGGTTAGCATCAGCCTTAGGATAGTGTTAGTGTTAGGGTTGCAATCAGCCGTAGGATAGTGTTAGGGTTAGGGTTAGCCTCAGCCCTAGGATAGTGTTAGAGTTAGGGTTAGGGTTAGCATAAGCCCTAGGATAGTGTTAGGGTTAGGGTAAGGGTTAGCATCAGCCCTAGGATAGTGTTAGTGTTAGGGTTAACATCAGCCCTAGGATAGTGTTAGGGTTAGGTTTAGGGTTAGCATCAGCCCTAGGAGAGTGTTAGGGTTAGGGTTAGCATCAGCCCTAGAATAGTGTTAGGGTTAGGGTTAGGGTTAGCATCAGGCCTAGGATAGTGTTAGGGTTAGGGTTAGCATCAGCCCTAGGATAGTGTTAGGGTTAGGGTTAGGGTTAGCATCAGCCCTAGGATAGTGTTAGGGTTAGGGTTAGCATCAGCCCTAGGATAGTGTTAGGGTTAGGGTTAGGGTTACCATCAGCCCTAGGATAGTGTTAGGGTTAGGGTTAGTGTTAGGGTTAGGGTTAGGATCAGCTCTAGGATAGTGTTAGGGTTACGGTTAGGGTTAGCATCGGCCCTAGGATAGTGTTAGGGTTAGGGTTAGGGTTAGCACCAGGCCTAGGATAGTGTTAGGGTTAGGGTAAGCATCAGCCCTAGCATAGTGTTAGGGTTAGGGTTAGGGTTAGCATCAGCCCTAGGATAGTGTTAGGGTTAGGGTTAGCATCAGCCCTAGGATAGTGTTAGGGTTAGGGTTAGGGTTACCATCAGCCCTAGGATAGTGTTAGGGTTAGGGTTAGCATCAGCCCTAGGATAGTGTTAGGGTTAGGGTTAGGGTTAGCATCAGGCCTAGGATAGTGTTAGTGTTAGGGTTAGGGTTAGCATCAGCCCTAGGATAGTGTTAGGTTTAGGGTTAGCATCAGCCCATGATAGTGTTAGGGTTAGGGTTAGGGTTAGCATCAGCCCTAGGATAGTGTTAGGGTTAGGGTTAGCATCAGCCCTAGGATAGTGTTAGGGTTAGGGTTAGGGTTAGCATCAGGCCTAGGATAGTGTTAGGTTTAGGGTTAGCATCAGCCCTAGGATAGTGTTAGGGTTAGTGTTAGGGTTAGCATCAGCCCTAGGATAGTGTTAGGGTTAGGTTTAGGGTTAGCATCAGGCCTAGGATAGTGTTAGGTTTAGGGTTAGCATTAGCCCTAGGATAGCGTTAGGGTTAGGGTTAGGGTTAGCATCCGCCCTTGGATAGTGTTAGGGTTAGGGTTAGCATCAGCCCTAGGATAGTGTTAGGGTTAGGCATAGGGTTAGCATCAGCCCTAGGATAGTGTTAAGGTTAGGGTTTGCATCAGGCCTAGGATAGTGTTAGGGTTAAGGTTAGCATCAGCCCTAGGAGAGTGTTAGGGTAAGGGTTAGGCTTAGCATAAGCCCTAGTATAGTGTTAGGGTTAGGGTTAAAGTTAGCATGAGCCCTAGGATAGTGCTAGGTTTAGGGTTAGCATCAGACCTAGGATAGTGTTAGGGTTATGGTTAGGGTTAGCATCAGCCCTAGGATAGTGTTAGTGTTAGGGTTAGCATCAGCCTTAGGATAGTGTTAGGGTTAGGGTTAGGGTTAGCATCAGCCGTAGGATAGTGTTAGGGTTAGGGTTAGCCTCAGCCCTAGGATAGTGTTAGAGTTAGGGTTAGGGTTAGCATCAGCCCGAGGATAGTGTTAGGGTTAGGGTTAGGGTTAGCATCAGCCCTAGGATAGTGTTAGTGTTAGGGTTAGCATCAGCCCTAGGATAGTGTTAGGGTTAGGGTTAACATCAGCCCTAGGATAGTGTAAGGGTTAGGGTTAGGGTTAGCATCAGCCCTAGCATAGTGTTAGGTTTAGGGTTAGCATCAGACCTAGGATAGTGTTAGGGTTAGGGTTAGGGTTAGCACCAGGCCTAGGATAGTGTTAGTGTTAGGGTTAGCATCAGCCTTAGGATAGTGTTAGTGTTAGGGTTGCAATCAGCCGTAGGATAGTGTTAGGGTTAGGGTTAGCCTCAGCCCTAGGATAGTGTTAGAGTTAGGGTTAGGGTTAGCATAAGCCCTAGGATAGTGTTAGGGTTAGGGTAAGGGTTAGCATCAGCCCTAGGATAGTGTTAGTGTTAGGGTTAACATCAGCCCTAGGATAGTGTTAGGGTTAGGTTTAGGGTTAGCATCAGCCCTAGGAGAGTGTTAGGGTTAGGGTTAGCATCAGCCCTAGAATAGTGTTAGGGTTAGGGTTAGGGTTAGCATCAGGCCTAGGATAGTGTTAGGGTTAGGGTTAGCATCAGCCCTAGGATAGTGTTAGGGTTAGGGTTAGGGTTAGCATCAGCCCTAGGATAGTGTTAGGGTTAGGGTTAGCATCAACCCTAGGATAGTGTTAGGGTTAGGGTTAGGGGTAGCATCAGCCCTAGGAGAGTGTTAGGGTTAGGGATAGGGTTAGCATCAGGCCTAGGATAGTGTTAGGGTTAGGGTTAACATCAGCCCTAGGATAGTGTTAGGGTTAGGGTTAGGGTTAGCATCAGCCCTAGGATAGTGTTAGGGTTAGGGTTAGCATCAGCCATAGGATAGTGTTAGGGTTAGGGTTAGGGTTAGCATCAGGCCTAGGATAGTGTTAGGGTTAGGGTTAGCATCAGCCCTAGGATAGTGTTAGGGTTAGGATTAGGGTTAGCATCAGCCGTAGGATAGTGTTAGGTTTAGGGTTATCCTCAGCCCTAAGATAGTGTTAGAGTTAGGGTTAGGGTTAGCATCAGCCCTAGGATAGTGTTAGTGTTAGGGTTAGCATCAGCCCTAGGATAGTGTTACAGTTAAGGTTAGGGTTAGCATCAGCCCTAGGATAGTGTTAGGGTCAGGGTTAGGGTTAGCATCAGCCCTAGGATACTGTTAAGGTTAGGGTTAGGGTTAGCGTCAGCCCTAGGATAGTGTTAGGGTTAGGGTTAGCATCAGCAATAGGATAGTGTTAGGATTAGGGTTAGGGTTAGCATCAGCCCTAGGATAGTGTTAGGGTTAGGGTTAGCATCAGTCCTAGGATAGTGTTAGGCTTAGGGTTAGGGTTAGCATCAGCCCTAGGATAGTGTTAGGGTTAGGGTTAGCATCAGCCCAAGGATAGTGTTAGGGTTAGGGTTAGGGTTAGCATCAGGCCTAGGATAGTGTTAGGGTTAGGGTTAGCATTAGCCCTAGGATAGTGTTAGTGTTAGGGTTAGGGTTAGCATCAGCCCTTGGATAGTGTTAGGGTTAGGGTTAGCATCAGCCCTAGGATAGTGTTAGGGTTAGGCATAGGGTTAGCATCAGCCCTAGGATAGTGTTAGTGTTAGGGTTAGCATCAGGCCTAGGATAGTGTTAGGCTTAGGGTTAGCATCAGCCCTAGGAGAGTGTTAGGGTTAGGGTTAGGCTTAGCATCAGCCCTAGGATAGTGTTAGGGTTAGGGTTAGAGTTAGCATCAGCCCTAGGATAGTGCTACGTTTAGGGTTAGCATCAGACCTAGGATAGTGTTAGGGTTACGGTAAGGGTTAGCATCAGGCCTAGGATAGTGTTAGTGTAAGGGTTAGCATCAGCCTTAGGATAGTGTTAGGGTTAGGGTTAGAGTTAGCATCAGCAGTAGGATAGTGTTAGGGTTAGGGTTAGCGTCAGCCCTAGGATAGTGTTAGGGTTAGGGTTAGTGTTAGGGTTAGGGTTAGGATCAGCTCTAGGATAGTGTTAGGGTTACGGTTAGGGTTAGCATCAGCCCTAGGATAGTGTGAGGGTTAGGGTTAGGGTTAGCATCAGCCCTAGGATAGTGTTAGGGTTAGGGTTAGCATCACCCCTAGGATAGTGTTAGGGTTAGGGTTAGAGTTAGCATCAGCCCTAGGATAGTGTTAGGGTTAGGGTTAGCATCAGCCCTAGGATAGTGTTAGGGTTAGGGTTAGGGTTAGCATCAGCCCTAGGATATTGTTAGGGTTAGGGTTAGCATCAGCCCTAGGATAGTGTTAGGGTTAGGGTTAGGGTTAGCACGAGGCCTAGGATAGTGTTAGGGTTAGGGTAAGCATCAGCCCTAGGATAGTGTTAGGGTTAGGGTTAGGGTTAGCATCAGCCCTAGGATAGTGTTAGGGTTAGGGTTAGCATTAGCCCTAGGATAGTGTTAGGTTTAGGGTTAGCATCAGCCCTAGGATAGTGTTAGGGTTAGGGTTAGGGTTAGCATCAGCCCTAGGATAGTGTTAGGGTTAGGGTTAGGGTTAGCATCAGGCCTAGGATAGTGTTAGGGTTAGGGTTAGCATCAGCCCTAGGATAGTGTTAGGGTTAGGGTTAGGGTTAGCATCAGCCCTAGGATAGTGTTAGGGTTAGGGTTAGGGTTAGCATCAGGCCTAGGATAGTGTTAGGTTTAGGGTTAGCATTAGCCCTAGGATAGTGTTAGGGTTAGGGTTAGGGTTAGCATCAGCCCTTGGATAGTGTTAGGGTTAGGGTTAGCATCAGCCCTAGGATAGTGTTAGGGTTAGGCATAGGGTTAGCATCAGCCCTAGGATAGTGTTAGGGTTAGGGTTAGCATCAGCCCTAGGATAGTGTTAGGGTTAGGGTTAGGGTTAGCATCAGGCCTAGGATAGTGTTAGGGTTAGGGTTAGCATCAGCCCTAGGATAGTGTTAGGGTTAGGGTTAGGGTTAGCATCAGCCCTAGGATAGTGTTAGGGTTAGGGTTAGCATCAACCCTAGGATAGTGTTAGGGTTAGGGTTAGGGTTAGCATCAGCCCTAGGAGAGTGTTAGGGTTAGGGATAGGGTTAGCATCAGGCCTAGGATAGTGTTAGGGTTAGGGTTAACATCAGCCCTAGGATAGTGTTAGGGTTAGGGTTAGGGTTAGCATCAGCCCTAGGATAGTGTTAGGGTTAGGGTTAGCATCAGCCCTAGGATAGTGTTAGGGTTAGGATTAGGGTTAGCATCAGCCGTAGGATAGTGTTAGGTTTAGGGTTATCCTCAGTCCTAAGATAGTGTTAGAGTTAGGGTTAGGGTTAGCATCAGCCCTAGGATAGTGTTAGGGTTAGGGTTAGGGTTAGCATCAGCCCTAGGATAGTGTTAGTGTTAGGGTTAGCATCAGCCCTAGGATAGTGTTAGGGTTAGGGTTAGGGTTAGCATCAGCCCTAGGATAGTGTTAGGGTCAGGGTTAGGGTTAGCATCAGCCCTAGGATAGTATTAAGGTTAGGGTTAAGGTTAGCATCAGCCCTAGGATAGTATTAGGGTTAGGGTTAGCATCAGCCCTAGGATAGTGTTAGGGTTGGGTTAGCCTCAGCCCTAGGATAGTGTTAGAGTTAGGGTTAGGGTTAGCATCAGCCCTAGGATAGTGTTAGGGTTAGGGTTAGGGTTAGCATCAGCCCTAGGATAGTGTTAGTGTTAGGGTTACCATCAGCCCTAGGATAGTGTTAGGGTTAGGGTTAGGGTTAGCATCAGCCCTAGGATAGTGTTAGGGTTAGGGTTAGTGTTAGGGTTAGGGTTAGGATCAGCTCTAGGATAGTGTTAGGGTTACGGTTAGGGTTAGCATCGGCCCTAGGATAGTGTTAGGGTTAGGGTTAGGGTTAGCACCAGGCCTAGGATAGTGTTAGGGTTAGGGTAAGCATCAGCCCTAGCATAGTGTTAGGGTTAGGGTTAGGGTTAGCATCAGCCCTAGGATAGTGTTAGGGTTAGGATTAGCATCAGCCCTAGGATAGTGTTAGGGTTAGGGTTAGGGTTACCATCAGCCCTAGGATAGTGTTAGGGTTAGGGTTAGCATCAGCCGTAGGATAGTGTTAGGGTTAGGGTTAGGGTTAGCATCAGGCCTAGGATAGTGTTAGTGTTAGGGTTAGGGTTAGCATCAGCCCTAGGATAGTGTTAGGTTTAGGGTTAGCATCAGCCCTAGGATAGTGTTAGGGTTAGGGTTAGGGTTAGCATCAGCCCTAGGATAGTGTTAGGGTTAGGGTTAGCATCAGCCCTAGGATAGTGTTAGGGTTAGGGTTAGGGTTAGCATCAGGCCTAGGATAGTGTTAGGGTTAGGGTTAGCATCAGCCCTAGGATAGTGTTAGGGTTAGGGTTAGGGTTAGCATCAGCCCTAGGATAGTGTTAGGGTTAGGTTTAGGGTTAGCATCAGGCCTAGGATAGTGTTAGGTTTAGGGTTAGCATTAGCCCTAGGATAGTGTTAGGGTTAGGGTTAGGGTTAGCATCCGCCCTTGGATAGTGTTAGGGTTAGGGTTAGCATCAGCCCTAGGATAGTGTTAGGGTTAGGCATAGGGTTAGCATCAGCCCTAGGATAGTGTTAAGGTTAGGGTTTGCATCAGGCCTAGGATAGTGTTAGGGTTAAGGTTAGCATCAGCCCTAGGAGAGTGTTAGGGTAAGGGTTAGGCTTAGCATAAGCCCTAGTATAGTTTTAGGGTTAGGGTTAAAGTTAGCATGAGCCCTAGGATAGTGCTAGGTTTAGGGTTAGCATCAGACCTAGGATAGTGTTAGGGTTATGGTTAGGGTTAGCATCAGCCCTAGGATAGTGTTAGTGTTAGGGTTAGCATCAGCCTTAGGATAGTGTTAGGGTTAGGGTTAGGGTTAGCATCAGCCGTAGGATAGTGTTAGGGTTAGGGTTAGCCTCAGCCCTAGGATAGTGTTAGAGTTAGGGTTAGGGTTAGCATCAGCCCGAGGATAGTGTTAGGGTTAGGGTTAGGGTTAGCATCAGCCCTAGGATAGTGTTAGTGTTAGGGTTAGCATCAGCCCTAGGATAGTGTTAGGGTTAGGGTTAACATCAGCCCTAGGATAGTGTAAGGGTTAGTGTTAGGGTTAGCATCAGCCCTAGGATAGTGTTAGGTTTAGGGTTAGCATCAGACCTAGGATAGTGTTAGGGTTAGGGTTAGGGTTAGCACCAGGCCTAGGATAGTGTTAGTGTTAGGGTTAGCATCAGCCTTAGGATAGTGTTAGTGTTAGGGTTGCAATCAGCCGTAGGATAGTGTTAGGGTTAGGGTTAGCCTCAGCCCTAGGATAGTGTTAGAGTTAGGGTTAGGGTTAGCATAAGCCCTAGGATAGTGTTAGGGTTAGGGTAAGGGTTAGCATCAGCCCTAGGATAGTGTTAGTGTTAGGGTTAACATCAGCCCTAGGATAGTGTTAGGGTTAGGTTTAGGGTTAGCATCAGCCCTAGGAGAGTGTTAGGGTTAGGGTTAGCATCAGCCCTAGAATAGTGTTAGGGTTAGGGTTAGGGTTAGCATCAGGCCTAGGATAGTGTTAGGGTTAGGGTTAGCATCAGCCCTAGGATAGTGTTAGGGTTAGGGTTAGGGTTAGCATCAGCCCTAGGATAGTGTTAGGGTTAGGGTTAGCATCAACCCTAGGATAGTGTTAGGGTTAGGGTTAGGGTTAGCATCAGCCCTAGGATAGTGTTAGGGTTAGGGTTAGGGTTAGCATCAGGCCTAGGATAGTGTTAGGGTTAGGGTTAGCATCAGCCCTAGGATAGTGTTAGGGTTAGGGTTAGGGTTAGCATCAGCCCTAGGATAGTGTTAGGGTTAGGGTTAGGGTTAGCATCAGGCCTAGGATAGTGTTAGGTTTAGGGTTAGCATTAGCCCTAGGATAGTGTTAGGGTTAGGGTTAGGGTTAGCATCAGCCCTTGGATAGTGTTAGGGTTAGGGTTAGCATCAGCCCTAGGATAGTGTTAGGGTTAGGCATAGGGTTAGCATCAGCCCTAGGTTAGTGTTAGGGTTAGGGTTAGCATCAGCCCTAGGATAGTGTTAGGGTTAGGGTTAGGGTTAGCATCAGGCCTAGGATAGTGTTAGGGTTAGGGTTAGCATCAGCCCTAGGATAGTGTTAGGGTTAGGGTTAGGGTTAGCATCAGCCCTAGGATAGTGTTAGGGTTAGGGTTAGCATCAACCCTAGGATAGTGTTAGGGTTAGGGTTAGGGTTAGCATCAGCCCTAGGAGAGTGTTAGGGTTAGGGATAGGGTTAGCATCAGGCCTAGGATAGTGTTAGGGTTAGGGTTAACATCAGCCCTAGGATAGCGTTAGGGTTAGGGTTAGGGTTAGCATCAGCCCTAGGATAGTGTTAGGGTTAGGGTTAGCATCAGCCCTAGGATAGTGTTAGGGTTAGGATTAGGGTTAGCATCAGCCGTAGGATAGTGTTAGGTTTAGGGTTATCCTCAGTCCTAAGATAGTGTTAGAGTTAGGGTTAGGGTTAGCATCAGACCTAGGATAGTGTTAGGGTTAGGGTTAGGGTTAGCATCAGCCCTAGGATAGTGTTAGTGTTAGGGTTAGCATCAGCCATAGGATAGTGTTAGGGTTAGGGTTAGGGTTAGCATCAGCCCTAGGATAGTGTTAGGGTCAGGGTTAGGGTTAGCATCAGCCCTAGGATAGTATTAAGGTTAGGGTTAAGGTTAGCATCAGCCCTAGGATAGTATTAGGGTTAGGGTTAGCATCAGCCCTAGGATAGTGTTAGGGTTGGGTTAGCCTCAGCCCTAGGATAGTGTTAGAGTTAGGGTTAGGGTTAGCATCAGCCCTAGGATAGTGTTAGGGTTAGGGTTAGGGTTAGCATCAGCCCTAGGATAGTGTTAGTGTTAGGGTTACCATCAGCCCTAGGATAGTGTTAGGGTTAGGGTTAGGGTTAGCATCAGCCCTAGGATAGTGTTAGGGTTAGGGTTAGTGTTAGGGTTAGGGTTAGGATCAGCTCTAGGATAGTGTTAGGGTTACGGTTAGGGTTAGCATCGGCCCTAGGATAGTGTTAGGGTTAGGGTTAGGGTTAGCACCAGGCCTAGGATAGTGTTAGGGTTAGGGTAAGCATCAGCCCTAGCATAGTGTTAGGGTTAGGGTTAGGGTTAGCATCAGCCCTAGGATAGTGTTAGGGTTAGGGTTAGCATCAGCCCTAGGATAGTGTTAGGGTTAGGGTTAGGGTTACCATCAGCCCTAGGATAGTGTTAGGGTTAGGGTTAGCATCAGCCCTAGGATAGTGTTAGGGTTAGGGTTAGGGTTAGCATCAGGCCTAGGATAGTGTTAGTGTTAGGGTTAGGGTTAGCATCAGCCCTAGGATAGTGTTAGGTTTAGGGTTAGCATCAGCCCTAGGATAGTGTTAGGGTTAGGGTTAGGGTTAGCATCAGCCCTAGGATAGTGTTAGGGTTAGGGTTAGCATCAGCCCTAGGATAGTGTTAGGGTTAGGGTTAGGGTTAGCATCAGGCCTAGGATAGTGTTAGGGTTAGGGTTAGCATCAGCCCTAGGATAGTGTTAGGGTTAGGGTTAGGGTTAGCATCAGCCCTAGGATAGTGTTAGGGTTAGGTTTAGGGTTAGCATCAGGCCTAGGATAGTGTTAGGTTTAGGGTTAGCATTAGCCCTAGGATAGTGTTAGGGTTAGGGTTAGGGTTAGCATCCGCCCTTGGATAGTGTTAGGGTTAGGGTTAGCATCAGCCCTAGGATAGTGTTAGGGTTAGGCATAGGGTTAGCATCAGCCCTAGGATAGTGTTAAGGTTAGGGTTTGCATCAGGCCTAGGATAGTGTTAGGGTTAAGGTTAGCATCAGCCCTAGGAGAGTGTTAGGGTAAGGGTTAGGCTTAGCATAAGCCCTAGTATAGTGTTAGGGTTAGGGTTAAAGTTAGCATGAGCCCTAGGATAGTGCTAGGTTTAGGGTTAGCATCAGACCTAGGATAGTGTTAGGGTTATGGTTAGGGTTAGCATCAGCCCTAGGATAGTGTTAGTGTTAGGGTTAGCATCAGCCTTAGGATAGTGTTAGGGTTAGGGTTAGGGTTAGCATCAGCCGTAGGATAGTGTTAGGGTTAGGGTTAGCCTCAGCCCTAGGATAGTGTTAGAGTTAGGGTTAGGGTTAGCATCAGCCCGAGGATAGTGTTAGGGTTAGGGTTAGGGTTAGCATCAGCCCTAGGATAGTGTTAGTGTTAGGGTTAGCATCAGCCCTAGGATAGTGTTAGGGTTAGGGTTAACATCAGCCCTAGGATAGTGTAAGGGTTAGGGTTAGGGTTAGCATCAGCCCTAGGATAGTGTTAGGTTTAGGGTTAGCATCAGACCTAGGATAGTGTTAGGGTTAGGGTTAGGGTTAGCACCAGGCCTAGGATAGTGTTAGTGTTAGGGTTAGCATCAGCCTTAGGATAGTGTTAGTGTTAGGGTTGCAATCAGCCGTAGGATAGTGTTAGGGTTAGGGTTAGCCTCAGCCCTAGGATAGTGTTAGAGTTAGGGTTAGGGTTAGCATAAGCCCTAGCATAGTGTTAGGGTTAGGGTAAGGGTTAGCATCAGCCCTAGGATAGTGTTAGTGTTAGGGTTAACATCAGCCCTAGGATAGTGTTAGGGTTAGGTTTAGGGTTAGCATCAGCCCTAGGAGAGTGTTAGGGTTAGGGTTAGCATCAGCCCTAGAATAGTGTTAGGGTTAGGGTTAGGGTTAGCATCAGGCCTAGGATAGTGTTAGGGTTAGGGTTAGCATCAGCCCTAGGATAGTGTTAGGGTTAGGGTTAGGGTTAGCATCAGCCCTAGGATAGTGTTAGGGTTAGGGTTAGCATCAACTTTAGGATAGTGTTAGGGTTAGGGTTAGGGGTAGCATCAGCCCTAGGAGAGTGTTAGGGTTAGGGATAGGGTTAGCATCAGGCCTAGGATAGTGTTAGGGTTAGGGTTAACATCAGCCCTAGGATAGTGTTAGGGTTAGGGTTAGGGTTAGCATCAGCCCTAGGATAGTGTTAGGGTTAGGGTTAGCATCAGCCATAGGATAGTGTTAGGGTTAGGGTTAGGGTTAGCATCAGGCCTAGGATAGTGTTAGGGTTAGGGTTAGCATCAGCCCTAGGATAGTGTTAGGGTTAGGATTAGGGTTAGCATCAGCCGTAGGATAGTGTTAGGTTTAGGGTTATCCTCAGCCCTAAGATAGTGTTAGAGTTAGGGTTAGGGTTAGCATCAGCCCTAGGATAGTGTTAGTGTTAGGGTTAGCATCAGCCCTAGGATAGTGTTACAGTTAGGGTTAGGGTTAGCATCAGCCCTAGGATAGTGTTAGGGTCAGGGTTAGGGTTAGCATCAGCCCTAGGATACTGTTAAGGTTAGGGTTAGGGTTAGCGTCAGCCCTAGGATAGTGTTAGGGTTAGGGTTAGCATCAGCAATAGGATAGTGTTAGGATTAGGGTTAGGGTTAGCATCAGCCCTAGGATAGTGTTAGGGTTAGGGTTAGCATCAGTCCTAGGATAGTGTTAGGCTTAGGGTTAGGGTTAGCATCAGCCCTAGGATAGTGTTAGGGTTAGGGTTAGCATCAGCCCAAGGATAGTGTTAGGGTTAGGGTTAGGGTTAGCATCAGGCCTAGGATAGTGTTAGGGTTAGGGTTAGCATTAGCCCTAGGATAGTGTTAGTGTTAGGGTTAGGGTTAGCATCAGCCCTTGGATAGTGTTAGGGTTAGGGTTAGCATCAGCCCTAGGATAGTGTTAGGGTTAGGCATAGGGTTAGCATCAGCCCTAGGATAGTGTTAGTGTTAGGGTTAGCATCAGGCCTAGGATAGTGTTAGGCTTAGGGTTAGCATCAGCCCTAGGAGAGTGTTAGGGTTAGGGTTAGGCTTAGCATCAGCCCTAGGATAGTGTTAGGGTTAGGGTTAGAGTTAGCATCAGCCCTAGGATAGTGCTACGTTTAGGGTTAGCATCAGACCTAGGATAGTGTTAGGGTTACGGTAAGGGTTAGCATCAGGCCTAGGATAGTGTTAGTGTAAGGGTTAGCATCAGCCTTAGGATAGTGTTAGGGTTAGGGTTAGAGTTAGCATCAGCAGTAGGATAGTGTTAGGGTTAGGGTTAGTGTTAGGGTTAGGGTTAGGATCAGCTCTAGGATAGTGTTAGGGTTACGGTTAGGGTTAGCATCAGCCCTAGGATAGTGTGAGGGTTAGGGTTAGGGTTAGCATCAGCCCTAGGATAGTGTTAGGGTTAGGGTTAGCATCAACCCTAGGATAGTGTTAGGGTTAGGGTTAGAGTTAGCATCAGCCCTAGGATAGTGTTAGGGTTAGGGTTAGCATCAGCCCTAGGATAGTGTTAGGGTTAGGGTTAGGGTTAGCATCAGCCCTAGGATATTGTTAGGGTTAGGGTTAGCATCAGCCCTAGGATAGTGTTAGGGTTAGGGTTAGGGTTAGCACGAGGCCTAGGATAGTGTTAGGGTTAGGGTAAGCATCAGCCCTAGGATAGTGTTAGGGTTAGGGTTAGGGTTAGCATCAGCCCTAGGATAGTGTTAGGGTTAGGGTTAGCATCAGCCCTAGGATAGTGTTAGGGTTAGGGTTAGGGTTATCATCAGCCCTAGGATAGTGTTAGGGTTAGGTTTAGCATCAGCCCTAGGATAGTGTTAGGGTTAGGGTTAGGGTTAGCATCAGGCCTAGGATAGTGTTAGGGTTAGGGTTAGGGTTAGCATCAGCCCTAGGATAGTGCTGGTTTAGGGTTAGCATCAGCCCTAAGATAGTTTTAGCGTTAGGGTTAGGGTTAGCATCAGCCCTAGGATAGTGTTAGGGTTAGGGTTAGCATCAGCCCTAGGATAGTGTTAGGGTTAGGGTTAGGGTTAGCATCAGGCCTAGGATAGTGTTAGGGTTAGGGTTAGCATCAGCCCTAGGATAGTGTTAGGGTTAGGGTTCGGGTTAGCATGAGCCCTAGGATAGTGTTATGGTTAGGGTTAGCATCAACCCTAGGATAGTGTTAGGGTTAGATTTATTGGTAGCATCAGCCCTAGGAGAGTGTTAGGGTTAGGGATAGGGTTAGCGTCAGGCCTAGGATAGTGTTAGGGTTAGGGTTAACATCAGCCCTAGGATAGTGTTAGGGTTAGGGTTAGGGTTAGCATCAGCCCTAGGATAGTGTTAGGGTTAGGGTTAGGGTTAGCATCAGGCCTAGGATAGTGTTAGGGTTAGGGTTAGCATCAGCCCTAGGATAGTGTTAGGGTTAGGGTTAGGGTTAGCATCAGCCGTAGGATAGTGTTAGGTTTAGGGTTATCCTCAGCCCTAAGATAGTGTTAGAGTTAGGGTTAGGGTTAGCATCAGCCCTAGGATAGTGTTAGGGTTAGGGTTAGGGTTAGCATCAGCCCTAGGAGAGTGTTAGTGTTAGGGTTAGCATCAGCCCTAGGATAGTGTTAGGGTTAGGGTTAGGGTTAGCATCAGCCCTAGGATAGTTTTAGGGTCAGGGTTAGGGTTAGCATCAGCCCTAGGATAGTGTTAAGGTTAGGGTTAGGGTTAGCATCAGCCCTAGGATAGTGTTAGGGTTAGGGTTAGCATCAGCAATAGGATAGTGTTAGGATTAGGGTTAGGGTTAGCATCAGCCCTAGGATAGTGTTAGGGTTAGGGTTAGCATCAGCCCTAGGATAGTGTTAGGACTTAGGGTTAGGCTTAGCATCAGCCCTAGGATAGTGTTAGGGTTAGGGTTAGCATCAGCCCTAGGATAGTGTTAGGGTTAGGGTTAGGGTTAGCATCAGGCCTAGGATAGTGTTAGGGTTAGGGTTAGCATTAGCCAGAGGATAGTGTTAGGGTTAGGGTTAGGGTTAGCATCAGCCCTTGGATAGTGTTAGGTTTAGGGTTAGCATCAGCCCTAGGATAGTGTTAGGGTTAGGGTTAGGGTTAGCATCAGCCCTAGGATAGTGTTAGCGTTAGGGTTAGCATCAGCCCTAGGATAGTGTTAGGGTTACGGTTAGGATAGCATCAGGCCTAGGATAGTGTTAGGGTTAGGGTTAGCATCAGCCCTAGGATAGTGTTAGGGTTAGGGTTAGGGTTAGCATCAGCCCTAGGATAGTGTTAGTGTTAGGGTTAGCATCAACCCTAGGATAGTGTTAGGGTTAGGGTTAGGGGTAGCATCAGCCCTAGGAGAGTGTTAGGGTTAGGGATATGGTTAGCATCAGGCCTAGGATAGTGTTAGGGTTAGGGTTAGGGTTAGCATCAGCCCTAGGATAGTGTTAGGGTTAGGGTTAGCATCAGCCATAGGATAGTGTTAGGGTTAGGGTTAGGGTTAGCATCAGGCGTAGGATAGTGTTAGGGTTAGGGTTAGCATCAGCCCTAGGATAGTGTTAGGGTTAGGATTAGGGTTAGCATCAGCCGTAGGATAGTGTTAGGTTTAGGGTTATCCTCAGCCCTAAGATAGTGTTAGAGTTAGGGTTAGGGTTAGCATCAGCCCTAGGATAGTGTTAGGGTTAGGGTTAGGGTTAGCATCAGCCCTAGGATAGTGTTAGTGTTAGGGTTAGCATCAGCCCTAGGATAGTGTTAGGGTTAGGGTTAACATCAGCCCTAGGATAGTGTTAGGGTTAGGGTTAGGGTTAGCATCAGCAATAGGATAGTGTTAGGTTTAGGGTTAGCATCAGACCTAGGATAGTGTTAGGGTTAGGGTTAGGGTTAGCACCAGGCCTAGGATAGTGTTAGTGTTAGGGTTAGCATCAGCCTTAGGATAGTGTTAGTGTTAGGGTTAGCATCAGCCGTAGGATAGTGTTAGGGTTAGGGTTAGCCTCAGCCCTAGGATAGTGTTAGAGTTAGGGTTAGGGTTAGCATAAGCCCTAGGATAGTGTTAGGGTTAGGGTAAGGGTTAGCATCAGCCCTAGCATAGCGTTAGTGTTAGGGTTAACATCAGCCCTAGGATAGTGTTAGCCTTAGGGTTAGGGTTAGCATCAGCCCTAGGATAGTGATAGGGTTAGGGTTAGGGTTAGCATCAGCCCTAGGATAGTGTTAGGGTTAGGGTTAGCATCAGCCCTAGGATAGTGTTAGGGTTAGGGTTAGGGTTAGCATCAGCCCTAGGATAGTGTTAGGGTTAGGGTTAGCATCAGCCCTAGGATAGTGTTAGGGTTATGGTTAGGGTTAGCATCAGCCCCAGGATAGTGTTAGGGTTAGGGTTAGCATCAGGCTTAGGATAGTGTTAGGGTTAGGGTTAGCATCAACCCTAGGATAGTGTTAGGGTTAGGGTTAGGGGTAGCATCAGCCCTAGGAGAGTGTTAGGGTTAGGGATAGGGTTAGCATCAGGCCTAGGATAGTGTTAGGGTTAGGGTTAACTTCAGCCCTAGGATAGTGTTAGGGTTAGGGTTAGGGTTAGCATCAGCCCTAGGATAGTGTTAGGGTTAGGGTTAGCATCAGCCATAGGATAGTGTTAGGGTTAGGGTTAGGGTTAGCATCAGGCCTAGGATAGTGTTAGGGTTAGGGTTAGCATCAGCCCTAGGATAGTGTTAGGGTTAGGATTAGGGTTAGCATCAGCCGTAGGATAGTGTTACGTTTAGGGTTATACTCAGCCCTAAGATAGTGTTAGAGTTAGGGTTAGGGTTAGCATCAGCATTAGGATAGTGTTAGGGTTAGGGTTAGGGTTAGCATCAGCCCTAGGACAGTGTTAGTGTTAGGGTTAGCATCAGCCCTAGGATAGTGTTAGGGTTAGGGTTAACATCAGCCCTAGGATAGTGTTAGGGTTAGGGTTAGGGTTAGCATCAGCCCTAGGATAGTGTTAGGTTTAGGGTTAGCATCAGACCTAGGATAGTGTTAGGGTTAGGGTTAGGGTTAGCAAAAGGCCTAGGATAGTGTTAGTGTTAGGGTTAGCATCAGCCTTAGGATAGTGTTAGTGTTAGGGTTAGAATCAGCCGTAGGATAGTGTTAGGGTTAGGGTTAGCCTGAGCCCTAGGATAGTGTTAGAGTTAGGGTAAGGGTTAGCATAAGCCCTAGGATAGTGTTAGGGTTAGGGTAAGGGTTAGCATCAGCCCTAGGATAGTGTTAGTGTTAGGGTTAACATCAGCCCTAGGATAGTGTTAGGGTTAGGGTTAGCGTTTGCATCAGCCCTAGGATAGTATTAGGGTTAGGGTTCGGGTTAGGGTTAGGATCAGCTCTAGGATAGTGTTAGGGTTACGGTTAGGGTTAGCATCAGCCCTAGGATAGTGATAGGGTTAGGGTTAGGGTTAGCATCAGCCCTAGGATAGTGTTAGGGTTAGGGTTAGCATCAGCCCTTGGATACTGTTAGGGTTAGGGTTAGGGTTAGCATCAGCCCTAGGATAGTGTTAGGGTTAGGGTTAACATCAGCCCTAGGATAGTGTTAGGGTTATGGTTATGGTTAGCATCAGCCCTAGGATAGTGTTAGGGTTAGGGTTAGCATCAGCCCTAGGAGAGTGTTAGGGTTAGGGTTAGGCTTAGCATCAGCCCTAGGATAGTGTTAGGGTTAGGGTTAGAGTTAGCATCAGCCCTAGGATAGTGCTACGTTTAGGGTTAGCATCAGACCTAGGATAGTGTTAGGGTTACGGTAAGGGTTAGCATCAGGCCTAGGATAGTGTTAGTGTAAGGGTTAGCATCAGCCTTAGGATAGTGTTAGGGTTAGGGTTAGGTTTAGCATCAGCCGTAGGATAGTGTTAGGGTTAGGGTTAGCGTCAGCCCTAGGATAGTGTTAGGGTTAGGGTTAGTGTTAGGGTTAGGGTTATGATCAGCTCTAGGATAGTGTTAGGGTTACGGTTAGGGTTAGCATCAGCCCTAGGATAGTGTGAGGGTTAGGGTTAGGGTTAGCATCAGCCCTAGGATAGTGTTAGGGTTAGGGTTAGCATCAACCCTAGGATAGTGTTAGGGTTAGGGTTAGGGTTAGCATCAGCCCTAGGATAGTGTTAGGGTTAGGGTTAGCATCAGCCCTAGGATAGTGTTAGGGTTAGGGTTAGGGTTAGCATCAGCCCTAGGATATTGTTAGGGTTAGGGTTAGCATCAGCCCTAGGATAGTGTTAGGGTTAGAGTTAGGGTTAGCACGAGGCCTAGGATAGTGTTAGGGTTAGTGTAAGCATCAGCCCTAGGATAGTGTTAGGGTTAGGGTTAGGGTTAGCATCAGCCCTAGGATAGTGTTAGGGTTAGGGTTAGCATCAGCCCTAGGATAGTGTTAGGGTTAGGGTTAGGGTTAGCATCAGCCCTAGGATAGTGTTAGGGTTAGGTTTAGCATCAGCCCTAGGATAGTGTTAGGGTTAGGGTTAGGGTTAGTATCAGGCCTAGGATAGTGTTAGGGTTAGGGTTAGGGTTAGCATCAGCCCTAGGATAGTGTTAGGTTTAGGGTTAGCATCAGCCCTAGGATAGTTTTAGGGTTAGGGTTAGGGTTAGCATCAGCCCTAGGATAGTGTTAGGGTTAGGGTTAGCATCAGCCCTAGGATAGTGTTAGCGTTAGGGTTAGGGTTAGCATCAGGCCTAGGATAGTGTTAGGGTTAGGGTTACCGTTTGCATCAGCCCTAGGATAGTATTAGGGTTAGGGTTCGGGTTAGGGTTAGGATCAGCTCTAGGATAGTGTTAGGGTTACGGTTAGGGTTAGCATCAGCCCTAGGATAGTGATAGGGTTAGGGTTAGGGTTAGCATCAGCCCTAGGATAGTGTTAGGGTTAGGGTTAGCATCAGCCCTTGGATACTGTTAGGGTTAGGGTTAGGGTTAGCATCAGCCCTAGGATAGTGTTAGGGTTAGGGTTAGCATCAGCCCTAGGATAGTGTTAGGGTTATGGTTATGGTTAGCATCAGCCCTAGGATAGTGTTAGGGTTAGGGTTAGCATCAGCCCTAGGAGAGTGTTAGGGTTAGGGTTAGGCTTAGCATCAGCCCTAGGATAGTGTTAGGGTTAGGGTTAGAGTTAGCATCAGCCCTAGGATAGTGCTACGTTTAGGGTTAGCATCAGACCTAGGATAGTGTTAGGGTTACGGTAAGGGTTAGCATCAGGCCTAGGATAGTGTTAGTGTAAGGGTTAGCATCAGCCTTAGGATAGTGTTAGGGTTAGGGTTAGGTTTAGCATCAGCCGTAGGATAGTGTTAGGGTTAGGGTTAGCGTCAGCCCTAGGATAGTGTTAGGGTTAGGGTTAGTGTTAGGGTTAGGGTTATGATCAGCTCTAGGATAGTGTTAGGGTTACGGTTAGGGTTAGCATCAGCCCTAGGATAGTGTGAGGGTTAGGGTTAGGGTTAGCATCAGCCCTAGGATAGTGTTAGGGTTAGGGTTAGCATCAACCCTAGGATAGTGTTAGGGTTAGGGTTAGGGTTAGCATCAGCCCTAGGATAGTGTTAGGGTTAGGGTTAGCATCAGCCCTAGGATAGTGTTAAGGTTAGGGTTAGGGTTAGCATCAGCCCTAGGATATTGTTAGGGTTAGGGTTAGCATCAGCCCTAGGATAGTGTTAGGGTTAGAGTTAGGGTTAGCACGAGGCCTAGGATAGTGTTAGGGTTAGGGTAAGCATCAGCCCTAGGATAGTGTTAGGGTTAGGGTTAGGGTTAGAATCAGCCCAAGGATAGTGTTAGGGTTAGGGTTAGCATCAGCCCTAGGATAGTGTTAGGGTTAGGGTTAGGGTTAGCATCAGCCCTAGGATAGTGTTAGGGTTAGGTTTAGCATCAGCCCTAGGATAGTGTTAGGGTTAGGGTTAGGGTTAGCATCAGGCCTAGGATAGTGTTAGGGTTAGGGTTAGGGTTAGCATCAGCCCTAGGATAGTGTTAGGTTTAGGGTTAGCATCAGCCCTAGGATAGTTTTAGGGTTAGGGTTAGGGTTAGCATCAGCCCTAGGATAGTGTTAGGGTTAGGGTTAGCATCAGCCCTAGGATAGTGTTAGGGTTAGGGTTAGGGTTAGCATCAGGCCTAGGATAGTGTTAGGGTTAGGGTTAGCATCAGCCCTAGGATAGTGTTAGTGTTAGGGTTCGGGTTAGCATGAGCCCTAGGATAGTGTTAGGGTTAGGGTTAGCATCAACCCTAGGATAGTGTTAGGGTTAGGGTTAGGGGTAGCATCAGCCCTAGGAGAGTGTTAGGGTTAGGGATAGGGTTAGCGTCAGGCCTAGGATAGTGTTAGGGTTAGGGTTAACATCAGCCCTAGGATAGTGTGAGGGTTAGGGTTAGGGTTAGCATCAGCCCTAGGATAGTGTTAGGGTTAGGGTTAGGGTTAGCATCAGGCCTAGGATAGTGTTAGGGTTAGGGTTAGCATCAGCCCTAGGATAGTGTTAGGGTTAGGATTAGGGTTAGCATCAGCCGTAGGATAGTGTTAGGTTTAGGGTTATCCTCAGCCCTAAGATAGTGTTAGAGATAGGGTTAGGGTTAGCATCAGCCCTAGGATAGTGTTAGGGTTAGTGTTAGGGTTAGCATCAGCCCTAGGATAGTGTTAGTGTTAGCGTTAGCATCAGCCCTAGGATAGTGTTAGGGTTAGGGTTAGGGTTAGCATCAGCCCTAGGATAGTTTTAGGGTCAGGGTTAGGGTTAGCATCAGCCCTAGGATAGTGTTAAAGTTAGGGTTAGGGTTAGCATCAGCCCTAGGATAGTGTTAAGGTTAGGGTTAGCATCAGCAATAGGATAGTGTTAGGATTAGGGTTAGGGTTAGCATCAGCCCTAGGATAGTGTTAGGGTTAGGGTTAGCATCAGCCCTAGGATAGTGTTAGGACTTAGGGTTAGGCTTAGCATCAGCCCTAGGATAGTGTTAGGGTTAGGGTTAGCATCAGCCCTAGGATAGTGTTAGGGTTAGGGTTAGGGTTAGCATCAGGCCTAGGATAGTGTTAGGGTTAGGGTTAGCATTAGCCCTAGGATAGTGTTAGGGTTAGGGTTAGGGTTAGCATCAGCCCTTGGATAGTGTTAGGTTTAGGGTTAGCATCAGCCCTAGGATAGTGTTAGGGTTAGGGTTAGGGTTAGCATCGGCCCTAGGATAGTGTTAGGGTTAGGGTTAGCATCAGCCCTAGGATAGTGTTAGGGTTACGGTTAGGGTTAGCATCAGGCCTAGGATAGTGTTAGGTTTAGGGTTAGCATCAGCCCTAGGATAGTGTTAGGGTTAGGGTTAGGGTTAGCATCAGCCCTAGGATAGTGTTAGTGTTAGGGTTAGCATCAACCCTAGGATAGTGTTAGGGTTAGGGTTAGGGGTAGCATCAGCCCTAGGAGAGTGTTAGGGTTAGGGATATGGTTAGCATCAGGCCTAGGATAGTGTTAGGGTTAGGGTTAACATCAGCCCTAGGATAGTGTTAGGGTTAGGGTTAGCATCAGCCCTAGGATAGTTTTAGGGTTAGGGTTAGGGTTAGCATCAGCCCTAGGATAGTGTTAGGGTTAGGGTTAGCATCAGCCCTAGGATAGTGTTAGGGTTAGGGTTAGGGTTAGCATCAGGCCTAGGATAGTGTTAGGGTTAGGGTTAGCATCAGCCCTAGGATAGTGTTAGGGTTAGGGTTCGGGTTAGCATGAGCCCTAGGATAGTGTTAGGGTTAGGGTTAGCATCAACCCTAGGATAGTGTTAGGGTTAGGGTTAGGGGTAGCATCAGCCCTAGGAGAGTGTTAGGGTTAGGGATAGGGTTAGCGTCAGGCCTAGGATAGTGTTAGGGTTAGGGTTAACATCAGCCCTAGGATAGTGTGAGGGTTAGGGTTAGGGTTAGCATCAGCCCTAGGATAGTGTTAGGGTTAGGGTTAGGGTTAGCATCAGGCCTAGGATAGTGTTAGGGTTAGGGTTAGCATCAGCCCTAGGATAGTGTTAGGGTTAGGATTAGGGTTAGCATCAGCCGTAGGATAGTGTTAGGTTTAGGGTTATCCTCAGCCCTAAGATAGTGTTAGAGATAGGGTTAGGGTTAGCATCAGCCCTAGGATAGTGTTAGGGTTAGGGTTAGGGTTAGCATCAGCCCTAGGATAGTTTTAGGGTCAGGGTTAGGGTTAGCATCAGCCCTAGGATAGTGTTAAGGTTAGGGTTAGGGTTAGCATCAGCCCTAGGATAGTGTTAAGGTTAGGGTTAGCATCAGCAATAGGATAGTGTTAGGATTTGGGTTAGGGTTAGCATCAGCCCTAGGATAGTGTTAGGGTTAGGGTTAGCATCAGCCCTAGGATAGTGTTAGGACTTAGGGTTAGGCTTAGCATCAGCCCTAGGATAGTGTTAGGGTTAGGGTTAGCATCAGCCCTAGGATAGTGTTAGGGTTAGGGTTAGGGTTAGCATCAGGCCTAGGATAGTGTTAGGGTTAGGGTTATCATTAGCCCTAGGATAGTGTTAGGGTTAGGGTTAGGGTTAGCATCAGCCCTTGGATAGTGTTAGGTTTAGGGTTAGCATCAGCCCTAGGATAGTGTTAGGGTTAGGGTTAGGGTTAGCATCAGCCCTAGGATAGTGTTAGGGTTAGGGTTAGCATCAGCCCTAGGATAGTGTTAGGGTTACGGTTAGGGTTAGCATCAGGCCTAGGATAGTGTTAGGGTTAGGGTTAGCATCAGCCCTAGGATAGTGTTAGGGTTAGGGTTAGGGTTAGCATCAGCCCTAGGATAGTGTTAGTGTTAGGGTTAGCATCAACCCTAGGATAGTGTTAGGGTTAGGGTTAGGGGTAGCATCAGCCCTAGGAGAGTGTTAGGGTTAGGGATATGGTTAGCATCAGGCCTAGGATAGTGTTAGGGTTAGGGTTAACATCAGCCCTAGGATAGTGTTAGGGTTAGGGTTAGGGTTAGCATCAGCCCTAGGATAGTGTTAGGGTTAGGGTTAGCATCAGCCATAGGATAGTGTTAGGGTTAGGGTTAGGGTTAGCATCAGGCCTAGGATAGTGTTAGGGTTAGGGTTAGCATCAGCCCTAGGATAGTGTTAGGGTTAGGATTAGGGTTAGCATCAGCCGTAGGATAGTGTTATGTTTAGGGTTATCCTCAGCCCTAAGATAGTGTTAGAGTTAGGGTTAGGGTTAGCATCAGCCCTAGGATAGTGTTAGGGTTAGGGTTAGGGTTAGCATCAGCCCTAGGATAGTGTTAGTGTTAGGGTTAGCATCAGCCCTAGGATAGTGTTAGGGTTAGGGTTAACATCAGCCCTAGGATAGTGTTAGGGTTAGGGTTAGGGTTAGCATCAGCCCTAGGATAGTGTTAGGTTTAGGGTTAGCATCAGACCTAGGATAGTGTTAGGGTTAGGGTTAGGGTTAGCACCAGGCCTAGGATAGTGTTAGTGTTAGGGTTAGCATCAGCCTTAGGATAGTGTTAGTGTTAGGGTTAGCATCAGCTGTAGGATAGTGTTAGGGTTAGGGTTAGCCTCAGCCCTAGGATAGTGTTAGAGTTAGGGTTAGGGTTAGCATAAGCCCTAGGATAGTGTTAGGGTTAGGGTAAGGGTAGGCATCAGCCCTAGGATAGCGTTAGTGTTAGGGTAAACATCAGCCCTAGGATAGTGTTAGCCTTAGGGTTAGGGTTAGCATCAGCCCTAGGATAGTATTAGGGTTAGGGTTAGGGTTAGGGTTAGGATCAGCTCTAGGATAGTGTTAGGGTTACGGTTAGGGTTAGCATCAGCCCTAGGATAGTGATAGGGTTAGGGTTAGGGTTAGCATCAGCCCTAGGATAGTGTTAGGGTTAGGGTTAGCATCAGCCCTAGGATAGTGTTAGGGTTAGGGTTAGGGTTAGCATCAGCCCTAGGATAGTGTTAGGGTTAGGGTTAGCATCAGCCCTAGGATAGTGTTAGGGTTATGGTTAGGGTTAGCATCAGCCCTAGGATAGTGTTAGGGTTAGGGTTAGCATCAGGCTTAGGATAGTGTTAGGGTTAGAGTTAGCATCAACCCTAGGATAGTGTTAGGGTTAGGGTTAGGGGTAGCATCAGCCCTAGGAGAGTGTTAGGGTTAGGGATAGGGTTAGCATCAGGCCTAGGATAGTGTTAGGGTTAGGGTTAACATCAGCCCTAGGATAGTGTTAGGGTTAGGGTTAGGGTTAGCATCAGCCCTAGGATAGTGTTAGGGTTAGGGTTAGCATCAGCCATAGGATAGTGTTAGGGTTAGGGTTAGGGTTAGCATCAGGCCTAGGATAGTGTTAGGGTTAGGGTTAGCATCAGCCCTAGGATAGTGTTAGGGTTAGGATTAGGGTTAGCATCAGCCGTAGGATAGTGTTAGTTTTAGGGTTATCCTCAGCCCTAAGATAGTGTTAGAGTTAGGGTTAGGGTTAGCATCAGCATTAGGATAGTGTTAGGGTTAGGGTTAGGGTTAGCATCAGCCCTAGGATAGTGTTAGTGTTAGGGTTAGCATCAGCCCTAGGATAGTGTTAGGGTTAGGGTTAACATCAGCCCTAGGATAGTGTTAGGGTTAGGGTTAGGGTTAGCATCAGCCCTAGGATAGTGTTAGGTTTAGGGTTAGCATCAGACCTAGGATAGTGTTAGGGTTAGGGTTAGGGTTAACAAAAGGCCTAGGATAGTGTTAGTGTTAGGGTTAGCATCAGCCTTAGGATAGTGTTAGTGTTAGGGTTAGCATCAGCCGTAGGATAGTGTTAGGGTTAGGGTTAGCCTCAGCCCTAGGATAGTGTTAGAGTTAGGGTAAGGGTTAGCATAAGCCCTAGGATAGTGTTAGGATTAGGGTAAGGGTTAGCATCAGCCCTAGGATAGTGTTAGTGTTAGGGTTAACATCAGCCCTAGGATAGTGTTAGGGTTAGGGTTAGCGTTTGCATCAGCCCTAGGATAGTATTAGGGTTAGGGTTAGGGTTAGGGTTAGGATCAGCTCTAGGATAGTGTTAGGGTTACGGTTAGGGTTAGGATCAGCCCTAGGATAGTGATAGGGTTAGGGTTAGGGTTAGCATCAGCCCTAGGATAGTGTTAGGGTTAGGGTTAGCATCAGCCCTTGGATACTGTTAGGGTTAGGGTTAGGGTTAGCATCAGCCCTAGCATAGTGTTAGGGTTAGGGTTAGCATCAGCCCTAGGATAGTGTTAGGGTTATGGTTAGGGTTAGCATCAGCCCTAGGATAGTGTTAGGGTTAGGGTTAGCATCAGCCCTAGGATAGTGTTAGGGTTAGGGTTAGGGTTAGCATCAGGCCTAGGATAGTGTTAGGGTTAGGGTTAGCATCAGCCCTAGGATAGTGTTAGGGTTAGGGTTAGGGTTAGCATCAGCCCTAGGATAGTGTTAGGGTTAGGGTTAGCATCAACCCTAGGATAGTGTTAGGGTTAGGGTTAGGGTTAGCATCAGGCCTATGATAGTGTTAGGGTTAGGGTTAGGGTTAGCATCAGCCCTAGGATAGTGTTAGGGTTAGGGTTAGCAACAGCCCTAGGATAGTGTTAGGGTTAGGGTTAGGGTTAGCATCAGCCCTAGGATAGTGTTAGTGTTAGGGTTAGCATCAGCCCTAGGATAGTGTTAGGTTTAGGGTTAGGGTTAGCATCAGGCCTAGGATAGTGTTAGGGTTAGGGTTAGCATCAGCCCTAGGATAGTTTTAGGGTTAGGGTTAGGGTTAGCATCAGCCGTAGGATAGTGTAATGGTTAGGGATAGCATCAACCCTAGGATAGTGTTAGGGTTAGGGTTAGGGTCAGCATCAGCCCTAGAAGAGTTTTAGGGTTAGGAATAGGGTTAGCATCAGGCCTAGGATAGTGTTAGGGTTAGGGTTAACATCAGCCCTAGGATAGTGTTAGTGTTAGGGTTAGGGTTAGTATCAGCCCTAGGATAGTGTTAGGGTTAGGGTAAGCATCAGCCCTAGGATAGTGTTAGGGTTAGGGTTAGCATCAGCCCTAGGATAGTTTTAGGGTTAGGGTTAACATCAGCCCTAGGATAGTGTTAGGGTTAGGGTTAGGGTTAGCATCAGCCCTAGGATAGTGTTAGGTTTAGGGTTAGCATCAGACCTAGGATAGTGTTAGGGTTAGGGTTAGGGTTAGCACCAGGCCTAGGATAGTGTTAGTGTTAGGGTTAGCATCAGCCTTAGGATAGTGTTAGTGTTAGGGTTAGCATCAGCCGTAGGATAGTGTTAGGGTTAGAGTTAGCCTCAGCCCTAGGATAGTGTTAGAGTTAGGGTTAGGGTTAGCATAAGCCCTAGGATAGTGTTAGGGTTAGGGTTACGGTTAGCATCAGCCCTAGGATAGTGTTAGTGTTAGGGTTAACATCAGCCCTAGGATAGTGTTAGGGTTAGGGTTGGGGTTAGCATCAGCCCTAGGATAGTATTAGGGTTAGGGTTAGGGTTAGGGTTAGGATCAGCTCTAGGATAGTGTTAGGGTTACGGTTAGGGTTAGCATCAGCCCTAGGATAGTGATATTGTTAGGGTTAGTGTTAGCATCAGCCCTAGGATAGTGTTAGGGTTAGGGTTAGCATCAGCCCTAGGATAGTGTTAGGGTTAGGGTTAGGGTTAGCATCAGCCCTAGGATAGTGTTAGGGTTAGGGTTAGCATCAGCCCTAGGATAGTGTTAGGGTTATGGTTAGGGTTAGCATCAGCCCTAGGATAGTGTTAGGGTTAGGGTTAGCATCAGCCCTAGGATAGTGTTAGGGTTAGGGTTAGGGTTAGCATCAGGCCTAGGATAGTGTTAGGGTTAGGGTTAGCATCAGCCCTAGGATAGTGTTAGGGTTAGGGTTAGGGTTAGCATCAGCCCTAGGATAGTGTTAGGGTTAGGGTTAGCATCAACCCTAGGATAGTGTTAGGGTTAGGGTTAGGGTTAGCATCAGGCCTAGGATAGTGTTAGGGTTAGGGTTAGGGTTAGCATCAGCCCTAGGATAGTGTTAGGTTTAGGGTTAGCAACAGCCCTAGGATAGTGTTAGGGTTAGGGTTAGTGTTAGCATCAGCCCTAGGATAGTGTTAGTGTTAGGGTTAGCATCAGCCCTAGGATAGTGTTAGGGTTAGGGTTAGGGTAAGCATCAGGCCTAGGATAGTGTTAGGGTTAGGGTTAGCATCAGCCCTAGGATAGTGTTAGGGTTAGGGTTAGGGTTAGCATCAGCCCTAGGATAGTGTAAGGGTTAGGGTTAGCATCAACCCTAGGATAGTGTTAGGGTTAGGGTTAGGGTCAGCATCAGCCCTAGAAGAGTGTTAGGGTTAGGGATAGGGTTAGCATCAGGCCTAGGATAGTGTTAGGGTTAGGGTTAACATCAGCCCTAGGATAGTGTTAGGGTTAGGGTTAGGGTTAACATCAGCCCTAGGATAGTGTTAGGGTTAGGGTTAGCATCAGCCCTAGGATAGTGTTAGAGTTAAGGTTAGGGTTAGCATCAGGCCTAGGATAGTGTTACGGTTAGGGTTAGCGTCAGCCCTAGGATAGTGTTAGGGTTAGGGTTAGTGTTAGGGTTAGGGGTAGGATCAGCTCTAGGATAGTGTTAGGGTTACGATTAGGGTTAGCATCAGCCCTAGGATAGTGTTAGGGTTAGGGTTAGGGTTAGCATCAGCCCTAGGATAGTGTTAGGCTTAGGGTTAGCATCAGCCCTAGGATAGTGTTAGGGTTAGTGTTAGCATCAGCCCTATTATAGTGTTAGGGTTAGGGTTAGGGTTAGCATCACCCCTAGGATATTGTTAGTGTTAGGGTTAGCATCAGCCCTAGGATAGTGTTAGGGTTAGGGTTAGGGTTAGCACCAGGCCTAGGATAGTGTTAGGGTTAGGGTAAGCATCAGCCCTAGGATAGTGTTAGGGTTAGGGTTAGGGTTAGCATCAGCCCTAGGATAGTGTTAGGGTTAGGGTTAGCATCAGCCCTAGGATAGTGTTAGGGTTAGGGTTAACATCATCCCTAGGATAGTGTTAGGGTTAGGGTTAGGGTTAGCATCAGCCCTAGGATAGTGTTAGGTTTAGGGTTAGCATCAGACCTAGGATAGTGTTAGGGTTAGGGTTAGGGTTAGCACCAGGCCTAGGATAGTGTTAGTGTTAGGGTTAGCATCAGCCTTAGGATAGTGTTAGTGTTAGGGTTAGCATCAGCCGTAGGATAGTGTTAGGGTTAGGGTTAGCCTCAGCCCTAGGATAGTGTTAGAGTTAGGGTTAGGGTTAGCATAAGCCCTAGGATAGTGTTAGGGTTAGGGTAAGGGTTAGCATCAGCCCTAGGATAGTGTTAGTGTTAGGGTTAACATCAGCCCTAGGATAGTGTTAGGGTTAGGGTTAGGGTTAGCATCAGCCCTAGGATAGTATTAGGGTTAGGGTTAGGGTTAGGGTTAGGATCAGCTCTAGGATAGTGTTAGGGTTACGGTTAGGGTTAGCATCAGCCCTAGGATAGTGATAGGGTTAGGGTTAGGGTTAGCATCAGCCCTAGGATAGTGTTAGGGTTAGGGTTAGCATCAGCCCTAGGATAGTGTTAGGGTTAGGGTTAGGGTTAGCATCAGCCCTAGGATAGTGTTAGGGTTAGGGTTAGCATCAGCCCTAGGATAGTGTTAGGGTTATGGTTAGGGTTAGCATCAGCCCTAGGATAGTGTTAGGGTTAGGGTTAGCATCAGCCCTACGATAGTGTTAGGGTTAGGGTTAGGGTTAGCATCAGGCCTAGGATAGTGTTAGGGTTAGGGTTAGGGTTAGCATCAGCCCTAGGATAGTGTTAGGGTTAGGGTTAGCATCAGCCCTAGGATAGTGTTAGGGTTAGGGTTAGGGTTAGCATCAGGCCTAGGATAGTGTTAGGGTTAGGGTTAGGGTTAGCATCAGCCCTAGGATAGTGTTAGGGTTAGGGTTAGCAACAGCCCTAGGATTGTGTTAGGGTTAGGGTTAGGGTTAGCATCAGCCCTAGGATAGTGTTAGGGTTAGGGTTAGCATCAGCCCTAGGATAGTGTTAGGGTTAGGGTTAGCATCAGCCCTAGGATAGTGTTAGGGTTATGGTTAGGGTTAGCATCAGCCCTAGGATAGTGTTAGGATTAGGGTTAGCATCAGCCCTAGGATAGTGTTACGGTTAGGGTTAGGGTTAGCATCAGGCCTAGGATAGTGTTAGGGTTAGGGTTAGCATCAGCCCTAGGATAGTGTTAGGGTTAGGGTTAGGGTTATCATCAGCCCTAGCATAGTGTTAGTGTTAGGGTTAGCATCAACCCTAGGATAGTGTTAGGGTTAGGGTTAGGGTTAGCATCAGGCCTAGGATAGTGTTAGGGTTAGGGTTAGGGTTAGCATCAGCCCTAGGATAGTGTTAGGGTTAGGTTTAGCAACAGCCCTAGGATAGTGTTAGGGTTAGGGTTAGGGTTAGCATCAGCCCTAGGATAGTGTTAGTGTTAGGGTTAGCATCAGCCCTAGGATAGTGTTAGGGTTTGGGTTAGGGTAAGCATCAGGCCTAGGATAGTGTTAGGGTTAGGGTTAGCATCAGCCCTAGGATAGTGTTAGGGTTAGGGTTAGGGTTAGCATCAGCCCTAGGATAGTGTAAGGGTTAGGGTTAGCATCAACCCTAGGATAGTGTTAGGGTTAGGGTTAGGGTCAGCATCAGCCCTAGAAGAGTGTTAGGGTTAGGGATAGGGTTAGCATCAGGCCTAGGATAGTGTTAGGGTTAGGGTTAACATCAGCCCTAGGATAGTGTTAGGGTTAGGGTTAGGGTTAACATCAGCCCTAGGATAGTGTTAGGGTTAGGGTTAGTATCAGCCCTAGGATAGTGTTAGAGTTAAGGTTAGGGTTAGCATCAGGCCTAGGATAGTGTTAGGGTTAGGGTTAGCGTCAGCCCTAGGATAGTGTTAGGGTTAGGGTTAGTGTTAGGGTTAGGGTTAGGATCAGCTCTAGGATAGTGTTAGGGTTACGGTTAGGGTTAGCATCAGCCCTAGGATAGTGTTAGGGTTAGGGTTATGGTTAGCATCAGCCCTAGGATAGTGTTAGGGTTAGGGTTAGCATCAGCCCTAGGATAGTGTTAGGGTTAGGGTTAGCATCAGTCCTAGGATAGTGTTAGGGTTAGGGTTAGGGTTAGCATCACCCCTAGGATATTGTTAGTGTTAGGGTTAGCATCAGCCCTAGGATAGTGTTAGGGTTAGGGTTAGGGTTAGCACCAGGCCTAGGATAGTGTTAGGGTTAGGGTAAGCATCAGCCCTAGGATAGTGTTAGGGTTAGGGTTAGGGTTAGCATCAGCCCTAGGATAGTGTTAGGGTTAGGGTTAGCATCAGCCCTAGGATAGTGTTAGGGTTAGGGTTAACATCATCCCTAGGATAGTGTTAGGGTTAGGGTTAGGGTTAGCATCAGGCCTAGGATAGTGTTAGGGTTAGGGTTATCATCAGCCCTAGGATAGTGTTAGGGTTAGGGTTAGGGTTAGCATCAGCCCTAGGATAGTGTTAGGGTTAGGGTTAGCATCAGCCCTAGGATAGTGTTAGGGTTAGGGTTAGGGTTAGCATCAGGCCTAGGATAGTGGTAGGGTTAGGGTTAGGGTTAGCATCAGCCCTAGGATAGTGTTAGGGTTAGGGTTAGCAACAGCCCTAGGATTGTGTTAGGGTTAGGGTTAGGGTTAGCATCAGCCCTAGGATAGTGTTAGGGTTAGGGTTAGCATCAGCCCTAGGATAGTGTTAGGGTTAGGGTTAGCATCAGCCCTAGGATAGTGTTAGGGTTATGGTTAGGGTTAGCATCAGCCCTAGGATAGTGTTAGGATTAGGGTTAGCATCAGCCCTAGGATAGTGTTAGGGTTAGGGTTAGGGTTAGCATCAGGCCTAGGATAGTGTTAGGGTTAGGGTTAGCATCAGCCCTAGGATAGTGTTAGGGTTAGGGTTAGGGTTAGCATCAGCCCTAGGATAGTGTTAGGGTTAGGGTTAGCATCAACCCTAGGATAGTGTTAGGGTTAGGGTTAGGGTTAGCATCAGGCCTAGGATAGTGTTAGGGTTAGGGTTAGGGTTAGCATCAGCCCTAGGATAGTGTTAGGGTTAGGGTTAGCAACAGCCCTAGGATAGTGTTAGGGTTAGGGTTAGGGTTAGCATCAGCCCTAGGATAGTGTTAGTGTTAGGGTTAGCATCAGCCCTAGGATAGTGTTAGGGTTAGGGTTAGGGTAAGCATCAGGCCTAGGATAGTGTTAGGGTTAGGGTTAGCATCAGCCCTAGGATAGTGTTAGGGTTAGGGTTAGGGTTAGCATCAGCCCTAGGATAGTGTAAGGGTTAGGGTTAGCATCAACCCTAGGATAGTGTTAGGGTTAGGGTTAGGGTCAGCATCAGCCCTAGAAGAGTGTTAGGGTTAGGGATAGGGTTAGCATCAGGCCTAGGATAGTGTTAGGGTTAGGGTTAACATCAGCCCTAGGATAGTGTTAGGGTTAGGGTTAGGGTTAACATCAGCCCTAGGATAGTGTTAGGGTTAGGGTTAGCATCAGCCCTAGGATAGTGTTAGAGTTAAGGTTAGGGTTAGCATCAGGCCTTGGATAGTGTTAGGGTTAGGGTTAGCGTCAGCCCTAGGATAGTGTTAGGGTTAGGGTTAGTGTTAGGGTTAGGGTTAGGATCAGCTCTAGGATAGTGTTAGGGTTACGGATAGGGTTAGCATCAGCCCTAGGATAGTGTTAGGGTTAGGGTTAGGGTTAGCATCAGCCCTAGGATAGTGTTAGGCTTAGGGTTAGCATCAGCCCTAGGATAGTGTTAGGGTTAGGGTTAGCATCAGCCCTAGGATAGTGTTAGGGTTAGGGTTAGGGTTAGCATCACCCCTAGGATATTGTTAGTGTTAGGGTTAGCATCAGCCCTAGGATAGTGTTAGGGTTAGGGTTAGGGTTAGCACCAGGCCTAGGATAGTGTTAGGGTTAGGGTAAGCATCAGCCCTAGGATAGTGTTAGGGTTAGGGTTAACATCAGCCCTAGGATAGTGTTAGGGTTAGGGTTAGGGTTAGCATCAGCCCTAGGATAGTGTTAGGGTTAGGGTTAGGGTTAGCATCACCCCTAGGATATTGTTAGTGTTAGGGTTAGCATCAGCCCTAGGATAGTGTTAGGGTTAGGGTTAGGGTTAGCACCAGGCCTAGGATAGTGTTAGTGTTAGGGTTAGCATCAGCCGTAGGATAGTGTTAGGGTTAGGGTTAGCCTCAGCCCTAGGATAGTGTTAGAGTTAGGGTTAGGGTTAGCATAAGCCCTAGGATAGTGTTAGGGTTAGGGTAAGGGTTAGCATCAGCCCTAGGATAGTGTTAGTGTTAGGGTTAACATCAGCCCTAGGATAGTGTTAGGGTTAGGGTTAGGGTTAGCATCAGCCCTAGGATAGTATTAGGGTTAGGGTTAGGGTTAGAGTTAGGATCAGCTCTAGGATAGTGTTAGGGTTACGGTTAGGGTTAGCCTCAGCCCTAGGATAGTGATAGGGTTAGGGTTAGGGTTAGCATCAGCCCTAGGATAGTGTTAGGGTTAGGGTTAGCATCAGCCCTAGGATAGTGTTAGGGTTAGGGTTAGGGTTAGCATCAGCCCTAGGATAGTGTTAGGGTTAGGGTTAGCATCAGCCCTAGGATAGTGTTAGGGTTATGGTTAGGGTTAGCATCAGCCCTAGGATAGTGTTAGGGTTAGGGTTAGCATCAGCCCTAGGATTGTGTTAGGGTTAGGGTTAGGGTTAGCATCAGGCCTAGGATAGTGTTAGGGTTAGGGTTAGGGTTAGCATCAGCCCTAGGATAGTGTTAGGGTTAGGGTTAGCATCAGCCCTAGGATAGTGTTAGGGTTAGGGTTAGGGTTAGCATCAGGCCTAGGATAGTGTTAGGGTTAGGGTTAGGGTTAGCATCAGCCCTAGGATAGTGTTAGGGTTAGGGTTAGCAACGGCCCTAGGATTGTGTTAGGGTTAGGGTTTGGGTTAGCATCAGCCCTAGGATAGTGTTAGGGTTAGGGTTAGCATCAGCCCTAGGATAGTGTTAGGGTTAGGGTTAGCATCAGCCCTAGGATAGTGTTAGGGTTATGGTTAGGGTTAGCATCAGCCCTAGGATAGTGTTAGGATTAGGGTTAGCATCAGCCCTAGGATAGTGTTAGGGTTAGGGTTAGGGTTAGCATCAGGCCTAGGATAGTGTTAGGGTTAGGGTTAGCATCAGCCCTAGGATAGTTTTAGGGTTAGGGTTAGGGTTAGCATCAGCCCTAGGATAGTGTTAGGGTTAGGGTTAGCATCAACCCTAGGATAGTGTTAGGGTTAGGGTTAGGGTTAGCATCAGGCCTAGGATAGTGTTAGGGTTAGGGTTAGGGTTAGCATCAGCCCTAGGATAGTGTTAGGGTTAGGTTTAGCAACAGCCCTAGGATAGTGTTAGGGTTAGGGTTAGGGTTAGCATCAGCCCTAGGATAGTGTTAGTGTTAGGGTTAGCATCAGCCCTAGGATAGTGTTAGGGTTTGGGTTAGGGTAAGCATCAGGCCTAGGATAGTGTTAGGGTTAGGGTTAGCATCAGCCCTAGGATAGTGTTAGGGTTAGGGTTAGGGTTAGCATCAGCCCTAGGATAGTGTAAGGGTTAGGGTTAGCATCAACCCTAGGATAGTGTTAGGGTTAGGGTTAGGGTCAGCATCAGCCCTAGAAGAGTGTTAGGGTTAGGGATAGGGTTAGCATCAGGCCTAGGATAGTGTTAGGGTTAGGGTTAACATCAGCCCTAGGATAGTGTTAGGGTTAGGGTTAGGGTTAACATCAGCCCTAGGATAGTGTTAGGGTTAGGGTTAGTATCAGCCCTAGGATAGTGTTAGAGTTAAGGTTAGGGTTAGCATCAGGCCTAGGATAGTGTTAGGGTTAGGGTTAGCGTCAGCCCTAGGATAGTGTTAGGGTTAGGGTTAGTGTTAGGGTTAGGGTTAGGATCAGCTCTAGGATAGTGTTAGGGTTACGGTTAGGGTTAGCATCAGCCCTAGGATAGTGTTAGGGTTAGGGTTAGGGTTAGCATCAGCCCTAGGATAGTGTTAGGGTTAGGGTTAGCATCAGCCCTAGGATAGTGTTAGGGTTAGGGTTAGCATCAGTCCTAGGATAGTGTTAGGGTTAGGGTTAGGGTTAGCATCACCCCTAGGATATTGTTAGTGTTAGGGTTAGCATCAGCCCTAGGATAGTGTTAGGGTTAGGGTTAGGGTTAGCACCAGGCCTAGGATAGTGTTAGGGTTAGGGTAAGCATCAGCCCTAGGATAGTGTTAGGGTTAGGGTTAGGGTTAGCATCAGCCCTAGGATAGTGTTAGGGTTAGGGTTAGCATCAGCCCTAGGATAGTGTTAGGGTTAGGGTTAACATCATCCCTAGGATAGTGTTAGGGTTAGGGTTAGGGTTAGCATCAGGCCTAGGATAGTGTTAGGGTTAGGGTTAGCATCAGCCCTAGGATAGTGTTAGGGTTAGGGTTAGGGTTAGCATCAGCCCTAGGATATTGTTAGGGTTAGGGTTAGCATCAGCCCTAGGATAGTGTTAGGGTTAGGGTTAGGGTTAGCATCAGGCCTAGGATAGTGTTAGGGTTAGGGTTAGGGTTAGCATCAGCCCTAGGATAGTGTTAGGGTTAGGGTTAGCAACAGCCCTAGGATTGTGTTAGGGTTAGGGTTAGGGTTAGCATCAGCCCTAGGATAGTGTTAGGGTTAGGGTTAGCATCAGCCCTAGGATAGTGTTAGGGTTAGGGTTAGCATCAGCCCTAGGATAGTGTTAGGGTTATGGTTAGGGTTAGCATCAGCCCTAGGATAGTGTTAGGATTAGGGTTAGCATCAGCCCTAGGATAGTGTTAGGGTTAGGGTTAGGGTTAGCATCAGGCCTAGGATAGTGTTAGGGTTAGGGTTAGCATCAGCCCTAGGATAGTGTTAGGGTTAGGGTTAGCATCAACCCTAGGATAGTGTTAGGGTTAGGGTTAGGGTTAGCATCAGGCCTAGGATAGTGTTAGGGTTAGGGTTAGGGTTAGCATCAGCCCTAGGATAGTGTTAGGGTTAGGGTTAGCAACAGCCCTAGGATAGTGTTAGGGTTAGGGTTAGGGTTAGCATCAGCCCTAGGATAGTGTTAGTGTTAGGGTTAGCATCAGCCCTAGGATAGTGTTAGGGTTAGGGTTAGGGTAAGCATCAGGCCTAGGATAGTGTTAGGGTTAGGGTTAGCATCAGCCCTAGGATAGTGTTAGGGTTAGGGTTAGGGTTAGCATCAGCCCTAGGATAGTGTAAGGGTTAGGGTTAGCATCAACCCTAGGATAGTGTTAGGGTTAGGGTTAGGGTCAGCATCAGCCCTAGAAGAGTGTTAGGGTTAGGGATAGGGTTAGCATCAGGCCTAGGATAGTGTTAGGGTTAGGGTTAACATCAGCCCTAGGATAGTGTTAGGGTTAGGGTTAGGGTTAACATCAGCCCTAGGATAGTGTTAGGGTTAGGGTTAGCATCAGCCCTAGGATAGTGTTAGAGTTAAGGTTAGGGTTAGCATCAGGCCTAGGATAGTGTTAGGGTTAGGGTTAGCGTCAGCCCTAGGATAGTGTTAGGGTTAGGGTTAGTGTTAGGGTTAGGGTTAGGATCAGCTCTAGGATAGTGTTAGGGTTACGGAAAGGGTTAGCATCAGCCCTAGGATAGTGTTAGGGTTAGGGTTAGGGTTAGCATCAGCCCTAGGATAGTGTTAGGCTTAGGGTTAGCATCAGCCCTAGGATAGTGTTAGGGTTAGGGTTAGCATCAGCCCTAGGATAGTTTTAGGGTTAGGGTTAGGGTTAGCATCACCCCTAGGATATTGTTAGTGTTAGGGTTAGCATCAGACCTAGGATAGTGTTAGGGTTAGGGTTAGGGTTAGCACCAGGCCTAGGATAGTGTTAGGGTTAGGGTAAGCATCAGCCCTAGGATAGTGTTAGGGTTAGGGTTAACATCATCCCTAGGATAGTGTTAGGGTTAGGGTTAGGGTTAGCATCAGCCCTAGGATAGTGTTAGGTTTAGGGTTAGCATCAGACCTAGGATAGTGTTAGGGTTAGGGTTAGGGTTAGCACCAGGCCTAGGATAGTGTTAGTGTTAGGGTTAGCATCAGCCTTAGGATAGTGTTAGTGTTAGGGTTAGCATGAGCCGTAGGATAGTGTTAGGGTTAGGGTTAGCCTCAGCCCTAGGATAGTGTTAGAGTTAGGGTTAGGGTTAGCATAAGCCCTAGGATAGTGTTAGGGTTAGGGTAAGGGTTAGCATCAGCCCTAGGATAGTGTTAGTGTTAGGGTTAACATCAGCCCTAGGATAGTGTTAGGGTTAGGGTTAGGGTTAGCATCAGCCCTAGGATAGTATTAGGGTTAGGGTTAGGGTTAGGGTTAGGGTCAGCTCTAGGATAGTGTTAGGGTTACGGTTAGGGTTAGCATCAGCCCTAGGATAGTGATAGGGTTAGGGTTAGGGTTAGCATCAGCCCTAGGATAGTGTTAGGGTTAGGGTTAGCATCAGCCCTAGGATAGTGTTAGGGTTAGGGTTAGGGTTAGCATCAGCCCTAGGATAGTGTTAGGGTTAGGGTTAGCATCAGCCCTAGGATAGTGTTAGGGTTATGGTTAGGGTTAGCATCAGCCCTAGGATAGTGTTAGGGTTAGGGTTAGCATCAGCCCTAGGATAGTGTTAGGGTTAGGGTTAGGTTTAGCATCACCCCTAGGATATTGTTAGTGTTAGGGTTAGCATCAGCCCTAGGATAGTGTTAGCGTTAGGGTTAGGGTTAGCACCAGGCCTAGGATAGTGTTAGGGTTAGGGTAAGCATCAGCCCTAGCATAGTGTTAGGGTTAGGGTTAGGGTTAGCATCAGCCCTAGGATAGTGTTAGGGTTAGGGTTAGCATCAGCCCTAGGATAGTGTTAGGGTTAGGGTTAGGGTTAGCATCAGCCCTAGGATAGTGTTAGGGTTAGGGTTAGCATCAGCCCTAGGATAGTGTTAGGGTTAGGGTTAGGGTTAGCATCAGGCCTAGGATAGTGTTAGTGTTAGGGTTAGGGTTAGCATCAGCCCTAGGATAGTGTTAGGTTTAGGGTTAGCATCAGCCCTAGGATAGTGTTAGGGTTAGGGTTAGGGATAGCATCAGCCCTAGGATAGTGTTAGGGTTAGGGTTAGGGTTAGCATCAGGCCTAGGATAGTGTTAGGGTTAGGGTTAGCATCAGCCCTAGGATAGTGTTAGGGTTAGGGTTAGGGTTAGCATGAGCCCTAGGATAGTGTTAGGGTTAGGGTTAGGGTTAGCATCAGGCCTAGGATAGTGTTAGGTTTAGGGTTAGCATTAGCCCTAGGATAGTGTTAGGGTTAGGGTTAGGGTTAGCATCAGCCCTTGGATAGTGTTAGGGTTAGGGTTAGCATCAGCCCTAGGATAGTGTTAGGGTTAGGCATAGGGTTAGCATCAGCCCTAGGATAGTGTTAGGGTTAGGGTTAGCATCAGCCCTAGGATAGAGTTAGGGTTAGGGTTAGGGTTAGCATCAGGCCTAGGATAGTGTTAGGGTTAGGGTTAGCATCAGCCCTAGGATAGTGTTAGGGTTAGGGTTAGGGTTAGCATCAGCCCTAGGATAGTGTTAGGGTTAGGGTTAGCATCAACCCTAGGATAGTGTTAGGGTTAGGGTTAGGGTTAGCATCAGCCCTAGGAGAGTTTTAGGGTTAGGGATAGGGTTAGCATCAGGCCTAGGATAGTGTTAGTGTTAGGGTTAGGGTTAGCATCAACCCTAGGATAGTGTTAGGGTTAGGGTTAGGGTTAGCATCAGGCCTAGGATAGTGTTAGGGTTAGGGTTAGCATCAGCCCTAGGATAGTGTTAGGGTTAGGATTAGGGTTAGCATCAGCCGTAGGATAGTGTTAGTTTTAGGGTTATCCTCAGCCCTAAGATAGTGTTAGAGTTAGGGTTAGGGTTAGCATCAGCATTAGGATAGTGTTAGGGTTAGGGTTAGGGTTAGCATCAGCCCTAGGATAGTGTTAGGCTTAGGGTTAGCATCAGCCCTAGGATAGTGTTAGGGTTAGGGTTAGCATCAGCCCTAGGATAGTGTTAGGGTTAGGGTTAGGGTTAGCATCACCCCTAGGATATTGTTAGTGTTAGGGTTAGCATCAGCCCTAGGATAGTGTTAGGGTTAGGGTTAGGGTTAGCACCAGGCCTAGGATAGTGTTAGGGTTAGGGTAAGCATCAGCCCTAGGATAGTGTTAGGGTTAGGGTTAACATCAGCCCTAGGATAGTGTTAGGGTTAGGGTTAGGGTTAGCATCAGCCCTAGGATAGTGTTAGGGTTAGGGTTAGGGTTAGCATCACCCCTAGGATATTGTTAGTGTTAGGGTTAGCATCAGCCCTAGGATAGTGTTAGGGTTAGGGTTAGGGTTAGCACCAGGCCTAGGATAGTGTTAGTGTTAGGGTTAGCATCAGCCGTAGGATAGTGTTAGGGTTAGGGTTAGCCTCAGCCCTAGGATAGTGTTAGAGTTAGGGTTAGGGTTAGCATAAGCCCTAGGATAGTGTTAGGGTTAGGGTAAGGGTTAGCATCAGCCCTAGGATAGTGTTAGTGTTAGGGTTAACATCAGCCCTAGGATAGTGTTAGGGTTAGGGTTAGGGTTAGCATCAGCCCTAGGATAGTATTAGGGTTAGGGTTAGGGTTAGAGTTAGGATCAGCTCTAGGATAGTGTTAGGGTTACGGTTAGGGTTAGCCTCAGCCCTAGGATAGTGATAGGGTTAGGGTTAGGGTTAGCATCAGCCCTAGGATAGTGTTAGGGTTAGGGTTAGCATCAGCCCTAGGATAGTGTTAGGGTTAGGGTTAGGGTTAGCATCAGCCCTAGGATAGTGTTAGGGTTAGGGTTAGCATCAGCCCTAGGATAGTGTTAGGGTTATGGTTAGGGTTAGCATCAGCCCTAGGATAGTGTTAGGGTTAGGGTTAGCATCAGCCCTAGGATTGTGTTAGGGTTAGGGTTAGGGTTAGCATCAGGCCTAGGATAGTGTTAGGGTTAGGGTTAGGGTTAGCATCAGCCCTAGGATAGTGTTAGGGTTAGGGTTAGCATCAGCCCTAGGATAGTGTTAGGGTTAGGGTTAGGGTTAGCATCAGGCCTAGGATAGTGTTAGGGTTAGGGTTAGGGTTAGCATCAGCCCTAGGATAGTGTTAGGGTTAGGGTTAGCAACGGCCCTAGGATTGTGTTAGGGTTAGGGTTTGGGTTAGCATCAGCCCTAGGATAGTGTTAGGGTTAGGGTTAGCATCAGCCCTAGGATAGTGTTAGGGTTAGGGTTAGCATCAGCCCTAGGATAGTGTTAGGGTTATGGTTAGGGTTAGCATCAGCCCTAGGATAGTGTTAGGATTAGGGTTAGCATCAGCCCTAGGATAGTGTTAGGGTTAGGGTTAGGGTTAGCATCAGGCCTAGGATAGTGTTAGGGTTAGGGTTAGCATCAGCCCTAGGATAGTTTTAGGGTTAGGGTTAGGGTTAGCATCAGCCCTAGGATAGTGTTAGGGTTAGGGTTAGCATCAACCCTAGGATAGTGTTAGGGTTAGGGTTAGGGTTAGCATCAGGCCTAGGATAGTGTTAGGGTTAGGGTTAGGGTTAGCATCAGCCCTAGGATAGTGTTAGGGTTAGGTTTAGCAACAGCCCTAGGATAGTGTTAGGGTTAGGGTTAGGGTTAGCATCAGCCCTAGGATAGTGTTAGTGTTAGGGTTAGCATCAGCCCTAGGATAGTGTTAGGGTTTGGGTTAGGGTAAGCATCAGGCCTAGGATAGTGTTAGGGTTAGGGTTAGCATCAGCCCTAGGATAGTGTTAGGGTTAGGGTTAGGGTTAGCATCAGCCCTAGGATAGTGTAAGGGTTAGGGTTAGCATCAACCCTAGGATAGTGTTAGGGTTAGGGTTAGGGTCAGCATCAGCCCTAGAAGAGTGTTAGGGTTAGGGATAGGGTTAGCATCAGGCCTAGGATAGTGTTAGGGTTAGGGTTAACATCAGCCCTAGGATAGTGTTAGGGTTAGGGTTAGGGTTAACATCAGCCCTAGGATAGTGTTAGGGTTAGGGTTAGTATCAGCCCTAGGATAGTGTTAGAGTTAAGGTTAGGGTTAGCATCAGGCCTAGGATAGTGTTAGGGTTAGGGTTAGCGTCAGCCCTAGGATAGTGTTAGGGTTAGGGTTAGTGTTAGGGTTAGGGTTAGGATCAGCTCTAGGATAGTGTTAGGGTGACGGTTAGGGTTAGCATCAGCCCTAGGATAGTGTTAGGGTTAGGGTTAGGGTTAGCATCAGCCCTAGGATAGTGTTAGGGTTAGGGTTAGCATCAGCCCTAGGATAGTGTTAGGGTTAGGGTTAGCATCAGTCCTAGGATAGTGTTAGGGTTAGGGTTAGGGTTAGCATCACCCCTAGGATATTGTTAGTGTTAGGGTTAGCATCAGCCCTAGGATAGTGTTAGGGTTAGGGTTAGGGTTAGCACCAGGCCTAGGATAGTGTTAGGGTTAGGGTAAGCATCAGCCCTAGGATAGTGTTAGGGTTAGGGTTAGGGTTAGCATCAGCCCTAGGATAGTGTTAGGGTTAGGGTTAGCATCAGCCCTAGGATAGTGTTAGGGTTAGGGTTAACATCATCCCTAGGATAGTGTTAGGGTTAGGGTTAGGGTTAGCATCAGGCCTAGGATAGTGTTAGGGTTAGGGTTAGCATCAGCCCTAGGATAGTGTTAGGGTTAGGGTTAGGGTTAGCATCAGCCCTAGGATATTGTTAGGGTTAGGGTTAGCATCAGCCCTAGGATAGTGTTAGGGTTAGGGTTAGGGTTAGCATCAGGCCTAGGATAGTGTTAGGGTTAGGGTTAGGGTTAGCATCAGCCCTAGGATAGTGTTAGGGTTAGGGTTAGCAACAGCCCTAGGATTGTGTTAGGGTTAGGGTTAGGGTTAGCATCAGCCCTAGGATAGTGTTAGGGTTAGGGTTAGCATCAGCCCTAGGATAGTGTTAGGGTTAGGGTTAGCATCAGCCCTAGGATAGTGTTAGGGTTATGGTTAGGGTTAGCATCAGCCCTAGGATAGTGTTAGGATTAGGGTTAGCATCAGCCCTAGGATAGTGTTAGGGTTAGGGTTAGGGTTAGCATCAGGCCTAGGATAGTGTTAGGGTTAGGGTTAGCATCAGCCCTAGGATAGTGTTAGGGTTAGGGTTAGCATCAACCCTAGGATAGTGTTAGGGTTAGGGTTAGGGTTAGCATCAGGCCTAGGATAGTGTTAGGGTTAGGGTTAGGGTTAGCATCAGCCCTAGGATAGTGTTAGGGTTAGGGTTAGCAACAGCCCTAGGATAGTGTTAGGGTTAGGGTTAGGGTTAGCATCAGCCCTAGGATAGTGTTAGTGTTAGGGTTAGCATCAGCCCTAGGATAGTGTTAGGGTTAGGGTTAGGGTAAGCATCAGGCCTAGGATAGTGTTAGGGTTAGGGTTAGCATCAGCCCTAGGATAGTGTTAGGGTTAGGGTTAGGGTTAGCATCAGCCCTAGGATAGTGTAAGGGTTAGGGTTAGCATCAACCCTAGGATAGTGTTAGGGTTAGGGTTAGGGTCAGCATCAGCCCTAGAAGAGTGTTAGGGTTAGGGATAGGGTTAGCATCAGGCCTAGGATAGTGTTAGGGTTAGGGTTAACATCAGCCCTAGGATAGTGTTAGGGTTAGGGTTAGGGTTAACATCAGCCCTAGGATAGTGTTAGGGTTAGGGTTAGCATCAGCCCTAGGATAGTGTTAGAGTTAAGGTTAGGGTTAGCATCAGGCCTAGGATAGTGTTAGGGTTAGGGTTAGCGTCAGCCCTAGGATAGTGTTAGGGTTAGGGTTAGTGTTAGGGTTAGGGTTAGGATCAGCTCTAGGATAGTGTTAGGGTTACGGATAGGGTTAGCATCAGCCCTAGGATAGTGTTAGGGTTAGGGTTAGGGTTAGCATCAGCCCTAGGATAGTGTTAGGCTTAGGGTTAGCATCAGCCCTAGGATAGTGTTAGGGTTAGGGTTAGCATCAGCCCTAGGATAGTTTTAGGGTTAGGGTTAGGGTTAGCATCACCCCTAGGATATTGTTAGTGTTAGGGTTAGCATCAGCCCTAGGATAGTGTTAGGGTTAGGGTTAGGGTTAGCACCAGGCCTAGGATAGTGTTAGGGTTAGGGTAAGCATCAGCCCTAGGATAGTGTTAGGGTTAGGGTTAACATCATCCCTAGGATAGTGTTAGGGTTAGGGTTAGGGTTAGCATCAGCCCTAGGATAGTGTTAGGTTTAGGGTTAGCATCAGACCTAGGATAGTGTTAGGGTTAGGGTTAGGGTTAGCACCAGGCCTAGGATAGTGTTAGTGTTAGGGTTAGCATCAGCCTTAGGATAGTGTTAGTGTTAGGGTTAGCATGAGCCGTAGGATAGTGTTAGGGTTAGGGTTAGCCTCAGCCCTAGGATAGTGTTAGAGTTAGGGTTAGGGTTAGCATAAGCCCTAGGATAGTGTTAGGGTTAGGGTAAGGGTTAGCATCAGCCCTAGGATAGTGTTAGTGTTAGGGTTAACATCAGCCCTAGGATAGTGTTAGGGTTAGGGTTAGGGTTAGCATCAGCCCTAGGATAGTATTAGGGTTAGGGTTAGGGTTAGGGTTAGGGTCAGCTCTAGGATAGTGTTAGGGTTACGGTTAGGGTTAGCATCAGCCCTAGGATAGTGATAGGGTTAGGGTTAGGGTTAGCATCAGCCCTAGGATAGTGTTAGGGTTAGGGTTAGCATCAGCCCTAGGATAGTGTTAGGGTTAGGGTTAGGGTTAGCATCAGCCCTAGGATAGTGTTAGGGTTAGGGTTAGCATCAGCCCTAGGATAGTGTTAGGGTTATGGTTAGGGTTAGCATCAGCCCTAGGATAGTGTTAGGGTTAGGGTTAGCATCAGCCCTAGGATAGTGTTAGGGTTAGGGTTAGGTTTAGCATCACCCCTAGGATATTGTTAGTGTTAGGGTTAGCATCAGCCCTAGGATAGTGTTAGCGTTAGGGTTAGGGTTAGCACCAGGCCTAGGATAGTGTTAGGGTTAGGGTAAGCATCAGCCCTAGCATAGTGTTAGGGTTAGGGTTAGGGTTAGCATCAGCCCTAGGATAGTGTTAGGGTTAGGGTTAGCATCAGCCCTAGGATAGTGTTAGGGTTAGGGTTAGGGTTAGCATCAGCCCTAGGATAGTGTTAGGGTTAGGGTTAGCATCAGCCCTAGGATAGTGTTAGGGTTAGGGTTAGGGTTAGCATCAGGCCTAGGATAGTGTTAGTGTTAGGGTTAGGGTTAGCATCAGCCCTAGGATAGTGTTAGGTTTAGGGTTAGCATCAGCCCTAGGATAGTGTTAGGGTTAGGGTTAGGGATAGCATCAGCCCTAGGATAGTGTTAGGGTTAGGGTTAGGGTTAGCATCAGGCCTAGGATAGTGTTAGGGTTAGGGTTAGCATCAGCCCTAGGATAGTGTTAGGGTTAGGGTTAGGGTTAGCATGAGCCCTAGGATAGTGTTAGGGTTAGGGTTAGGGTTAGCATCAGGCCTAGGATAGTGTTAGGTTTAGGGTTAGCATTAGCCCTAGGATAGTGTTAGGGTTAGGGTTAGGGTTAGCATCAGCCCTTGGATAGTGTTAGGGTTAGGGTTAGCATCAGCCCTAGGATAGTGTTAGGGTTAGGCATAGGGTTAGCATCAGCCCTAGGATAGTGTTAGGGTTAGGGTTAGCATCAGCCCTAGGATAGAGTTAGGGTTAGGGTTAGGGTTAGCATCAGGCCTAGGATAGTGTTAGGGTTAGGGTTAGCATCAGCCCTAGGATAGTGTTAGGGTTAGGGTTAGGGTTAGCATCAGCCCTAGGATAGTGTTAGGGTTAGGGTTAGCATCAACCCTAGGATAGTGTTAGGGTTAGGGTTAGGGTTAGCATCAGCCCTAGGAGAGTTTTAGGGTTAGGGATAGGGTTAGCATCAGGCCTAGGATAGTGTTAGTGTTAGGGTTAGGGTTAGCATCAACCCTAGGATAGTGTTAGGGTTAGGGTTAGGGTTAGCATCAGGCCTAGGATAGTGTTAGGGTTAGGGTTAGCATCAGCCCTAGGATAGTGTTAGGGTTAGGATTAGGGTTAGCATCAGCCGTAGGATAGTGTTAGTTTTAGGGTTATCCTCAGCCCTAAGATAGTGTTAGAGTTAGGGTTAGGGTTAGCATCAGCATTAGGATAGTGTTAGGGTTAGGGTTAGGGTTAGCATCAGCCCTAGGATAGTGTTAGTGTTAGGGTTAGCATCAGCCCTAGGATAGTGTTAGGGTTAGGGTTAACATCAGCCCTAGGATAGTGTTAGGGTTAGGGTTAGGGTTAGCATCAGCCCTAGGATAGTGTTAGGTTTAGGGTTAGCATCAGACCTAGGATAGTGTTAGGGTTAGGGTTAGGGTTAACAAAAGGCCTAGGATAGTGTTAGTGTTAGGGTTAGCATCAGCCTTAGGATAGTGTTAGTGTTAGGGTTAGCATCAGCCGTAGGATAGTGTTAGGGTTAGGGTTAGCCTCAGCCCTAGGATAGTGTTAGAGTTAGGGTAAGGGTTAGCATAAGCCCTAGGATAGTGTTAGGATTAGGGTAAGGGTTAGCATCAGCCCTAGGATAGTGTTAGTGTTAGGGTTAACATCAGCCCTAGGATAGTGTTAGGGTTAGGGTTAGCGTTTGCATCAGCCCTAGGATAGTATTAGGGTTAGGGTTAGGGTTAGGGTTAGGATCAGCTCTAGGATAGTGTTAGGGTTACGGTTAGGGTTAGCATCAGCCCTAGGATAGTGATAGGGTTAGGGTTAGGGTTAGCATCAGCCCTAGGATAGTGTTAGGGTTAGGGTTAGCATCAGCCCTTGGATACTGTTAGGGTTAGGGTTAGGGTTAGCATCAGCCCTAGGATAGTGTTAGGGTTAGGGTTAGCATCAGCCCTAGGATAGTGTTAGGGTTATGGTTAGGGTTAGCATCAGCCCTAGGATAGTGTTAGGGTTAGGGTTAGCATCAGCCCTAGGATAGTGTTAGGGTTAGGGTTAGGGTTAGCATCAGGCCTAGGATAGTGTTAGGGTTAGGGTTAGCATCAGCCCTAGGATAGTGTTAGGGTTAGGGTTAGGGTTAGCATCAGCCCTAGGATAGTGTTAGGGTTAGGGTTAGCATCAACCCTAGGATAGTGTTAGGGTTAGGGTTAGGGTTAGCATCAGGCCTATGATAGTGTTAGGGTTAGGGTTAGGGTTAGCATCAGCCCTAGGATAGTGTTAGGGTTAGGGTTAGCAACAGCCCTAGGATAGTGTTAGGGTTAGGGTTAGGGTTAGCATCAGCCCTAGGATAGTGTTAGTGTTAGGGTTAGCATCAGCCCTAGGATAGTGTTAGGTTTAGGGTTAGGGTTAGCATCAGGCCTAGGATAGTGTTAGGGTTAGGGTTAGCATCAGCCCTAGGATAGTTTTAGGGTTAGGGTTAGGGTTAGCATCAGCCGTAGGATAGTGTAATGGTTAGGGATAGCATCAACCCTAGGATAGTGTTAGGGTTAGGGTTAGGGTCAGCATCAGCCCTAGAAGAGTTTTAGGGTTAGGAATAGGGTTAGCATCAGGCCTAGGATAGTGTTAGGGTTAGGGTTAACATCAGCCCTAGGATAGTGTTAGTGTTAGGGTTAGGGTTAGTATCAGCCCTAGGATAGTGTTAGGGTTAGGGTTAGCATCAGCCCTAGGATAGTGTTAGGGTTAGGGTTAGCATCAGCCCTAGGATAGTTTTAGGGTTAGGGTTAACATCAGCCCTAGGATAGTGTTAGGGTTAGGGTTAGGGTTAGCATCAGCCCTAGGATAGTGTTACGTTTAGGGTTAGCATCAGACCTAGGATAGTGTTAGGGTTAGGGTTAGGGTTAGCACCAGGCCTAGGATAGTGTTAGTGTTAGGGTTAGCATCAGCCTTAGGATAGTGTTAGTGTTAGGGTTAGCATCAGCCGTAGGATAGTGTTAGGGTTAGAGTTAGCCTCAGCCCTAGGATAGTGTTAGAGTTAGGGTTAGGGTTAGCATAAGCCCTAGGATAGTGTTAGGGTTAGGGTTACGGTTAGCATCAGCCCTAGGATAGTGTTAGTGTTAGGGTTAACATCAGCCCTAGGATAGTGTTAGGGTTAGGGTTAGGGTTAGCATCAGCCCTAGGATAGTATTAGGGTTAGGGTTAGGGTTAGGGTTAGGATCAGCTCTAGGATAGTGTTAGGGTTACGGTTAGGGTTAGCATCAGCCCTAGGATAGTGATATTGTTAGGGTTAGTGTTAGCATCAGCCCTAGGATAGTGTTAGGGTTAGGGTTAGCATCAGCCCTAGGATAGTGTTAGGGTTAGGGTTAGGGTTAGCATCAGCCCTAGGATAGTGTTAGGGTTAGGGTTAGCATCAGCCCTAGGATAGTGTTAGGGTTATGGTTAGGGTTAGCATCAGCCCTAGGATAGTGTTAGGGTTAGGGTTAGCATCAGCCCTAGGAGAGTGTTAGGGTTAGGGTTAGGGTTAGCATCAGGCCTAGGATAGTGTTAGGTTTAGGGTTAGCATCAGCCCTAGGATAGTGTTAGGGTTAGGGTTAGGGTTAGCATCAGCCCTAGGATAGTGTTAGGGTTAGGGTTAGCATCAGCCCTAGGATAGTGTTAGGGTTAGGGTTAGGGTTAGCATCAGGCCTAGGATAGTGTTAGTGTTAGGGTTAGGGTTAGCATCAGCCCTAGGATAGTGTTAGGTTTAGGGTTAGCATCAGCCCTAGGATAGTGTTAGGGTTAGGGTTAGGGTTAGCATCAGCCCTAGGATAGTGTTAGGGTTAGGGTTAGGGTTAGCATCAGGCCTAGGATAGTGTTAGGGTTAGGGTTAGCATCAGCCCTAGGATAGTGTTAGGGTTAGGGTTAGGGTTAGCATGAGCCCTAGGATAGTGTTAGGGTTAGGGTTAGGGTTAGCATCAGGCCTAGGATAGTGTTAGGTTTAGGGTTAGCATTAGCCCTAGGATAGTGTTAGGGTTAGGGTTAGGGTTAGCATCAGCCCTTGGATAGTGTTAGGGTTAGGGTTAGCATCAGCCCTAGGATAGTGTTAGGGTTAGGCATAGGGTTAGCATCAGCCCTAGGATAGTGTTAGGGTTAGGGTTAGCATCAGCCCTAGGATAGTGTTAGGGTTAGGGTTAGGGTTAGCATCAGGCCTAGGATAGTGTTAGGGTTAGGGTTAGCATCAGCCCTAGGATAGTGTTAGGGTTAGGGTTAGGGTTAGCATCAGCCCTAGGATAGTGTTAGGGTTAGGGTTAGCATCAACCCTAGGATAGTGTTAGGGTTAGGGTTAGGGTTAGCATCAGCCCTAGGAGAGTGTTAGGGTTAGGGATAGGGTTAGCATCAGGCCTAGGATAGTGTTAGGGTTAGGGTTAACATCAGCCCTAGGATAGTGTTAGGGTTAGGGTTAGGGTTAGCATCAGCCCTAGGATAGTGTTAGGGTTAGGGTTAGCATCAGCCCTAGGATAGTGTTAGGGTTAGGGTTAGGGTTAGCATCAGGCCTAGGATAGTGTTAGTGTTAGGGTTAGGGTTAGCATCAGCCCTAGGATAGTGTTAGGTTTAGGGTTAGCATCAGCCCTAGGATAGTGTTAGGGTTAGGGTTAGGGATAGCATCAGCCCTAGGATAGTGTTAGGGTTAGGGTTAGGGTTAGCATCAGGCCTAGGATAGTGTTAGGGTTAGGGTTAGCATCAGCCCTAGGATAGTGTTAGGGTTAGGGTTAGGGTTAGCATGAGCCCTAGGATAGTGTTAGGGTTAGGGTTAGGGTTAGCATCAGGCCTAGGATAGTGTTAGGTTTAGGGTTAGCATTAGCCCTAGGATAGTGTTAGGGTTAGGGTTAGGGTTAGCATCAGCCCTTGGATAGTGTTAGGGTTAGGGTTAGCATCAGCCCTAGGATAGTGTTAGGGTTAGGCATAGGGTTAGCATCAGCCCTAGGATAGTGTTAGGGTTAGGGTTAGCATCAGCCCTAGGATAGTGTTAGGGTTAGGGTTAGGGTTAGCATCAGGCCTAGGATAGTGTTAGGGTTAGGGTTAGCATCAGCCCTAGGATAGTGTTAGGGTTAGGGTTAGGGTTAGCATCAGCCCTAGGATAGTGTTAGGGTTAGGGTTAGCATCAACCCTAGGATAGTGTTAGGGTTAGGGTTAGGGTTAGCATCAGCCCTAGGAGAGTGTTAGGGTTAGGGATAGGGTTAGCATCAGGCCTAGGATAGTGTTAGTGTTAGGGTTAGGGTTAGCATCAACCCTAGGATAGTGTTAGGGTTAGGGTTAGGGTTAGCATCAGCCCTAGGATAGTGTTAGGGTTAGGGTTAGCATCAGCCCTAGGATAGTGTTAGGGTTAGGATTAGGGTTAGCATCAGCCGTAGGATAGTGTTAGGTTTAGGGTTATCCTCAGTCCTAAGATAGTGTTAGAGTTAGGGTTAGGGTTAGCATCAGCCCTAGGATAGTGTTAGGGTTAGGGTTAGGGTTAGCATCAGCTCTAGGATAGTGTTAGTGTTAGGGTTAGCATCAGCCCTAGGATAGTGTTAGGGTTAGGGTTAGGGTTAGCATCAGCCCTAGGATAGTGTTAGGGTCAGGGTTAGGGTTAGCATCAGCCCTAGGATAGTATTAAGGTTAGGGTTAAGGTTAGCATCAGCCCTAGGATAGTGTTAGTGTTAGGGTTAGCATCAGCCCTAGGATAGTGTTAGGGTTAGGGTTAGGGTTAGCATCAGCCATAGGATAGTGTTAGGGTTAGGGTTAGGGTTAGCATCAGGCCTAGGATAGTGTTAGGGTTAGGGTTAGCATCAGCCCTAGGATAGTGTTAGGGTTAGGGTTAGGGTTAGCATGAGCCCTAGGATAGTGTTAGGGTTAGGGTTAGGGTTAGCATCAGGCCTAGGATAGTGTTAGGTTTAGGGTTAGCATTAGCCCTAGGATAGTGTTAGGGTTAGGGTTAGGGTTAGCATCAGCCCTTGGATAGTGTTAGGGTTAGGGTTAGCATCAGCCCTAGGATAGTGTTAGGGTTAGGCATAGGGTTAGCATCAGCCCTAGGATAGTGTTAGGGTTAGGGTTAGCATCAGCCCTAGGATAGTGTTAGGGTTAGTGTTAGGGTTAGCATCAGGCCTAGGATAGTGTTAGGGTTAGGGTTAGCATCAGCCCTAGGATAGTGTTAGGGTTAGGGTTAGGGTTAGCATGAGCCCTAGGATAGTGTTAGGGTTAGGGTTAGGGTTAGCATCAGGCCTAGGATAGTGTTAGGTTTAGGGTTAGCATTAGCCCTAGGATAGTGTTAGGGTTAGGGTTAGGGTTAGCATCAGCCCTTGGATAGTGTTAGGGTTAGGGTTAGCATCAGCCCTAGGATAGTGTTAGGGTTAGGCATAGGGTTAGCATCAGCCCTAGGATAGTGTTAGGGTTAGGGTTAGCATCAGCCCTAGGATAGTGTTAGGGTTAGGGTTAGGGTTAGCATCAGGCCTAGGATAGTGTTAGGGTTAGGGTTAGCATCAGCCCTAGGATAGTGTTAGGGTTAGGGTTAGGGTTAGCATCAGCCCTAGGATAGTGTTAGGGTTAGGGTTAGCATCAACCCTAGGATAGTGTTAGGGTTAGGGTTAGGGTTAGCATCAGCCCTAGGAGAGTGTTAGGGTTAGGGATAGGGTTAGCATCAGGCCTAGGATAGTGTTAGGGTTAGGGTTAACATCAGCCCTAGGATAGTGTTAGGGTTAGGGTTAGGGTTAGCATCAGCCCTAGGATAGAGTTAGGGTTAGGGTTAGCATCAGCCCTAGGATAGTGTTAGGGTTAGGATTAGGGTTAGCATCAGCCGTAGGATAGTGTTAGGTTTAGGGTTATCCTCAGTCCTAAGATAGTGTTAGAGTTAGGGTTAGGGTTAGCATCAGCCCTAGGATAGTGTTAGGGTTAGGGTTAGGGTTAGCATCAGCCCTAGGATAGTGTTAGTGTTAGGGTTAGCATCAGCCCTAGGATAGTGTTAGGGTTAGGGTTAGGGTTAGCATCAGCCCTAGGATAGTGTTAGGGTCAGGGTTAGGGTTAGCATCAGCCCTAGGATAGTATTAAGGTTAGGGTTAAGGTTAGCATCAGCCCTAGGATAGTATTAGGGTTAGGGTTAGCATCAGCCCTAGGATAGTGTTAGGGTTGGGTTAGCCTCAGCCCTAGGATAGTGTTAGAGTTAGGGTTAGGGTTAGCATCAGCCCTAGGATAGTGTTAGGGTTAGGGTTAGGGTTAGCATCAGCCCTAGGATAGTGTTAGGGTTAGGGTTAGCATCAGCCCAAGGATAGTGTTAGGGTTAGGGTTAGGGTAAGCATCAGGCCTAGGATAGTGTTAGGGTTAGGGTTAGCATCAGCCCTAGGATAGTGTTAGGGTTAGGGTTAGGGTTAGCATCAGCCCTAGGATAGTGTAAGGGTTAGGGTTAGCATCAACCCTAGGATAGTGTTAGGGTTAGGGTTAGGGTCAGCATCAGCCCTAGAAGAGTGTTAGGGTTAGGGATAGGGTTAGCATCAGGCCTAGGATAGTGTTAGGGTTAGGGTTAACATCAGCCCTAGGATAGTGTTAGGGTTAGGGTTAGGGTTAACATCAGCCCTAGGATAGTGTTAGGGTTAGGGTTAGCATCAGCCCTAGGATAGTGTTAGAGTTAAGGTTAGGGTTAGCATCAGGCCTAGGATAGTGTTAGGGTTAGGGTTAGCGTCAGCCCTAGGATAGTGTTAGGGTTAGGGTTAGTGTTAGGGTTAGGGTTAGGATCAGCTCTAGGATAGTGTTAGGGTTACGGATAGGGTTAGCATCAGCCCTAGGATAGTGTTAGGGTTAGGGTTAGGGTTAGCATCAGCCCTAGGATAGTGTTAGGCTTAGGGTTAGCATCAGCCCTAGGATAGTGTTAAGGTTAGGGTTAGCATCAGCCCTAGGATAGTGTTAGGGTTAGGGTTAGGGTTAGCATCACCCCTAGGATATTGTTAGTGTTAGGGTTAGCATCAGCCCTAGGATAGTGTTAGGGTTAGGGTTAGGGTTAGCACCAGGCCTAGGATAGTGTTAGGGTTAGGGTAAGCATCAGCCCTAGGATAGTGTTAGGGTGAGGGTTAGGGTTAGCATGAGCCCTAGGATAGTGTTAGGGTTAGGGTTAGGGTTAGCATCAGGCCTAGGATAGTGTTAGGTTTAGGGTTAGCATTAGCCCTAGGATAGTGTTAGGGTTAGGGTTAGGGTTAGCATCAGCCCTTGGATAGTGTTAGGGTTAGGGTTAGCATCAGCCCTAGGATAGTGTTAGGGTTAGGCATAGGGTTAGCATCAGCCCTAGGATAGTGTTAGGGTTAGGGTTAGCATCAGCCCTAGGATAGTGTTAGGGTTAGGGTTAGGGTTAGCATCAGGCCTAGGATAGTGTTAGGGTTAGGGTTAGCATCAGCCCTAGGATAGTGTTAGGGTTAGGGTTAGGGTTAGCATCAGCCCTAGGATAGTGTTAGGGTTAGGGTTAGCATCAACCCTAGGATAGTGTTAGGGTTAGGGTTAGGGTTAGCATCAGCCCTAGGAGAGTGTTAGGGTTAGGGATAGGGTTAGCATCAGGCCTAGGATAGTGTTAGGGTTAGGGTTAACATCAGCCCTAGGATAGTGTTAGGGTTAGGGTTAGGGTTAGCATCAGCCCTAGGATAGAGTTAGGGTTAGGGTTAGCATCAGCCCTAGGATAGTGTTAGGGTTAGGATTAGGGTTAGCATCAGCCGTAGGATAGTGTTAGGTTTAGGGTTATCCTCAGTCCTAAGATAGTGTTAGAGTTAGGGTTAGGGTTAGCATCAGCCCTAGGATAGTGTTAGGGTTAGGGTTAGGGTTAGCATCAGCCCTAGGATAGTGTTAGTGTTAGGGTTAGCATCAGCCCTAGGATAGTGTTAGGGTTAGGGTTAGGGTTAGCATCAGCCCTAGGATAGTGTTAGGGTCAGGGTTAGGGTTAGCATCAGCCCTAGGATAGTATTAAGGTTAGGGTTAAGGTTAGCATCAGCCCTAGGATAGTATTAGGGTTAGGGTTAGCATCAGCCCTAGGATAGTGTTAGGGTTGGGTTAGCCTCAGCCCTAGGATAGTGTTAGAGTTAGGGTTAGGGTTAGCATCAGCCCTAGGATAGTGTTAGGGTTAGGGTTAGGGTTAGCATCAGCCCTAGGATAGTGTTAGGGTTAGGGTTAGCATCAGCCCAAGGATAGTGTTAGGGTTAGGGTTAGGGTAAGCATCAGGCCTAGGATAGTGTTAGGGTTAGGGTTAGCATCAGCCCTAGGATAGTGTTAGGGTTAGGGTTAGGGTTAGCATCAGCCCTAGGATAGTGTAAGGGTTAGGGTTAGCATCAACCCTAGGATAGTGTTAGGGTTAGGGTTAGGGTCAGCATCAGCCCTAGAAGAGTGTTAGGGTTAGGGATAGGGTTAGCATCAGGCCTAGGATAGTGTTAGGGTTAGGGTTAACATCAGCCCTAGGATAGTGTTAGGGTTAGGGTTAGGGTTAACATCAGCCCTAGGATAGTGTTAGGGTTAGGGTTAGCATCAGCCCTAGGATAGTGTTAGAGTTAAGGTTAGGGTTAGCATCAGGCCTAGGATAGTGTTAGGGTTAGGGTTAGCGTCAGCCCTAGGATAGTGTTAGGGTTAGGGTTAGTGTTAGGGTTAGGGTTAGGATCAGCTCTAGGATAGTGTTAGGGTTACGGATAGGGTTAGCATCAGCCCTAGGATAGTGTTAGGGTTAGGGTTAGGGTTAGCATCAGCCCTAGGATAGTGTTAGGCTTAGGGTTAGCATCAGCCCTAGGATAGTGTTAAGGTTAGGGTTAGCATCAGCCCTAGGATAGTGTTAGGGTTAGGGTTAGGGTTAGCATCACCCCTAGGATATTGTTAGTGTTAGGGTTAGCATCAGCCCTAGGATAGTGTTAGGGTTAGGGTTAGGGTTAGCACCAGGCCTAGGATAGTGTTAGGGTTAGGGTAAGCATCAGCCCTAGGATAGTGTTAGGGTGAGGGTTAGCATCATCCCTAGGATAGTGTTAGGGTTAGGGTTAGGGTTAGCATCAGCCCTAGGATAGTGTTAGGTTTAGGGTTAGCATCAGACCTAGGATAGTGTTAGGGTTAGGGTTAGGGTTAGCACCAGGCCTAGGATAGTGTTAGTGTTAGGGTTAGCATCAGCCTTAGGATAGTGTTAGTGTTAGGGTTAGCATCAGCCGTAGGATAGTGTTAGGGTTAGGGTTAGCCTCAGCCCTAGGATAGTGTTAGAGTTAGGGTTAGGGTTAGCATAAGCCCTAGGATAGTGTTAGGGTTAGGGTAAGGGTTAGCATCAGCCCTAGGATAGTGTTAGTGTTAGGGTTAACTTCAGCCCTAGGATAGTGTTAGGGTTAGGGTTAGGGTTAGCATCAGCCCTAGGATAGTATTAGGGTTAGGGTTAGGGTTAGGGTTAGGGTCAGCTCTAGGATAGTGTTAGGGTTACGGTTAGGGTTAGCATCAGCCCTAGGATAGTGATAGGGTTAGGGTTAGGGTTAGCATCAGCCCTAGGATAGTGTTAGGGTTAGGGTTAGCATCAGCCCTAGGATAGTGTTAGGGTTAGGGTTAGGGTTAGCATCAGCCCTAGGATAGTGTTAGGGTTAGGGTTAGCATCAGCCCTAGGATAGTGTTAGGGTTATGGTTAGGGTTAGCATCAGCCCTAGGATAGTGTTAGGGTTAGGGTTAGCATCAGCCCTAGTATAGTGTTAGGGTTAGGGTTAGGTTTAGCATCACCCCTAGGATATTGTTAGGGTTAGGGTTAGCATCAGCCCTAGGATAGTGTTAGGGTTAGGGTTAGGGTTAGCACCAGGCCTAGGATAGTGTTAGGGTTAGGGTAAGCATCAGCCCTAGCATAGTGTTAGGGTTAGGGTTAGGGTTAGCATCAGCCCTAGGATAGTGTTAGGGTTAGGGATAGCATCAGCCCTAGGATAGTGTTAGGGTTAGGGTTAGGGTTAGCATCAGCCCTAGGATAGTGTTAGGGTTAGGGTTAGCATCAGCCCTAGGATAGTGTTAGGGTTAGGGTTAGGGTTAGCATCAGGCCTAGGATAGTGTTAGTGTTAGGGTTAGGGTTAGCATCAGCCCTAGGATAGTGTTAGGTTTAGGGTTAGCATCAGCCCTAGGATAGTGTTAGGGTTAGGGTTAGGGTTAGCATCAGCCCTAGGATAGTGTTAGGGTTAGGGTTAGGGTTAGCATCAGGCCTAGGATAGTGTTAGGGTTAGGGTTAGCATCAGCCCTAGGATAGTGTTAGGGTTAGGGTTAGGGTTAGCATGAGCCCTAGGATAGTGTTAGGGTTAGGGTTAGGGTTAGCATCAGGCCTAGGATAGTGTTAGGTTTAGGGTTAGCATTAGCCCTAGGATAGTGTTAGGGTTAGGGTTAGGGTTAGCATCAGCCCTTGGATAGTGTTAGGGTTAGGGTTAGCATCAGCCCTAGGATAGTGTTAGGGTTAGGCATAGGGTTAGCATCAGCCCTAGGATAGTGTTAGGGTTAGGGTTAGCATCAGCCCTAGGATAGTGTTAGGGTTAGGGTTAGGGTTAGCATCAGGCCTAGGATAGTGTTAGGGTTAGGGTTAGCATCAGCCCTAGGATAGTGTTAGGGTTAGGGTTAGGGTTAGCATCAGCCCTAGGATAGTGTTAGGGTTAGGGTTAGCATCAACCCTAGGATAGTGTTAGGGTTAGGGTTAGGGTTAGCATCAGCCCTAGGAGAGTGTTAGGGTTAGGGATAGGGTTAGCATCAGGCCTAGGATAGTGTTAGGGTTAGGGTTAACATCAGCCCTAGGATAGTGTTAGGGTTAGGGTTAGGGTTAGCATCAGCCCTAGGATAGTGTTAGGGTTAGGGTTAGCATCAGCCCTAGGATAGTGTTAGGGTTAGGATTAGGGTTAGCATCAGCCGTAGGATAGTGTTAGGTTTAGGGTTATCCTCAGTCCTAAGATAGTGTTAGAGTTAGGGTTAGGGTTAGCATCAGCCCTAGGATAGTGTTAGGGTTAGGGTTAGGGTTAGCATCAGCCCTAGGATAGTGTTAGTGTTAGTTTTAGGGTTAGCATCAGCCCTAGGATAGTGTTAGGGTTAGGGTTAGGGTTAGCATCAGCCCTAGGATAGTGTTAGGGTCAGGGTTAGGGTTAGCATCAGCCCTAGGATAGTATTAAGGTTAGGGTTAAGGTTAGCATCAGCCCTAGGATAGTATTAGGGTTACGGTTAGCATCAGCCCTAGGATAGTGTTAGGGTTGGGTTAGCCTCAGCCCTAGGATAGTGTTAGAGTTAGGGTTAGGGTTAGCATCAGCCCTAGGATAGTGTTAGGGTTAGGGTTAGGGTTAGCATCAGCCCTAGGATAGTGTTAGTGTTAGGGTTACCATCAGCCCTAGGATAGTGTTAGGGTTAGGGTTAGGGTTAGCATCAGCCCTAGGATAGTGTTAGGGTTAGGGTTAGTGTTAGGGTTAGGGTTAGGATCAGCTCTAGGATAGTGTTAGGGTTACGGTTAGGGTTAGCATCGGCCCTAGGATAGTGTTAGGGTTAGGGTTAGGGTTAGCACCAGGCCTAGGATAGTGTTAGGTTTAGGGTAAGCATCAGCCCTAGCATAGTGTTAGGGTTAGGGTTAGGGTTAGCATCAGCCCTAGGATAGTGTTAGGGTTAGGGTTAGCATCAGCCCTAGGATAGTGTTAGGGTTAGGGTTAGGGTTACCATCAGCCCTAGGATAGTGTTAGGGTTAGGGTTAGCATCAGCCCTAGGATAGTGTTAGGGTTAGGGTTAGGGTTAGCATCAGGCCTAGGATAGTGTTAGTGTTAGGGTTAGGGTTAGCATCAGCCCTAGGATAGTGTTAGGTTTAGGGTTAGCATCAGCCCTAGGATAGTGTTAGGGTTAGGGTTAGGGTTAGCATCAGCCCAAGTATAGTGTTAGGGTTAGGGTTAGCATCAGCCCTAGGATAGTGTTAGGGTTAGGGTTAGGTTTAGCATCAGGCCTAGGATAGTGTTAGGGTTAGGGTTAGCATCAGCCCTAGGATAGTGTTAGGGTTAGGGTTAGGGTTAGCATCAGCCCTAGGATAGTGTTAGGGTTAGGTTTAGGGTTAGCATCAGCCCTTGGAGAGTGTTAGGGTTAGGGTTAGCATCAGCCCTAGGATAGTGTTAGGGTTAGGCATAGGGTTAGCATCAGCCCTAGGATAGTGTTAAGGTTAGGGTTTGCATCAGGCCTAGGATAGTGTTAGGGTTAAGGTTAGCATCAGCCCTAGGAGAGTGTTAGGGTTAGGGTTAGGCTTAGCATCAGCCCTAGTATAGTGTTAGGGTTAGGGTTAAAGTTAGCATGAGCCCTAGGATAGTGCTAGGTTTAGGGTTAGCATCAGACCTAGGATAGTGTTAGGGTTATGGTTAGGGTTAGCATCAGGCCTAGGATAGTGTTAGTGTTAGGGTTAGCATCAGCCTTAGGATAGTGTTAGGGTTAGGGTTAGGGTTAGCATCAGCCGTAGGATAGTGTTAGGGTTAGGGTTAGCCTCAGCCCTAGGATAGTGTTAGAGTTAGGGTTAGGGTTAGCATCAGCCCGAGGATAGTGTTAGGGTTAGGGTTAGGGTTAGCATCAGCCCTAGGATAGTGTTAGTGTTAGGGTTAGCATCAGCCCTAGGATAGTGTTAGGGTTAGGGTTAACATCAGCCCTAGGATAGTGTAAGGGTTAGGGTTAGGGTTAGCATCAGCCCTAGGATAGTGTTAGGTTTAGGGTTAGCATCAGCCCTAGGATAGTGTTAGAGTTAGGGTTAGGGTTAGCATAAGCCCTAGGATATTGTTAGGGTTAGGGTAAGGGTTAGCATCAGCCCTAGGATAGTGTTAGTGTTAGGGTTAGCATCAGCCCTAGGATAGTGTTAGGGTTAGGGTTAACATCAGCCCTAGGATAGTGTAAGGGTTAGGGTTAGGGTTAGCATCAGCCCTAGGATAGTGTTAGGTTTAGGGTTAGCATCAGCCCTAGGATAGTGTTAGAGTTAGGGTTAGGGTTAGCATAAGCCCTAGGATATTGTTAGGGTTAGGGTAAGGGTTAGCATCAGCCCTAGGATAGTGTTAGTGTTAGGGTTAACATCAGCCCTAGGATAGTGTTAGGGTTAGGTTTAGGGTTAGCATCAGCCCTAGGAGAGTGTTAGGGTTAGGGTTAGCATCAGCCCTAGAATAGTGTTAGGGTTAGGGTTAGGGTTAGCATCAGGCCTAGGATAGTGTTAGGGTTAGGGTTAGCATCAGCCCTAGGATAGTGTTAGGGTTAGGGTTAGGGTTAGCATCAGCCCTAGGATAGTGTTAGGGTTAGGGTTAGCATCAACCCTAGGATAGTGTTAGGGTTAGGGTTAGGGGTAGCATCAGCCCTAGGAGAGTGTTAGGGTTAGGGATAGGGTTAGCATCAGGCCTAGGATAGTGTTAGGGTTAGGGTTAACATCAGCCCTAGGATAGTGTTAGGGTTAGGGTTAGGGTTAGCATCAGCCCTAGGATAGTGTTATGGTTAGGGTTAGCATCAGCCATAGGATAGTGTTAGGGTTAGGGTTAGGGTTAGCATCAGGCCTAGGATAGTGTTAGGGTTAGGGTTAGCATCAGCCCTAGGATAGTGTTAGGGTTAGGATTAGGGTTAGCATCAGCCGTAGGATAGTGTTAGGTTTAGGGTTATCCTCAGCCCTAAGATAGTGTTAGAGTTAGGGTTAGGGTTAGCATCAGCCCTAGGATAGTGTTAGTGTTAGGGTTAGCATCAGCCCTAGGATAGTGTTACAGTTAGGGTTAGGGTTAGCATCAGCCCTAGGATAGTGTTAGGGTCAGGGTTAGGGTTAGCATCAGCCCTAGGATACTGTTAAGGTTAGGGTTAGGGTTAGCGTCAGCCCTAGGATAGTGTTAGGGTTAGGGTTAGCATCAGCCCTAGGATACTGTTAAGGTTAGGGTTAGGGTTAGCGTCAGCCCTAGGATAGTGTTAGGGTTAGGGTTAGCATCAGCAATAGGATAGTGTTAGGATTAGGGTTAGGGTTAGCATCAGCCCTAGGATAGTGTTAGGGTTAGGGTTAGCATCAGTCCTAGGATAGTGTTAGGCTTAGGGTTAGGGTTAGCATCAGCCCTAGGATAGTGTTAGTGTTAGGGTTAGCATCAGCCCAAGGATAGTGTTAGGGTTAGGGTTAGGGTTAGCATCAGGCCTAGGATAGTGTTAGGGTTAGGGTTAGCATTAGCCCTAGGATAGTGTTAGTGTTAGGGTTAGGGTTAGCATCAGCCCTTGGATAGTGTTAGGGTTAGGGTTAGCATCAGCCCTAGGATAGTGTTAGGGTTAGGCATAGGGTTAGCATCAGACCTAGGATAGTGTTAGTGTTAGGGTTAGCATCAGGCCTAGGATAGTGTTAGGGTTAGGGTTAGCATCAGCCCTAGGAGAGTGTTAGGGTTAGGGTTAGGCTTAGCATCAGCCCTAGGATAGTGTTAGGGTTAGGGTTAGAGTTAGCATCAGCCCTAGGATAGTGCTACGTTTAGGATTAGCATCAGACCTAGGATAGTGTTAGGGTTACGGTAAGGGTTAGCATCAGGCCTAGGATAGTGTTAGTGTAAGGGTTAGCATCAGCCTTAGGATAGTGTTAGGGTTAGTGTTAGAGTTAGCATTAGCAGTAGGATAGTGTTAGGGTTAGGGTTAGCGTCAGCCCTAGGATAGTGTTAGGGTTAGGGTTAGTGTTAGGGTTAGGGTTAGGATCAGCTCTAGGATAGTGTTAGGGTTACGGTTAGGGTTAGCATCAGCCCTAGGATAGTGTGAGGGTTAGGGTTAGGGTTAGCATCAGCCCTAGGATAGTGTTAGGGTTAGGGTTAGCATCAACCCTAGGATAGTGTTAGGGTTAGGGTTAGAGTTAGCATCAGCCCTAGGATAGTGTTAGGGTTAGGGTTAGCATCAGCCCTAGGGTAGTGTTAGGGTTAGGGTTAGGGTTAGCATCAGCCCTAGGATATTGTTAGGGTTAGGGTTAGCATCAGCCCTAGGATAGTGTTAGATTTAGGGTTAGGGTTAGCACGAGGCCTAGGATAGTGTTAGGGTTAGGGTAAGCATCAGCCCTAGGATAGTGTTAGGGTTAGGGTTAGGGTTAGCATCAGCCCTAGGATAGTGTTAGGGTTAGGGTTAGCATCAGCCCTAGGATAGTGTTAGGGTTAGGGTTAGGGTTAGCATCAGCCCTAGGATAGTGTTAGGGTTAGGTTTAGCATCAGCCCTAGGATAGTGTTAGGGTTAGGGTTAGGGTTAGCATCAGGCCTAGGATAGTGTTAGGGTTAGGGTTAGGGTTAGCATCAGCACTAGGATAGTGTTAGGTTTAGGGTTAGCATCAGCCCTAGGATAGTTTTAGGGTTAGGGTTAGGGTTAGCATCATCCCTAGGATAGTGTTAGGGTTAGGGTTAGCATCAGCCCTTGGATACTGTTAGGGTTAGGGTTAGGGTTAGCATCAGCCCTAGGATAGTGTTAGGGTTATGGTTAGGGTTAGCATCAGCCCTAGGATAGTGTTAGGTTTAGGGTTAGGGTTAGCATCAGGCCTAGGATAGTGTTACGGTTAGGGTTAGCATCAGCCCTAGGATAGTTTTAGGGTTAGGGTTAGGGTTAGCATCAGCCGTACGATAGTGTAATGGTTAGGGATAGCATCAACCCTAGGATAGTGTTAGGGTTAGGGTTAGGGTCAGCATCAGCCCTAGAAGAGTTTTAGGGTTAGGAATAGGGTTAGCATCAGGCCTAGGATAGTGTTAGGGTTAGGGTTAACATCAGCCCTAGGATAGTGTTAGGGTTAGGGTTAGGGTTAGCATCAGCCCTAGGATAGTGTTAGGGTTAGGGTTAGCATCAGCCCTAGGATAGTTTTAGGGTTGGGGTTAACATCAGCCCTCGGATAGTGTTAGGGTTAGGGTTAGGGTTAGCATCAGCCCTAGGATAGTGTTAGGTTTAGGGTTAGCATCAGACCTAGGATAGTGTTAGGGTTAGGGTTAGGGTTAGCACCAGGCCTAGGATAGTGTTAGTGTTAGGGTTAGCATCAGCCTTAGGATAGTGTTAGTGTTAGGGTTAACATCAGCCCTAGGATAGTGTTAGGGTTAGGGTTAGGGTTAGCATCAGCCCTAGGATAGTATTAGGGTTAGGGTTAGGGTTAGGGTTAGGATCAGCTTTAGGATAGTGTTAGGGTTACGGTTAGGGTTAGCATCAGCCCTAGGATAGTGATATTGTTAGGGTTAGTGTTAGCATCAGCCCTAGGATAGTGTTAGGGTTAGGGTTAGCATCAGCCCTAGGATAGTGTTAGGGTTAGGGTTAGGGTTAGCATCAGCCCTAGGATAGTGTTAGGGTTAGGGTTAGCATCAGCCCTAGGATAGTGTTAGGGTTATGGTTAGGGTTAGCATCAGCCCTAGGATAGTGTTAGGGTTAGGGTTAGCATCAGCCCTAGGATAGTGTTAGGGTTAGGGTTAGGGTTAGCATCAGGCCTAGGATAGTGTTAGGGTTAGGGTTAGCATCAGCCCTAGGATAGTGTTAGGGTTAGGGTTAGGGTTAGCATCAGCCCTAGGATAGTGTTAGGGTTAGGGTTAGCATCAGCCCTAGGATAGTGTTAGGGTTAGGGTTAGGGTTAGCATCAGGCCTAGGATAGTGTTAGGGTTAGGGTTAGGGTTAGCATCAGCCCTAGGATAGTGTTAGGGTTAGGGTTAGCAACAGCCCTAGGATTGTGTTACGGTTAGGGTTAGGGTTAGCATCAGCCCTAGGATAGTGTTAGGGTTAGGGTTAGCATCAGCCCTAGGATAGTGTTAGGGTTATGGTTAGCATCAGCCCTAGGATAGTGTTAGGGTTATGGTTAGGGTTAGCATCAGCCCTAGGATAGTGTTAGGATTAGGGTTAGCATCAGCCCTAGGATAGTGTTAGGGTTAGGGTTAGGGTTAGCATCAGGCCTAGGATAGTGTTAGGGTTAGGGTTAGCATCAGCCCTAGGATAGTGTTAGGGTTAGGGTTAGGGTTAGCATCAGCCCTAGGATAGTGTTAGGGTTAGGGTTAGCATCAACCCTAGGATAGTGTTAGGGTTAGGGTTAGGGTTAGCATCAGGCCTAGGATAGTGTTAGGGTTAGGGTTAGGGTTAGCATCAGCCCTAGGATAGTGTTAGGGTTAGGGTTAGCAACAGTCCTAGGATAGTGTTAGGGTTAGGGTTAGGGTTAGCATCAGCCCTAGGATAGTGTTAGTGTTAGGGTTAGCATCAGCCCTAGGATAGTGTTAGGGTTAGGGTTAGGGTAAGCATCAGGCCTAGGATAGTGTTAGGGTTAGGGTTAGCATCAGCCCTGGGATAGTGTTAGGGTTAGGGTTAGGGTTAGCATCAGCCCTAGGATAGTGTAAGGGTTAGGGTTAGCATCAACCCTAGGATAGTGTTAGGGTTAGGGTTAGGGTCAGCATCAGCCCTAGAAGAGTGTTAGGGTTAGGGATAGGGTTAGCATCAGGCCTAGGATAGTGTTAGGGTTAGGGTTAACATCAGCCCTAGGATAGTGTTAGGGTTAGGGTTAGGGTTAACATCAGCTCTAGGATAGTGTTAGTGTTAGGGTTAGCATCAGCCCTAGGATAGTGTTAGAGTTAAGGTTAGGGTTAGCATCAGGCCTAGGATAGTGTTAGGGTTAGGGTTATCGTCAGCCCTAGGATAGTGTTAGGGTTAGGGTTAGTGTTAGGGTTAGGGTTAGGATCAGCTCTAGGATAGTGTTAGGGTTACGGTTAGGGTTAGCATCAGCCCTAGGATAGTGTTAGGGTTAGGGTTAGGGTTAGCATCAGCCCTAGGATAGTGTTAGGCTTAGGGTTAGCATCAGCCCTAGGATAGTGTTAGGGTTAGGGTTAGCATCAGCCCTAGGATAGTGTTAGGGTTAGGGTTAGGGTTAGCATCACCCCTAGGATATTGTTAGTGTTAGGGTTAGCATCAGCCCTAGGATAGTGTTAGGGTTAGGGTTAGGGTTAGCACCAGGCCTAGGATAGTGTTAGGGTTTGGGTAAGCATCAGCCCTAGGATAGTGTTAGGGTTAGGGTTAGGGTTAGCATCAGCCCTAGGATAGTGTTAGGGTTAGGGTTAGCATCAGCCCTAGGATAGTGTTAGGGTTAGGGTTAACATCATCCCTAGGATAGTGTTAGGGTTAGGGTTAGGGTTAGCATCAGCCCTAGGATAGTGTTAGGTTTAGGGTTAGCATCAGACCTAGGATAGTGTTAGGGTTAGGGTTAGGGTTAGCACCAGGCCTAGGATAGTGTTAGTGTTAGGGTTAGCATCAGCCTTAGGATAGTGTTAGTGTTAGGGTTAGCATCACCCGTAGGATAGTGTTAGGTTTAGGGTTAGCCTCAGCCCTAGGATAGTGTTAGAGTTAGGGTTAGGGTTAGCATAAGCCCTAGGATAGTGTTAGGGTTAGGGTAAGGGTTAGCATCAGCCCTAGGATAGTGTTAGTGTTAGGGTTAACATCAGCCCTAGGATAGTGTTAGGGTTAGGGTTAGGGTTAGCATCAGCCCTAGGATAGTATTAGGGTTAGGGTTAGGGTTAGGGTTAGGATCAGCTCTAGGATAGTGTTAGGGTTACGGTTAGGGTTAGCATCAGCCCTAGGATAGTGATAGGGTTAGGGTTAGGTTTAGCATCAGCCCTAGGATAGTGTTAGGGTTAGGGTTAGCATCAGCCCTAGGATAGTGTTAGGGTTAGGGTTAGGGTTAGCATCAGCCCTAGGATAGTGTTAGGGTTAGGGTTAGCATCAGCCCTAGGATAGTGTTAGGGTTATGGTTAGGGTTAGCATCAGCCCTAGGATAGTGTTAGGGTTAGGGTTAGCATCAGCCCTACGATAGTGTTAGGGTTAGGGTTAGGGTTAGCATCAGGCCTAGGATAGTGTTAGGGTTAGGGTTAGGGTTAGCATCAGCCCTAGGATAGTGTTGGGTTAGGGTTAGCATCAGCCCTAGGATAGTGTTAGGGTTAGGGTTAGGGTTAGCATCAGGCCTAGGATAGTGTTAGGGTTAGGGTTAGGGTTAGCATCAGCCCTAGGATAGTGTTAGGGTTAGGGTTAGCAACAGCCCTAGGATTGTGTTAGGGTTAGGGTTATGGTTAGCATCAGCCCTAGGATAGTGTTAGGGTTAGGGTTAGCATCAGCCCTAGGATAGTGTTAGGGTTAGGGTTAGCATCAGCCCTAGGATAGTGTTAGGGTTATGGTTAGGGTTAGCATCAGCCTTAGGATAGTGTTAGGATTAGGGTTAGCATCAGCCCTAGGATAGTGTTAGGGTTAGGGTTAGGGTTAGCATCAGGCCTAGGATAGTGTTAGGGTTAGGGTTAGCATCAGCCCTAGGATAGTGTTAGGGTTAGGGTTAGGGTTAGCATCAGCCCTAGGATAGTGTTAGGGTTAGGGTTAGCATCAACCCTAGGATAGTGTTAGGGTTAGGTTTAGGGTTAGCATCAGGCCTAGGATAGTGTTAGGGTTAGGGTTAGGGTTAGCATCAGCCCTAGGATAGTGTTAGGGTTAGGGTTAGCAACAGCCCTAGGATAGTGTTAGGGTTAGGGTTAGGGTTAGCATCAGCCCTAGGATAGTGTTAGTGTTAGGGTTAGCATCAGCCCTAGGATAGTGTTAGGGTTTGGGTTAGGGTAAGCATCAGGCCTAGGATAGTGTTAGGGTTAGGGTTAGCATCAGCCCTAGGATAGTGTTAGGGTTAGGGTTAGGGTTAGCATCAGCCCTAGGATAGTGTAAGGGTTAGGGTTAGCATCAACCCTAGGATAGTGTTAGGGTTAGGGTTAGGGTCAGCATCAGCCCTAGAAGAGTGTTAGGGTTAGGGATAGGGTTAGCATCAGGCCTAGGATAGTGTTAGGGTTAGGGTTAACATCAGCCCTAGGATAGTGTTAGGGTTAGGGTTAGGGTTAACATCAGCCCTAGGATAGTGTTAGGGTTAGGGTTAGTATCAGCCCTAGGATAGTGTTAGAGTTAATGTTAGGGTTAGCATCAGGCCTAGGATAGTGTTAGGGTTAGGGTTAGCGTCAGCCCTAGGATAGTGTTAGGGTTAGGGTTAGTGTTAGGGTTAGGGTTAGGATCAGCTCTAGGATAGTGTTAGGGTTACGGTTAGGGTTAGCATCAGCCCTAGGATAGTGTTAGGGTTAGGGTTAGGGTTAGCATCAGCCCTAGGATAGTGTTAGGGTTAGGGTTAGCATCAGCCCAGGGATAGTGTTAGGGTTAGGGTTAGCATCAGCCCTAGGATAGTGTTAGGGTTAGGGTTAGGGTTAGCATCACCCCTAGGATATTGTTAGTGTTAGGGTTAGCATCAGCCCTAGGATAGTGTTAGGGTTAGGGTTAGGGTTAGCACCAGGCCTAGGATAGTGTTAGGGTTAGGGTAAGCATCAGCCCTAGGATAGTGTTAGGGTTAGGGTTAGGGTTAGCATCAGCCCTAGGATAGTGTTAGGGTTAGGGTTAGCATCAGCCCTAGGATAGTGTTAGGGTTAGGGTTAACATCATCCCTAGGATAGTGTTAGGGTTAGGGTTAACGTTAGCATCAGGCCTAGGATAGTGTTAGGGTTAGGGTTAGCATCAGCCCTAGGATAGTGTTAGGGTTAGGGTTAGGGTTAGCATCAGCCCTAGGATAGTGTTAGGGTTAGGGTTAGCATCAGCCCTAGGATAGTGTTAGGGTTAGGGTTAGGGTTAGCATCAGGCCTAGGATAGTGTTAGGGTTAGGGTTAGGGTTAGCATCAGCCCTAGGATAGTGTTAGGGTTAGGGTTAGCAACAGCCCTAGGATTGTGTTAGGGTTAGGGTTAGGGTTAGCATCAGCCCTAGGATAGTGTTAGGGTTAGGGTTAGCATCAGCCCTAGGATAGTGTTAGGGTTAGGGTTAGCATCAGCCCTAGGATAGTGTTAGGGTTAGGGTTAGGGTTAGCATCAGCCCTAGGATAGTGTAAGGGTTAGGGTTAGCATCAACCCTAGGATAGTGTTAGGGTTAGGGTTAGGGTCAGCATCAGCCCTAGAAGAGTGTTAGGGTTAGGGATAGGGTTAGCATCAGGCCTAGGATAGTGTTAGGGTTAGGGTTAACATCAGCCCTAGGATAGTGTTAGGGTTAGGGTTAGGGTTAACATCAGCCCTAGGATAGTGTTAGGGTTAGGGTTAGCATCAGCCCTAGGATAGTGTTAGAGTTAAGGTTAGGGTTAGCATCAGGCCTAGGATAGCGTTAGGGTTAGGGTTAGCGTCAGCCCTAGGATAGTGTTAGGGTTAGGGTTAGTGTTAGGGTTAGGGTTAGGATCAGCTCTAGGATAGTGTTAGGGTTACGGTTAGGGTTAGCATCAGCCCTAGGATAGTGTTAGGGTTAGGGTTAGGGTTAGCATCAGCCCTAGGATAGTGTTAGGCTTAGAGTTAGCATCAGCCCTAGGATAGTGTTAGGGTTAGGGTTAGCATCAGCCCTAGGATAGTGTTAGGGTTAGGGTTAGGGTTAGCATCACCCCTAGGATATTGTTAGTGTTAGGGTTAGCATCAGCCCTAGGATAGTGTTAGGGTTAGGGTTAGGGTTAGCACCAGGCAGAGGATAGTGTTAGGGTTAGGGTAAGCATCAGCCCTAGGATAGTGTTAGGGTTAGGGTTAGGGTTAGCATCAGCCCTAGGATAGTGTTAGGGTTAGGGTTAGCATCAGCCCTAGGATAGTGTTAGGGTTAGGGTTAACATCATCCCTAGGATAGTGTTAGGGTTAGGGTTAGGGTTAGCATCAGCCCTAGGATAGTGTTAGGTTTAGGGTTAGCATCAGACCTAGGATAGTGTTAGGGTTAGGGTTAGGGTTAGCACCAGGCCTAGGATAGTGTTAGTGTTAGGGTTAGCATCAGCCTTAGGATAGTGTTAGTGTTAGGGTTAGCATCAGCCGTAGGATAGTGTTAGGGTTAGGGTTAGCCTCAGCCCTAGGATAGTGTTAGAGTTAGGGTTAGGGTTAGCATAAGCCCTAGGATAGTGTTAGGGTTAGGGTAAGGGTTAGCATCAGCCCTAGGATAGTGTTAGTGTTAGGGTTAACATCAGCCCTAGGATAGTGTTAGGGTTAGGGTTAGGATTAGCATCAGCCCTAGGATAGTATTAGGGTTAGGGTTAGGGTTAGCATCAGCCCTAGGATAGTGTTAGGGTTATGGATAGGGTTAGCATCAGCCCTAGGATAGTGTTAGGGTTAGGGTTAGCATCAGCCCTACGATAGTGTTAGGGTTAGTGTTAGGGTTAGGGTTAGGATCAGCTCTAGGATAGTGTTAGGGTTACGGTTAGGGTTAGCATCAGCCCTAGGATAGTGATAGGGTTAGGGTTAGGGTTAGCATCAGCCCTAGGATAGTGTTAGGGTTAGGGTTAGCATCAGCCCTAGAATAGTGTTAGGGTTAGGGTTAGGGTTAGCATCAGCCCTAGGATAGTGTTAGGGTTAGGGTTAGCATCAGCCCTAGGATAGTGTTAGGGTTATGGTTAGGGTTAGCATCAGCCCTAGGATAGTGTTAGGGTTAGGGTTAGCATCAGCCCTAGGATAGTGTTAGGGTTAGGGTTAGGGTTAGCATCAGCCCTAGGATAGTGTAAGGGTTAGGGTTAGCATCAACCCTAGGATAGTGTTAGGGTTAGGGTTAGATTCAGCATCAGCCCTAGAAGAGTGTTAGGGTTAGTGATAGGGTTAGCATCAGGCCTAGGATAGTGTTAGGGTTAGGGTTAACATCAGCCCTAGGATAGTGTTAGGGTTAGGGTTAGGTTTAACATCAGCCCTAGGATAGTGTTAGGGTTAGGGTTAGCATCAGCCCTAGGATAGTGTTAGAGTTAAGGTTAGGGTTAGCATCAGGCCTAGGATAGTGTTAGGGTTAGGGTTAGCGTCAGCCCTAGGATAGTGTTAGGGTTAGGGTTAGTGTTAGGGTTAGGGTTAGGATCAGCTCTAGGATAGTGTTAGGGTTACGGTTAGGGTTAGCATCAGCCCTAGGATAGTGTTAGGGTTAGGGTTAGGGTTAGCATCAGCCCTAGGATAGTGTTAGGCTTAGAGTTAGCATCAGCCCTAGGATAGTGTTAGGGTTAGGGTTAGCATCAGCCCTAGGATAGTGTTAGGGTTAGGGTTAGGGTTAGCATCACCCCTAGGATATTGTTAGTGTTAGGGTTAGCATCAGCCCTAGGATAGTGTTAGGGTTAGGGTTAGGGTTAGCACCAGGCAGAGGATAGTGTTAGGGTTAGGGTAAGCATCAGCCCTAGGATAGTGTTAGGGTTAGGGTTAGGGTTAGCATCAGCCCTAGGATAGTGTTAGGGTTAGGGTTAGCATCAGCCCTAGGATAGTGTTAGGGTTAGGGTTAACATCATCCCTAGGATAGTGTTAGGGTTAGGGTTAGGGTTAGCATCAGCCCTAGGATAGTGTTAGGTTTAGGGTTAGCATCAGACCTAGGATAGTGTTAGGGTTAGGGTTAGGGTTAGCACCAGGCCTAGGATAGTGTTAGTGTTAGGGTTAGCATCAGCCTTAGGATAGTGTTAGTGTTAGGGTTAGCATCAGCCGTAGGATAGTGTTAGGGTTAGGGTTAGCCTCAGCCCTAGGATAGTGTTAGAGTTAGGGTTAGGGTTAGCATAAGCCCTAGGATAGTGTTAGGGTTAGGGTAAGTGTTAGCATCAGCCCTAGGATAGTGTTAGTGTTAGGGTTAACATCAGCCCTAGGATAGTGTTAGGGTTAGGGTTAGGGTTAGCATCAGCCCTAGGATAGTATTAGGGTTAGGGTTAGGGTTAGGGTTAGGATCAGCTCTAGGATAGTGTTAGGGTTACGGTTAGGGTTAGCATCAGCCCTAGGATAGTGATAGGGTTAGGGTTAGGGTTAGCATCAGCCCTAGGATAGTGTTAGGGTTAGGGTTAGCATCAGCCCTAGGATAGTGTTAGGGTTAGGGTTAGGGTTAGCATCAGCCCTAGGATAGTGTTAGGGTTAGGGTTAGCATCAGCCCTAGGATAGTGTTAGGGTTATGGATAGGGTTAGCATCAGCCCTAGGATAGTGTTAGGGTTAGGGTTAGCATCAGCCCTACGATAGTGTTAGGGTTAGGGTTAGGGTTAGGGTTAGGATCAGCTCTAGGATAGTGTTAGGGTTACGGTTAGGGTTAGCATCAGCCCTAGGATAGTGATAGGGTTAGGGTTAGGGTTAGCATCAGCCCTAGGATAGTGTTAGGGTTAGGGTTAGCATCAGCCCTAGGATAGTGTTAGGGTTAGGGTTAGGGTTAGCATCAGCCCTAGGATAGTGTTAGGGTTAGGGTTAGCATCAGCCCTAGGATAGTGTTAGGGTTATGGTTAGGGTTAGCATCAGCCCTAGGATAGTGTTAGGGTTAGGGTTAGCATCAGCCCTACGATAGTGTTAGGGTTAGGGTTAGGGTTAGCATCAGGCCTAGGATAGTGTTAGGGTTAGGGTTAGGGTTAGCATCAGCCCTAGGATAGTGTTAGGGTTAGGGTTAGCATCAGCCCTAGGATAGTGTTAGGGTTAGGGTTAGGGTTAGCATCAGCCCTAGGATAGTGTTAGGGTTAGGGTTAGCATCAGCCCTAGGATAATGTTAGGGTTAGGGTTAGCATCAGGCCTAGGATAGTGTAAGGGTTAGGGTTAACATCAACCCTAGGATAGTGTTAGGGTTAGGGTTAGGGTCAGCATCAGCCCTAGAAGAGTGTTAGGGTTAGGGATAGGGTTAGCATCAGGCCTAGGATAGTGTTAGGGTTAGGGTTAACATCAGCCCTAGGATAGTGTTAGGGTTAGGGTTAGGGTTAGCATCAGCCCTAGGATAGTGTTAGGGTTAGGGTTAGCATCAGCCCTAGGATAGTGTTAGAGTTAAGGTTAGGGTTAGCATCAGGCCTAGGATAGTGTTAGGGTTAGGGTTAGCGTCAGCCCTAGGATAGTGTTAGGGTTAGGGTTAGTGTTAGGGTTAGGGTTAGGATCAGCTCTAGGATAGTGTTAGGGTTACGGTTAGGGTTAGCATCAGCCCTAGGATAGTGTTAGGGTTAGGGTTAGGGTTATCATCAGCCCTAGGATAGTGTTAGGGTTAGGGTTAGCATCAGCCCTAGGATAGTGTTAGGGTTAGTGTTAGCATCAGCCCTAGGATAGTGTTAGGGTTAGGGTTAGGGTTAGGGTTAGGATCAGCTCTAGGATAGTGTTAGGGTTACGGTTAGGGTTAGCATCAGCCCTAGGATAGTGATAGGGTTAGGGTTAGCATCAGCCCTAGGATAGTGTTAGGGTTATGGATAGGGTTAGCATCAGCCCTAGGATAGTGTTAGGATTAGGGTTAGCATCAGCCCTAGGATAGTGTTAGGGTTAGGGTTAGGGTTAGCATCAGGCCTAGGATAATGTTAGGGTTAGGGTTAGCATCAGCCCTAGGATAGTGTTAGGGTTAGGGTTAGGGTTAGCATCAGCCCTAGGATAGTGTTAGGGTTAGGGTTAGCATCAACCCTAGGATAGTGTTAGGGTTAGGGTTAGGGTTAGCATCAGCCCTAGGATAGTGTTAGGGTTAGGTTTAGCGTTAGCATCAGCCCTAGGATAGTGTTAGGGTTAGGGTTAGCAACAGCCCTAGGATAGTGTTAGGGTTAGGGTTAGGGTTAGCATCAGCCCTAGGATAGTGTTAGTGTTAGGGTTAGCATCAGCCCTAGGATAGTGTTAGGGTTAGGGTTAGGGTAAGCATCAGGCCTAGGATAGTGTTAGGGTTAGGGTTAGCATCAGCCCTAGGATAGTGTTAGGGTTAGGGTTAGGGTTAGCATCAGCCCTAGGATAGTGTAAGGGTTAGGGTTAGCATCAACCCTAGGATAGTGTTAGGGTTAGGGTTAGGGTCAGCATCAGCCCTAGAAGAGTGTTAGGGTTAGGGATAGGGTTAGCATCAGGCCTAGGATAGTGTTAGGCTTAGGGTTAGCATCAGCCCTAGGATAGTGTTAGGGTTAGGGTTAGCATCAGCCCTAGGATAGTGTTAGAGTTAAGGTTAGGGTTAGCATCAGGCCTAGGATAGTGTTAGGGTTAGGGTTAGCGTCAGCCCTAGGATAGTGTTAGGGTTAGGGTTAGTGTTATTGTTAGGGTTAGGATCAGCTCTAGGATAGTGTTAGGGTTACGGTTAGGGTTAGCGTCAGCCCTAGGATTGTGTTAGGGTTAGGGTTAGGGTTAGCATCAGCCCTAGGATAGTGTTAGGCTTAGGGTTAGCATCAGCCCTAGGATAGTGTTAGGGTTAGGGTTAGCATCAGCCCTAGGATAGTGTTAGGGTTAGGGTTAGGGTTAGCATCAGCCCTAGGATAGTGTTAGGGTTAGGGTTAAGGTTAGCACCAGGCCTAGGATAGTGTTAGGGTTAGGGTAAGCATCAGCCCTAGGATAGTGTTAGGGTTAGGGTTAGGGTTAGCATCAGCCCTAGGATAGTGTTAGGGTTAGGGTTAGCATCAGCCCTAGGATAGTGTTAGGGTTAGGGTTAACATCATCCCTAGGATAGTGTTAGGGTTAGGGTTAGGGTTAGCATCAGCCCTAGGATAGTGTTAGGTTTAGGGTTAGCATCAGACCTAGGATAGTGTTAGGGTTAGGGTTAGGGTTAGCACCAGGCCTAGGATAGTGTTAGTGTTAGGGTTAGCATCAGCCTTAGGATAGTGTTAGTGTTAGGGTTAGCATCAGCCGTAGGATAGTGTTAGGGTTATGGTTAGCCTCAGCCCTAGGATAGTGTTAGAGTTAGGGTTAGGGTTAGCATCAGCCCTAGGATAGTGTTAGGGTTAGGGTTAGCATCAGCCCTAGGATAGTGTTAGGGTTAGGGTTAGGGTTAGCATCAGGCCTAGGATAGTGTTAGGGTTAGGGTTAGGGTTAGCATCAGCCCTAGGATAGCGTTAGGGTTAGGGTTAGCAACAGCCCTAGGATTGTGTTAGGGTTAGGGTTAGGGTTAGCATCAGCCCTAGGATAGTGTTAGGGTTAGGGTTAGCATCAGCCCTAGGATAGTGTTAGGGTTACTGTTAGCATCAGCCCTAGGATAGTGTTAGGGTTAGGGTTAGGGTTAGCATCAGCCCTAGGATAGTGTAAGGGTTAGGGTTAGCATCAACCCTAGGATAGTGTTAGGGTTAGGGTTAGGGTCAGCATCAGCCCTAGAAGAGTGTTAGGGTTAGGGATAGGGTTAGCATCAGGCCTAGGATAGTGTTAGGGTTAGGGTTAACATCAGCCCTAGGATAGTGTTAGGGTTAGGGTTAGGGTTAACATCAGCCCTAGGATAGTGTTAGGGTTAGGGTTACCATCAGCCCTAGGATAGTGTTAGAGTTAAGGTTAGGGTTAGCATCAGGCCTAGGATAGTGTTAGGGTTAGGGTTAGCGTCAGCCCTAGGATAGTGTTAGGGTTAGGGTTAGTGTTAGGGTTAGGGTTAGGATCAGCTCTAGGATAGTGTTAGGGTTACGGTTAGGGTTAGCATCAGCCCTAGGATAGTGTTAGGGTTAGGGTTAGCATCAGCCCTAGGATAGTGTTAGGGTTAGGGTTAACATCATCCCTAGGATAGTGTTAGGGTTAGGGTTAGGGTTAGCATCAGCCCTAGGATAGTGTTAGGTTTAGGGTTAGCATCAGACCTAGGATAGTGTTAGGGTTAGGGTTAGGGTTAGCACCAGGCCTAGGATAGTGTTAGTGTTAGGGTTAGCATCAGCCTTAGGATAGTGTTAGTGTTAGGGTTAGCATCAGCCGTAGGATAGTGTTAGGGTTAGGGTTAGCCTCAGCCCTAGGATAGTGTTAGAGTTAGGGTTAGGGTTAGCATAAGCCCTAGGATAGTGTTAGGGTTAGGGTAAGGGTTAGCATCAGCCCTAGGATAGTGTTAGTGTTAGGGTTAACATCAGCCCTAGGATAGTGTTAGGGTTAGGGTTGGGGTTAGCATCAGCCCTAGGATAGTATTAGGGTTAGGGTTAGGGTTAGGGTTAGGATCAGCTCTAGGATAGTGTTAGGGTTACGGTTCGGGTTAGCATCAGCCCTAGGATAGTGATAGGGTTAGGGTTAGGGTTAGCATCAGCCCTAGGATAGTGTTAGGGTTAGGGTTAGCATCAGCCCTAGGATAGTGTTAGGGTTAGGGTTAGGGTTAGCATCAGCCCTAGGATAGTGTTAGGGTTAGGGTTAGCATCAGCCCTAGGATAGTGTTAGGGTTATGGATAGGGTTAGCATCAGCCCTAGGATAGTGTTAGGGTTAGGGTTAGCATCAGCCCTACGATAGTGTTAGGGTTAGGGTTAGGGTTAGGGTTAGGATCAGCTCTAGGATAGTGTTAGGGTTAGGGTTAGCATCAGCCCTACGATAGTGTTAGGGTTAGGGTTAGGGTTAGCATCAGGCCTAGGATAGTGTTAGGGTTAGGGTTAGGGTTAGCATCAGCCCTAGGATAGTGTTAGGGTTAGGGTTAGCATCAGCCCTAGGATAGTGTTAAGGTTAGGGTTAGGGTTAGCATCAGGCCTACGATAGTGTTAGGGTTAGGGTTAGCAACAGGCCTAGGATAGTGTTAGGGTTAGGGTTAGGGTTAGCATCAGCCCTAGGATAGTGTTAGGGTTAGGGTTAGCATCAGCCCTAGGATAATGTTAGGGTTAGGGATAGCATCAGGCCTAGGATAGTGTAAGGGTTAGGGTTAACATCAGGCCTAGGATAGTGTTAGGGTTAGGGTTAGGGTTAGCATCAGCCCTAGGATAGTGTTAGGGTTAGGGTTAGCATCAGCCCTAGGATAATGTTAGGGTTAGGGTTAGCATCAGGCCTAGGATAGTGTAAGGGTTAGGGTTAACATCAACCCTAGGATAGTGTTAGGGTTAGGGTTAGGGTCAGCATCAGCCCTAGAAGAGTGTTAGGGTTAGGGATAGGGTTAGCATCAGGCCTAGGATAGTGTTAGGGTTAGGGTTAGCATCAGCCCTAGGATAGTGTTAGAGTTAAGGTTAGGGTTAGCATCAGGCCAAGGATAGTGTTAGGGTTAGGGTTAGCGTCAGCCCTAGGATAGTGTTAAGGTTAGGGTTAGTGTTAGGGTTAGGGTTAGGATCAGCTCTAGGATAGTGTTAGGGTTACGGTTAGGGTTAGCATCAGCCCTAGGATAGTGTTAGGGTTAGGGTTAGGGTTATCATCAGCCCTAGGATAGTGTTAGGGTTAGGGTTAGCATCAGCCCTAGGATAGTGTTAGGGTTAGTGTTAGCATCAGCCCTAGGATAGTGTTAGGGTTAGGGTTAGGGTTAGGGTTAGGATCAGCTCTAGGATAGTGTTAGGGTTACGGTTAGGGTTAGCATCAGCCCTAGGATAGTGATAGGGTTAGGGTTAGCATCAGCCCTAGGATAGTGTTAGGGTTATGGTTAGGGTTGGCATCAGCCCTAGGATAGTGTTAGGATTAGGGTTAGCATCAGCCCTAGGATAGTGTTAGGGTTAGGGTTAGGGTTAGCATCAGGCCTAGGATAATGTTAGGGTTAGGGTTAGCATCAGCCCTAGGATAGTGTTAGGGTTAGGGTTAGGGTTAGCATCAGCCCTAGGATAATGTTAGGGTTAGGGTTAGCATCAACCCTAGGATAGTGTTAGGGTTAGGGTTAGGGTTAGCATCAGCCCTAGGATAGTGTTAGGGTTAGGGTTAGCGTTAGCATCAGCCCTAGGATAGTGTTAGGGTTAGGGTTAGCAACAGCCCTAGGATAGTGTTAGGGTTAGGGTTAGGGTTAGCATCAGCCCTAGGATAGTGTTAGTGTTAGGGTTAGCATCAGCCCTAGGATAGTGTTAGGGTTAGGGTTAGGGTAAGCATCAGGCCTAGGATAATGTTAGGGTTAGGGTTAGCATCAGCCCTAGGATAGTGTTAGTGTTAGGGTTAGGGTTAGCATCAGCCCTAGGATAGTGTAAGGGTTAGGGTTAGCATCAACCCTAGGATAGTGTTAGGGTTAGGGTTAGGGTCAGCATCAGCCCTAGAAGAGTGTTAGGGTTAGGGATAGGGTTAGCATCAGGCCTAGGATAGTGTTAGGGTTAGGGTTAACATCAGCCCTAGGATAGTGTTAGGGTTAGGGTTAGGGTTAACATCAGCCCTAGGATAGTGTTAGGGTTAGGGTTAGCATCAGCCCTAGGATAGTGTTAGAGTTAAGGTTAGGGTTAGCATCAGGCCTAGGATAGTGTTAGGGTTAGGGTTAGCGTCAGCCCTAGGATAGTGTTAGGGTTAGGGTTAGTGTTATTGTTAGGGTTAGGATCAGCTCTAGGATAGTGTTAGGGTTACGGTTAGGGTTAGCATCAGCCCTAGGATAGTGTTAGGGTTAGGGTTAGGGTTAGCATCAGCCCTAGGATAGTGTTAGGCTTAGGGTTAGCATCAGCCCTAGGATAGTGTTAGGGTTAGGGTTAGCATCAGCCCTAGGATAGTGTTAGGGTTAGGGTTAGGGTTAGCATCACCCCTAGGATATTGTTAGTGTTAGGGTTAGCATCAGCCCTAGGATAGTGTTAGGGTTAGGGTTAGGGTTAGCACCAGGCCTAGGATAGTGTTAGGGTTAGGGTAAGCATTAGCCCTAGGATAGTGTTAGGGTTAGGGTTAGGGTTAGCATCAGCCCTAGGATAGTGTTAGGGTTAGGGTTAGCATCAGCCCTAGGATAGTGTTAGGGTTAGGGTTAACATCATCCCTAGGATAGTGTTAGGGTTAGGGTTAGGGTTAGCATCAGCCCTAGGATAGTGTTAGGTTTAGGGTTAGCATCAGACCTAGGATAGTGTTAGGGTTAGGGTTAGGGTTAGCACCAGGCCTAGGATAGTGTTAGTGTTAGGGTTAGCATCAGCCTTAGGATAGTGTTAGTGTTAGGGTTAGCATCAGCCGTAGGATAGTGTTAGGGTTAGGGTTAGCCTCAGCCCTAGGATAGTGTTAGAGTTAGAGTTAGGGTTAGGGTTAGCATAAGCCCTAGGATAGTGTTAGGGTTAGGGTAAGGGTTAGCATCAGCCCTAGGATAGTGGTAGTGTTAGGGTTAACATCAGCCCTAGGATAGTGTTAGGGTTAGGGTTAGGGTTAGCATCAGCCCTAGGATAGTATAAGGGTTAGGGTTAGGGTTAGGGTTAGGATCAGCTCTAGGATAGTGTTAGGGTTACGGTTAGGGTTAGCATCAGCCCTAGGATAGTGATAGGGTTAGGGTTAGGGTTAGCATCAGCCCTAGGATAGTGTTAGGGTTAGGGTTAGCATCAGCCCTAGGATAGTGTTAGGGTTAGGGTTAGGGTTAGCATCAGCCCTAGGATAGTGTTAGGGGTATGGTTAGGGTTAGCATCAGCCCTAGGATAGTGTTAGGGTTAGGGTTAGCATCAGCCCTACGATAGTGTTAGGGTTAGGGTTAGGGTTAGCATCAGGCCTAGGATAGTGTTAGGGTTAGGGTTAGGGTTAGCATCAGCCCTAGGATAGTGTTAGGGTTAGGGTTAGCATCAGCCCTAGGATAGTGTTAGGGTTAGGGTTAGGGTTAGCATCAGGCCTAGGATAGTGTTAGGGTTAGGGTTAGGGTTAGCATCAGCCCTAGGATAGTGTTAGGGTTAGGGTTAGCAACAGCCCTAGGATTGTGTTAGGGTTAGGGTTAGGGTTAGCATCAGCCCTAGGATAGTGTTAGGGTTAGGGTTAGCATCAGCCCTAGGATAGTGTTAGGGTTAGGGTTAGCATCAGCCCTAGGATAGTGTTAGGGTTATGGTTAGGGTTAGCAGGAGCCCTAGGATAGTGTTAGGATTAGGGTTAGCATCAGCCCTAGGATAGTGTTAGGGTTAGGGTTAGGGTTAGCATCAGGCCTAGGATAGTGTTAGGGTTAGGGTTAGCATCAGCCCTGGATAGTGTTAGGGTTAGGGTTAGGGTTAGCATCAGCCCTAGGATAGTGTTAGTGTTAGGGTTAGCATCAACCCTAGGATAGTGTTAGGGTTAGGGTTAGGGTTATCATCAGGCCTAGGATAGTGTTAGGGTTAGGGTGAGGGTTAGCATCAGCCCTAGGATAGTGTTAGGGTTAGGGTTAGCAACAGCCCTAGGATAGTGTTAGGGTTAGGGTTAGGGTTAGCATCAGCCCTAGGATAGTGTTAGTGTTAGGGTTAGCATCAGCCCTAGGATAGTGTTAGGGTTTGGGTTAGGGTAAGCATCAGGCCTAGGATAGTGTTAGGGTTAGGGTTAGCCTCAGCCCTAGGATAGTGTTAGGGTTAGGGTTAGGGTTAGCATCAGCCCTAGGATAGTGTAAGGGTTAGGGTTAGCATCAACCCTAGGATAGTGTTAGGGTTAGGGTTAGGGTCAGCATCAGCCCTAGAAGAGTGTTAGGGTTAGGGATAGGGTTAGCATCAGGCCTAGGATAGTGTTAGGGTTAGGGTTAACATCAGCCCTAGGATAGTGTTAGGGTTAGGGTTAGGGTTAACATCAGCCCTAGGATAGTGTTAGGGTTAGGGTTAGTATCAGCCCTAGGATAGTGTTATAGTTAAGGTTAGGGTTAGCATCAGGCCTAGGATAGTGTTAGGGTTAGGGTTAGCGTCAGCCCTAGGATAGTGTTAGGGTTAGGGTTAGTGTTAGGGTTAGGGTTAGGATCAGCTCTAGGATAGTGTTAGGGTTACGGTTAGGGTTAGCATCAGCCGTAGGATAGTGTTAGGGTTAGGGTTAGGGTTAGCATCAGCCCTAGGATAGTGTTAGGGTTAGGGTTAGCATCAGCCCTAGCATAGTGTTAGGGTTAGGGTTAGCATCAGCCCTAGGATAGTGTTAGGGTTAGGGTTAGGGTTAGCATCACCCCTAGGATATTGTTAGTGTTAGGGTTAGCATCAGCCCTAGGATAGTGTTAGGGTTAGGGTTAGGGTTAGCACCAGGCCTAGGATAGTGTTAGGGTTAGGGTAAGCATCAGCCCTAGGATAGTGTTAGGGTTAGGGTTAGGGTTAGCATCAGCCCTAGGATAGTGTTAGGGTTAGGGTTAGCATCAGCCCTAGGATAGTGTTAGGGTTAGGGTTAACATCATCCCTAGGATAGTGTTAGGGTTAGGGTTAGGGTTAGCATCAGGCCTAGGATAGTGTTAGGGTTAGGGTTAGCATCAGCCCTAGGATAGTGTTAGGGTTAGGGTTAGGGTTAGCATCAGCCCTAGGATAGTGTTAGGGTTAGGGTTAGCATCAGCCCTAGGATAGTGTTAGGGTTAGGGTTAGGGTTAGCATCAGGCCTAGGATAGTGTTAGGGTTAGGGTTAGGGTTAGAATCAGCCCTAGGATAGTGTTAGGGTTAGGGTTAGCAACAGCCCTAGGATTGTGTTAGGGTTAGGGTTAGGGTTAGCATCAGCCCTAGGATAGTGTTAGGGTTAGGGTTAGCATCAGCCCTAGGATAGTGTTAGGGTTAGGGTTAGCATCAGCCCTAGGATAGTGTTAGGGTTATGGTTAGGGTTAGCATCAGCCCTAGGATAGTGTTAGGATTAGGGTTAGCATCAGCCCTAGGATAGTGTTAGGGTTATGGTTAGGGTTAGCATCAGCCCTAGGATAGTGTTAGGATTAGGGTTAGCATCAGCCCTAGGATAGTGTTAGGGTTAGGGTTAGGGTTAGCATCAGGCCTAGGATAGTGTTAGGGTTAGGGTTAGCATCAGCCCCAGGATAGTGTTAGGGTTAGGGTTAGGGTTAGCATCAGCCCTAGGATAGTGTTAGGGTTAGGGTTAGCATCAACCCTAGGATAGTGTTAGGGTTAGGGTTAGGGTTAGCATCAGGCCTAGGATAGTGTTAGGGTTAGGGTTAGGGTTAGCATCAGCCCTAGGATAGTGTTAGGGATAGGGTTAGCAACAGCCCTAGGATAGTGTTAGGGTTAGGGTTAGGGTTAGCATCAGCCCTAGGATAGTGTTAGTGTTAGGGTTAGCATCAGCCCTAGGATAGTGTTAGGGTTAGGTTTAGGGTAAGCATCAGGCCTAGGATAGTGTTAGGGTTAGGGTTAGCATCAGCCCTAGGATAGTGTTAGGGTTAGGGTTAGCATCAGCCCTAGGATAGTGTAAGGGTTAGGGTTAGCATCAACCCTAGGATAGTGTTAGGGTTAGGGTTAGGGTCAGCATCAGCCCTAGAAGAGTGTTAGGGTTAGGGATAGGGTTAGCATCAGGCCTAGGATAGTGTTAGGGTTAGGGTTAACATCAGCCCTAGGATAGTGTTAGGGTCAGGGTTAGGGTTAACATCAGCCCTAGGATAGTGTTAGGGTCAGGGTTAGGGTTAACATCAGCCCTAGGATAGTGTTAGGGTTAGGGTTAGTATCAGCCCTAGGATAGTGTTAGGGTTAGGGATAGGGTTAGCATCAGGCCTAGGATAGTGTTAGGGTTAGGGTTAACATCAGCCCTAGGATAGTGTTAGGGTCAGGGTTAGGGTTAACATCAGCCCTAGGATAGTGTAAGGGTTAGGGTTAGCATCAACCCTAGGATAGTGTTAGGGTTAGGGTTAGGGTCAGCATCAGCCCTAGAAGAGTGTTAGGGTTAGGGATAGGGTTAGCATCAGGCCTAGGATAGTGTTAGGGTTAGGGTCAGCATCAGCCCTAGAAGAGTGTTAGAGTTAAGGTTAGGGTTAGCATCAGGCCCAGGATAGTGTTAGGGTTAGGGTTAGCGTCAGCCCTAGGATAGTGTTAGGGTTAGGGTTAGTGTTAGGGATAGGGTTAGGATCAGCTCTAGGATAGTTTTAGGGTTACGGTTAGGGTTAGCATCAGCCCTAGGATAGTGTTAGGGTTAGGGTTAGGGTTAGCATCAGCCCTAGGATAGTGTTAGGCTTAGGGTTAGCATCAGCCCTAGGATAGTGTTAGGGTTAGGGTTAGCATCAGCCCTAGGATAGTGTTAGGGTTAGGGTTAGGGTTAGCATCACCCCTAGGATACTGTTAGTGTTAGGGTTAGCATCAGCCCTAGGATAGTGTTAGGGTTAGGGTTAGGGTTAGCACCAGGCCTAGGATAGTGTTAGGGTTAGGGTAAGCATCAGCCCTAGGATAGTGTTAGGGTTAGGGTTAGGGTTAGCATCAGCCCTAGGATAGTGTTAGGGTTAGGGTTAGCATCAGCCCTAGGATAGTGTTAGGGTTAGGGTTAACATCATCCCTAGGATAGTGTTAGGGTTAGGGTTAGGGTTAGCATCAGCCCTAGGATAGTATTAGGTTTAGGGTTAGCATCAGACCTAGGATAGTGTTAGGGTTAGGGATAGGGTTAGCACCAGGCCTAGGATAGTGTTAGTGTTAGGGTTAGCATCAGCCTTAGGATAGTGTTAGTGTTAGGGTTAGCATCAGCCGTAGGATAGTGTTAGGGTTAGGGTTAGGGTTAGCATCAGGCCTAGGATAGTGTTAGGGTTAGGGTTAGGGTTAGCATCAGCCCTAGGATAGTGTTAGGGTTAGGGTTAGCAACAGCCCTAGGATTGTGTTAGGGTTAGGGTTAGGGTTAGCATCAGCCCTAGGATAGTGTTAGGGTTAGGGTTAGCATCAGCCCTAGGATAGTGTTAGGGTTAGGGTTAGCATCAGCCCTAGGATAGTGTTAGGGTTATGGTTAGGGTTAGCATCAGCCCTAGGATAGTGTTAGGATTAGGGTTAGCATCAGCCCTAGGATAGTGTTAGGGTTAGGGTTAGGGTTAGCATCAGGCCTAGGATAGTGTTAGGGTTAGGGTTAGCATCAGCCCTAGGATAGTGTTAGGGTTAGGGTTAGGGTTAGCATCAGCCCTAGGATAGTGTTAGGGTTAGGGTTAGCATCAACCCTAGGATAGTGTTAGGGTTAGGGTTAGGGTTAGCATCAGGCCTAGGATAGTGTTAGGGTTAGGGTTAGGGTTAGCATCAGCCCTAGGATAGTGTTAGGGTTAGGGTTAGCAACAGCCCTAGGATAGTGTTAGGGTTAGGGTTAGGGTTAGCATCAGCCCTAGGATAGTGTTAGTGTTAGGGTTAGCATCAGCCCTAGGATAGTGTTAGGGTTAGGGTTAGGGTAAGCATCAGGCCTAGGATAGTGTTAGGGTTAGGGTTAGCATCAGCCCTAGGATAGTGTTAGGGTTAGGGTTAGGGTTAGCATCAGCCCTAGGATAGTGTAAGGGTTAGGGTTAGCATCAACCCTAGGATAGTGTTAGGGTTAGGGTTAGGGTCAGCATCAGCCCTAGAAGAGTGTTAGGGTTAGGGATAGGGTTAGCATCAGGCCTAGGATAGTGTTAGGGTTAGGGTTAACATCAGCCCTAGGATAGTGTTAGGGTTAGGGTTAGGGTTAACATCAGCCCTAGGATAGTGTTAGGGTTAGGGTTAGTATCAGCCCTAGGATAGTGTTAGAGTTAAGGTTATGGTTAGCATCAGGCCCAGGATAGTGTTAGGGTTAGGGTTAGCGTCAGCCCTAGGATAGTGTTAGGGTTAGGGTTAGTGTTAGGGATAGGGTTAGGATCAGCTCTAGGATAGTGTTAGGGTTACGGTTAGGGTTAGCATCAGCCCTAGGATAGTGTTAGGGTTAGGGTTAGGGTTAGCATCAGCCCTAGGATAGTGTTAGGCTTAGGGTTAGCATCAGCCCTAGGATAGTGTTAGGGTTAGGGTTAGCATCAGCCCTAGGATAGTGTTAGGGTTAGGGTTAGGGTTAGCATCAGCCTTAGGATAGTGTTAGGGTTAGGGTTAGCATCAGCCCTAGGATAGTGTTAGGGTTATGGATAGGGTTAGCATCAGCCCTAGGATAGTGTTAGGGTTAGGGTTAGCATCAGCCCTACGATAGTGTTAGGGTTAGTGTTAGGGTTAGGGTTAGGATCAGCTCTAGGATAGTGTTAGGGTTACGGTTAGGGTTAGCATCAGCCCTAGGATAGTGATAGGGTTAGGGTTAGGGTTAGCATCAGCCCTAGGATAGTGTTAGGGTTAGGGTTAGCATCAGCCCTAGGATAGTGTTAGGGTTAGGGTTAGGGTTAGCATCAGCCCTAGGATAGTGTTAGGGTTAGGGTTAGCATCAGCCCTAGGATAATGTTAGGGTTATGGTTAGGGTTAGCATCAGCCCTAGGATAGTGTTAGGGTTAGGGTTAGCATCAGCCCTAGGATAGTGTTAGGGTTAGGGTTAGGGTTAGCATCAGCCCTAGGATAGTGTAAGGGTTAGGGTTAGCATCCACCCTAGGATAGTGTTAGGGTTAGGGTTAGGGTCAGCATCAGCCCTAGAAGAGTGTTAGGGTTAGTGATAGGGTTAGCATCAGGCCTAGGATAGTGTTAGGGTTAGGGTTAACATCAGCCCTAGGATAGTGTTAGGGTTAGGGTTAGGGTTAACATCAGCCCTAGGATAGTGTTAGGGTTAGGGTTAGCATCAGCCCTAGGATAGTGTTAGAGTTAAGGTTAGGGTTAGCATCAGGCCTAGGATAGTGTTAGGGTTAGGGTTAGCGTCAGCCCTAGGATAGTGTTAGGGTTAGGGTTAGTGTTAGGGTTAGGGTTAGGATCAGCTCTAGGATAGTGTTAGGGTTACGGTTAGGGTTAGCATCAGCCCTAGGATAGTGTTAGGGTTAGGGTTAGGGTTAGCATCAGCCCTAGGATAGTGTTAGGCTTAGAGTTAGCATCAGCCCTAGGATAGTGTTAGGGTTAGGGTTAGCATCAGCCCTAGGATAGTGTTAGGGTTAGGGTTAGGGTTAGCATCACCCCTAGGATATTGTTAGTGTTAGGGTTAGCATCAGCCCTAGGATAGTGTTAGGGTTAGGGTTAGGGTTAGCACCAGGCAGAGGATAGTGTTAGGGTTAGGGTAAGCATCAGCCCTAGGATAGTGTTAGGGTTAGGGTTAGGGTTAGCATCAGCCCTAGGATAGTGTTAGGGTTAGGGTTAGGGTTAGCATCAGCCCTAGGATAGTATTAGGGTTAGGGTTAGGGTTAGGGTTAGGATCAGCTCTAGGATAGTGTTAGGGTTACGGTTAGGGTTAGCATCAGCCCTAGGATAGTGATAGGGTTAGGGTTAGGGTTAGCATCAGCCCTAGGATAGTGTTAGGGTTAGGGTTAGCATCAGCCCTAGGATAGTGTTAGGGTTAGGGTTAGGGTTAGCATCAGCCCTAGGATAGTGTTAGGGTTAGGGTTAGCATCAGCCCTAGGATAGTGTTAGGGTTATGGATAGGGTTAGCATCAGCCCTAGGATAGTGTTAGGGTTAGGGTTAGCATCAGCCCTACGATAGTGTTAGGGTTAGGGTTAGGGTTAGGGTTAGGATCAGCTCTAGGATAGTGTTAGGGTTACGGTTAGGGTTAGCATCAGCCCTAGGATAGTGATAGGGTTAGGGTTAGGGTTAGCATCAGCCCTAGGATAGTGTTAGGGTTAGGGTTAGCATCAGCCCTAGGATAGTGTTAGGGTTAGGGTTAGGGTTAGCATCAGCCCTAGGATAGTGTTAGGGTTAGGGTTAGCATCAGCCCTAGGATAGTGTTAGGGTTATGGTTAGGGTTAGCATCAGCCCTAGGATAGTGTTAGGGTTAGGGTTAGCATCAGCCCTACGATAGTGTTAGGGTTAGGGTTAGGGTTAGCATCAGGCCTAGGATAGTGTTAGGGTTAGGGTTAGGGTTAGCATCAGCCCTAGGATAGTGTTAGGGTTAGGGTTAGCATCAGCCCTAGGATAGTGTTAGGGTTAGGGTTAGGGTTAGCATCAGGCCTAGGATAGTGTTAGGGTTAGGGTTAGCAACAGCCCTAGGATAGTGTTAGGGTTAGGGTTAGGGTTAGCATCAGCCCTAGGATAGTGTTAGGGTTAGGGTTAGCATCAGCCCTAGGATAATGTTAGGGTTAGGGTTAGCATCAGGCCTAGGATAGTGTAAGGGTTAGGGTTAACATCAACCCTAGGATAGTGTTAGGGTTAGGGTTAGGGTCAGCATCAGCCCTAGAAGAGTGTTAGGGTTAGGGATAGGGTTAGCATCAGGCCTAGGATAGTGTTAGGGTTAGGGTTAACATCAGCCCTAGGATAGTGTTAGGGTTAGGGTTAGGGTTAGCATCAGCCCTAGGATAGTGTTAGGGTTAGGGTTAGCATCAGCCCTAGGATAGTGTTAGAGTTAAGGTTAGGGTTAGCATCAGGCCTAGGATAGTGTTAGGGTTAGGGTTAGCGTCAGCCCTAGGATAGTGTTAGGGTTAGGGTTAGTGTTAGGGTTAGGGTTAGGATCAGCTCTAGGATAGTGTTAGGGTTACGGTTAGGGTTAGCATCAGCCCTAGGATAGTGTTAGGGTTAGGGTTAGGGTTATCATCAGCCCTAGGATAGTGTTAGGGTTAGGGTTAGCATCAGCCCTAGGATAGTGTTAGGGTTAGTGTTAGCATCAGCCCTAGGATAGTGTTAGGGTTAGGGTTAGGGTTAGGGTTAGGATCAGCTCTAGGATAGTGTTAGGGTTACGGTTAGGGTTAGCATCAGCCCTAGGATAGTGATAGGGTTAGGGTTAGCATCAGCCCTAGGATAGTGTTAGGGTTATGGATAGGGTTAGCATCAGCCCTAGGATAGTGTTAGGATTAGGGTTAGCATCAGCCCTAGGATAGTGTTAGGGTTAGGGTTAGGGTTAGCATCAGGCCTAGGATAATGTTAGGGTTAGGGTTAGCATCAGCCCTAGGATAGTGTTAGGGTTAGGGTTAGGGTTAGCATCAGCCCTAGGATAGTGTTAGGGTTAGGGTTAGCATCAACCCTAGGATAGTGTTAGGGTTAGGGTTAGGGTTAGCATCAGCCCTAGGATAGTGTTAGGGTTAGGGTTAGCGTTAGCATCAGCCCTAGGATAGTGTTAGGGTTAGGGTTAGCAACAGCCCTAGGATAGTGTTAGGGTTAGGGTTAGGGTTAGCATCAGCCCTAGGATAGTGTTAGTGTTAGGGTTAGCATCAGCCCTAGGATAGTGTTAGGGTTAGGGTTAGGGTAAGCATCAGGCCTAGGATAGTGTTAGGGTTAGGGTTAGCATCAGCCCTAGGATAGTGTTAGGGTTAGGGTTAGGGTTAGCATCAGCCCTAGGATAGTGTAAGGGTTAGGGTTAGCATCAACCCTAGGATAGTGTTAGGGTTAGGGTTAGGGTCAGCATCAGCCCTAGAAGAGTGTTAGGGTTAGGGATAGGGTTAGCATCAGGCCTAGGATAGTGTTAGGGTTAGGGTTAACATCAGCCCTAGGATAGTGTTAGGGTTAGGGTTAGGGTTAACATCAGCCCTAGGATAGTGTTAGGGTTAGGGTTAGCATCAGCCCTAGGATAGTGTTAGAGTTAAGGTTAGGGTTAGCATCAGGCCTAGGATAGTGTTAGGGTTAGGGTTAGCGTCAGCCCTAGGATAGTGTTAGGGTTAGGGTTAGTGTTATTGTTAGGGTTAGGATCAGCTCTAGGATAGTGTTAGGGTTACGGTTAGGGTTAGCGTCAGCCCTAGGATTGTGTTAGGGTTAGGGTTAGGGTTAGCATCAGCCCTAGGATAGTGTTAGGCTTAGGGTTAGCATCAGCCCTAGGATAGTGTTAGGGTTAGGGTTAGCATCAGCCCTAGGATAGTGTTAGGGTTAGGGTTAGGGTTAGCATCAGCCCTAGGATAGTGTTAGGGTTAGGGTTAAGGTTAGCACCAGGCCTAGGATAGTGTTAGGGTTAGGGTAAGCATCAGCCCTAGGATAGTGTTAGGGTTAGGGTTAGGGTTAGCATCAGCCCTAGGATAGTGTTAGGGTTAGGGTTAGCATCAGCCCTAGGATAGTGTTAGGGTTAGGGTTAACCTCATCCCTAGGATAGTGTTAGGGTTAGGGTTAGGGTTAGCATCAGCCCTAGGATAGTGTTAGGTTTAGGGTTAGCATCAGACCTAGGATAGTGTTAGGGTTAGGGTTAGGGTTAGCACCAGGCCTAGGATAGTGTTAGTGTTAGGGTTAGCATCAGCCTTAGGATAGTGTTAGTGTTAGGGTTAGCATCAGCCGTAGGATAGTGTTAGGGTTATGGTTAGCCTCAGCCCTAGGATAGTGTTAGAGTTAGGGTTAGGGTTAGCATCAGCCCTAGGATAGTGTTAGGGTTAGGGTTAGCATCAGCCCTAGGATAGTGTTAGGGTTAGGGTTAGGGTTAGCATCAGGCCTAGGATAGTGTTAGGGTTAGGGTTAGGGTTAGCATCAGCCCTAGGATAGCGTTAGGGTTAGGGTTAGCAACAGCCCTAGGATTGTGTTAGGGTTAGGGTTAGGGTTAGCATCAGCCCTAGGATAGTGTTAGGGTTAGGGTTAGCATCAGCCCTAGGATAGTGTTAGGGTTACTGTTAGCATCAGCCCTAGGATAGTGTTAGGGTTAGGGTTAGGGTTAGCATCAGCCCTAGGATAGTGTAAGGGTTAGGGTTAGCATCAACCCTAGGATAGTGTTAGGGTTAGGGTTAGGGTCAGCATCAGCCCTAGAAGAGTGTTAGGGTTAGGGATAGGGTTAGCATCAGGCCTAGGATAGTGTTAGGGTTAGGGTTAACATCAGCCCTAGGATAGTGTTAGGGTTAGGGTTAGGGTTAACATCAGCCCTAGGATAGTGTTAGGGTTAGGGTTAGCATCAGCCCTAGGATAGTGTTAGAGTTAAGGTTAGGGTTAGCATCAGGCCTAGGATAGTGTTAGGGTTAGGGTTAGCGTCAGCCCTAGGATAGTGTTAGGGTTAGGGTTAGTGTTAGGGTTAGGGTTAGGATCAGCTCTAGGATAGTGTTAGGGTTACGGTTAGGGTTAGCATCAGCCCTAGGATAGTGTTAGGGTTAGGGTTAGCATCAGCCCTAGGATAGTGTTAGGGTTAGGGTTAACATCATCCCTAGGATAGTGTTAGGGTTAGGGTTTGGGTTAGCATCAGCCCTAGGATAGTGTTAGGTTTAGGGTTAGCATCAGACCTAGGATAGTGTTAGGGTTAGGGTTAGGGTTAGCACCAGGCCTAGGATAGTGTTAGTGTTAGGGTTAGCATCAGCCTTAGGATAGTGTTAGTGTTAGGGTTAGCATCAGCCGTAGGATAGTGTTAGGGTTAGGGTTAGCCTCAGCCCTAGGATAGTGTTAGAGTTAGGGTTAGGGTTAGCATAAGCCCTAGGATAGTGTTAGGGTTAGGGTAAGGGTTAGCATCAGCCCTAGGATAGTGTTAGTGTTAGGGTTAACATCAGCCCTAGGATAGTGTTAGGGTTAGGGTTGGGGTTAGCATCAGCCCTAGGATAGTATTAGGGTTAGGGTTAGGGTTAGGGTTAGGATCAGCTCTAGGATAGTGTTAGGGTTACGGTTCGGGTTAGCATCAGCCCTAGGATAGTGATAGGGTTAGGGTTAGGGTTAGCATCAGCCCTAGGATAGTGTTAGGGTTAGGGTTAGCATCAGCCCTAGGATAGTGTTAGGGTTAGGGTTAGGGTTAGCATCAGCCCTAGGATAGTGTTAGGGTTAGGGTTAGCATCAGCCCTAGGATAGTGTTAGGGTTATGGATAGGGTTAGCATCAGCCCTAGGATAGTGTTAGGATTAGGGTTAGCATCAGCCCTAGGATAGTGTTAGGGTTAGGGTTAGGGTTAGCATCAGGCCTAGGATAATGTTAGGGTTAGGGTTAGCATCAGCCCTAGGATAGTGTTAGGGTTAGGGTTAGGGTTAGCATCAGGCCTAGGATAGTGTTAGGGTTAGGGTTAGGGTTAGCATCAGCCCTAGGATAGTGTTAGGGTTAGGGTTAGCATCAGCCCTAGGATAGTGTTAGGGTTAGGGTTAGGGTTAGCATCAGGCCTAGGATAGTGTTAGGGTTAGGGTTAGCAACAGCCCTAGGATAGTGTTAGGGTTAGGGTTAGGGTTAGCATCAGCCCTAGGATAGTGTTAGGGTTAGGGTTAGCATCAGCCCTAGGATAATGTTAGGGTTAGGGTTAGCATCAGGCCTAGGATAGTGTAAGGGTTAGGGTTAACATCAACCCTAGGATAGTGTTAGGGTTAGGGTTAGGGTCAGCATCAGCCCTAGAAGAATGTTAGGGTTAGGGATAGGGTTAGCATCAGGCCTAGGATAGTGTTAGGGTTAGGGTTAACATCAGCCCTAGGATAGTGTTAGGGTTAGGGTTAGGGTTAGCATCAGCCCTAGGATAGTGTTAGGGTTAGGGTTAGCATCAGCCCTAGGATAGTGTTAGAGTTAAGGTTAGGGTTAGCATCAGGCCTAGGATAGTGTTAGGGTTAGGGTTAGCGTCAGCCCTAGGATAGTGTTAGGGTTAGGGTTAGTGTTAGGGTTAGGGTTAGGATCAGCTCTAGGATAGTGTTAGGGTTACGGTTAGGGTTAGCATCAGCCCTAGGATAGTGTTAGGGTTAGGGTTAGGGTTATCATCAGCCCTAGGATAGTGTTAGGGTTAGGGTTAGCATCAGCCCTAGGATAGTGTTAGGGTTAGTGTTAGCATCAGCCCTAGGATAGTGTTAGGGTTAGGGTTAGGGTTAGGGTTAGGATCAGCTCTAGGATAGTGTTAGGGTTACGGTTAGGGTTAGCATCAGCCCTAGGATAGTGATAGGGTTAGGGTTAGCATCAGCCCTAGGATAGTGTTAGGGTTATGGATAGGGTTAGCATCAGCCCTAGGATAGTGTTAGGATTAGGGTTAGCATCAGCCCTAGGATAGTGTTAGGGTTAGGGTTAGGGTTAGCATCAGGCCTAGGATAATGTTAGGGTTAGGGTTAGCATCAGCCCTAGGATAGTGTTAGGGTTAGGGTTAGGGTTAGCATCAGCCCTAGGATAGTGTTAGGGTTAGGGTTAGCATCAACCCTAGGATAGTGTTAGGGTTAGGGTTAGGGTTAGCATCAGCCCTAGGATAGTGTTAGGGTTAGGGTTAGCGTTAGCATCAGCCCTAGGATAGTGTTAGGGTTAGGGTTAGCAACAGCCCTAGGATAGTGTTAGGGTTAGGGTTAGGGTTAGCATCAGCCCTAGGATAGTGTTAGTGTTAGGGTTAGCATCAGCCCTAGGATAGTGTTAGGGTTAGGGTTAGGGTAAGCATCAGGCCTAGGATAGTGTTAGGGTTAGGGTTAGCATCAGCCCTAGGATAGTGTTAGGGTTAGGGTTAGGGTTAGCATCAGCCCTAGGATAGTGTAAGGGTTAGGGTTAGCATCAACCCTAGGATAGTGTTAGGGTTAGGGTTAGGGTCAGCATCAGCCCTAGAAGAGTGTTAGGGTTAGGGATAGGGTTAGCATCAGGCCTAGGATAGTGTTAGGGTTAGGGTTAACATCAGCCCTAGGATAGTGTTAGGGTTAGGGTTAGGGTTAACATCAGCCCTAGGATAGTGTTAGGGTTAGGGTTAGCATCAGCCCTAGGATAGTGTTAGAGTTAAGGTTAGGGTTAGCATCAGGCCTAGGATAGTGTTAGGGTTAGGGTTAGCGTCAGCCCTAGGATAGTGTTAGGGTTAGGGTTAGTGTTATTGTTAGGGTTAGGATCAGCTCTAGGATAGTGTTAGGGTTACGGTTAGGGTTAGCGTCAGCCCTAGGATTGTGTTAGGGTTAGGGTTAGGGTTAGCATCAGCCCTAGGATAGTGTTAGGCTTAGGGTTAGCATCAGCCCTAGGATAGTGTTAGGGTTAGGGTTAGCATCAGCCCTAGGATAGTGTTAGGGTTAGGGTTAGGGTTAGCATCAGCCCTAGGATAGTGTTAGGGTTAGGGTTAAGGTTAGCACCAGGCCTAGGATAGTGTTAGGGTTAGGGTAAGCATCAGCCCTAGGATAGTGTTAGGGTTAGGGTTAGGGTTAGCATCAGCCCTAGGATAGTGTTAGGGTTAGGGTTAGCATCAGCCCTAGGATAGTGTTAGGGTTAGGGTTAACCTCATCCCTAGGATAGTGTTAGGGTTAGGGTTAGGGTTAGCATCAGCCCTAGGATAGTGTTAGGTTTAGGGTTAGCATCAGACCTAGGATAGTGTTAGGGTTAGGGTTAGGGTTAGCACCAGGCCTAGGATAGTGTTAGTGTTAGGGTTAGCATCAGCCTTAGGATAGTGTTAGTGTTAGGGTTAGCATCAGCCGTAGGATAGTGTTAGGGTTATGGTTAGCCTCAGCCCTAGGATAGTGTTAGAGTTAGGGTTAGGGTTAGCATCAGCCCTAGGATAGTGTTAGGGTTAGGGTTAGCATCAGCCCTAGGATAGTGTTAGGGTTAGGGTTAGGGTTAGCATCAGGCCTAGGATAGTGTTAGGGTTAGGGTTAGGGTTAGCATCAGCCCTAGGATAGCGTTAGGGTTAGGGTTAGCAACAGCCCTAGGATTGTGTTAGGGTTAGGGTTAGGGTTAGCATCAGCCCTAGGATAGTGTTAGGGTTAGGGTTAGCATCAGCCCTAGGATAGTGTTAGGGTTACTGTTAGCATCAGCCCTAGGATAGTGTTAGGGTTAGGGTTAGGGTTAGCATCAGCCCTAGGATAGTGTAAGGGTTAGGGTTAGCATCAACCCTAGGATAGTGTTAGGGTTAGGGTTAGGGTCAGCATCAGCCCTAGAAGAGTGTTAGGGTTAGGGATAGGGTTAGCATCAGGCCTAGGATAGTGTTAGGGTTAGGGTTAACATCAGCCCTAGGATAGTGTTAGGGTTAGGGTTAGGGTTAACATCAGCCCTAGGATAGTGTTAGGGTTAGGGTTAGCATCAGCCCTAGGATAGTGTTAGAGTTAAGGTTAGGGTTAGCATCAGGCCTAGGATAGTGTTAGGGTTAGGGTTAGCGTCAGCCCTAGGATAGTGTTAGGGTTAGGGTTAGTGTTAGGGTTAGGGTTAGGATCAGCTCTAGGATAGTGTTAGGGTTACGGTTAGGGTTAGCATCAGCCCTAGGATAGTGTTAGGGTTAGGGTTAGCATCAGCCCTAGGATAGTGTTAGGGTTAGGGTTAACATCATCCCTAGGATAGTGTTAGGGTTAGGGTTTGGGTTAGCATCAGCCCTAGGATAGTGTTAGGTTTAGGGTTAGCATCAGACCTAGGATAGTGTTAGGGTTAGGGTTAGGGTTAGCACCAGGCCTAGGATAGTGTTAGTGTTAGGGTTAGCATCAGCCTTAGGATAGTGTTAGTGTTAGGGTTAGCATCAGCCGTAGGATAGTGTTAGGGTTAGGGTTAGCCTCAGCCCTAGGATAGTGTTAGAGTTAGGGTTAGGGTTAGCATAAGCCCTAGGATAGTGTTAGGGTTAGGGTAAGGGTTAGCATCAGCCCTAGGATAGTGTTAGTGTTAGGGTTAACATCAGCCCTAGGATAGTGTTAGGGTTAGGGTTGGGGTTAGCATCAGCCCTAGGATAGTATTAGGGTTAGGGTTAGGGTTAGGGTTAGGATCAGCTCTAGGATAGTGTTAGGGTTACGGTTCGGGTTAGCATCAGCCCTAGGATAGTGATAGGGTTAGGGTTAGGGTTAGCATCAGCCCTAGGATAGTGTTAGGGTTAGGGTTAGCATCAGCCCTAGGATAGTGTTAGGGTTAGGGTTAGGGTTAGCATCAGCCCTAGGATAGTGTTAGGGTTAGGGTTAGCATCAGCCCTAGGATAGTGTTAGGGTTATGGATAGGGTTAGCATCAGCCCTAGGATAGTGTTAGGATTAGGGTTAGCATCAGCCCTAGGATAGTGTTAGGGTTAGGGTTAGGGTTAGCATCAGGCCTAGGATAATGTTAGGGTTAGGGTTAGCATCAGCCCTAGGATAGTGTTAGGGTTAGGGTTAGGGTTAGCATCAGCCCTAGGATAGTGTTAGGGTTAGGGTTAGCATCAACCCTAGGATAGTGTTAGGGTTAGGGTTAGGGTTAGCATCAGCCCTAGGATAGTGTTAGGGTTAGGGTTAGCGTTAGCATCAGCCCTAGGATAGTGTTAGGGTTAGGGTTAGCAACAGCCCTAGGATAGTGTTAGGGTTAGGGTTAGGGTTAGCATCAGCCCTAGGATAGTGTTAGTGTTAGGGTTAGCATCAGCCCTAGGATAGTGTTAGGGTTAGGGTTAGGGTAAGCATCAGGCCTAGGATAGTGTTAGGGTTAGGGTTAGCATCAGCCCTAGGATAGTGTTAGGGTTAGGGTTAGGGTTAGCATCAGCCCTAGGATAGTGTAAGGGTTAGGGTTAGCATCAACCCTAGGATAGTGTTAGGGTTAGGGTTAGGGTCAGCATCAGCCCTAGAAGAGTGTTAGGGTTAGGGATAGGGTTAGCATCAGGCCTAGGATAGTGTTAGGGTTAGGGTTAACATCAGCCCTAGGATAGTGTTAGGGTTAGGGTTAGGGTTAACATCAGCCCTAGGATAGTGTTAGGGTTAGGGTTAGCATCAGCCCTAGGATAGTGTTAGAGTTAAGGTTAGGGTTAGCATCAGGCCTAGGATAGTGTTAGGGTTAGGGTTAGCGTCAGCCCTAGGATAGTGTTAGGGTTAGGGTTAGTGTTATTGTTAGGGTTAGGATCAGCTCTAGGATAGTGTTAGGGTTACGGTTAGGGTTAGCGTCAGCCCTAGGATTGTGTTAGGGTTAGGGTTAGGGTTAGCATCAGCCCTAGGATAGTGTTAGGCTTAGGGTTAGCATCAGCCCTAGGATAGTGTTAGGGTTAGGGTTAGCATCAGCCCTAGGATAGTGTTAGGGTTAGGGTTAGGGTTAGCATCAGCCCTAGGATAGTGTTAGGGTTAGGGTTAAGGTTAGCACCAGGCCTAGGATAGTGTTAGGGTTAGGGTAAGCATCAGCCCTAGGATAGTGTTAGGGTTAGGGTTAGGGTTAGCATCAGCCCTAGGATAGTGTTAGGGTTAGGGTTAGCATCAGCCCTAGGATAGTGTTAGGGTTAGGGTTAACATCATCCCTAGGATAGTGTTAGGGTTAGGGTTAGGGTTAGCATCAGCCCTAGGATAGTGTTAGGTTTAGGGTTAGCATCAGACCTAGGATAGTGTTAGGGTTAGGGTTAGGGTTAGCACCAGGCCTAGGATAGTGTTAGTGTTAGGGTTAGCATCAGCCTTAGGATAGTGTTAGTGTTAGGGTTAGCATCAGCCGTAGGATAGTGTTAGGGTTATGGTTAGCCTCAGCCCTAGGATAGTGTTAGAGTTAGGGTTAGGGTTAGCATCAGCCCTAGGATAGTGTTAGGGTTAGGGTTAGCATCAGCCCTAGGATAGTGTTAGGGTTAGGGTTAGGGTTAGCATCAGGCCTAGGATAGTGTTAGGGTTAGGGTTAGGGTCAGCATCAGCCCTAGAAGAGTGTTAGGGTTAGGGATAGGGTTAGCATCAGGCCTAGGATAGTGTTAGGGTTAGGGTTAACATCAGCCCTAGGATAGTGTTAGGGTTAGGGTTAGGGTTAACATCAGCCCTAGGATAGTGTTAGGGTTAGGGTTAGCATCAGCCCTAGGATAGTGTTAGAGTTAAGGTTAGGGTTAGCATCAGGCCTAGGATAGTGTTAGGGTTAGGGTTAGCGTCAGCCCTAGGATAGTGTTAGGGTTAGGGTTAGTGTTAGGGTTAGGGTTAGGATCAGCTCTAGGATAGTGTTAGGGTTACGGTTAGGGTTAGCATCAGCCCTAGGATAGTGTTAGGGTTAGGGTTAGCATCAGCCCTAGGATAGTGTTAGGGTTAGGGTTAACATCATCCCTAGGATAGTGTTAGGGTTAGGGTTAGGGTTAGCATCAGCCCTAGGATAGTGTTAGGTTTAGGGTTAGCATCAGACCTAGGATAGTGTTAGGGTTAGGGTTAGGGTTAGCACCAGGCCTAGGATAGTGTTAGTGTTAGGGTTAGCATCAGCCTTAGGATAGTGTTAGTGTTAGGGTTAGCATCAGCCGTAGGATAGTGTTAGGGTTAGGGTTAGCCTCAGCCCTAGGATAGTGTTAGAGTTAGGGTTAGGGTTAGCATAAGCCCTAGGATAGTGTTAGGGTTAGGGTAAGGGTTAGCATCAGCCCTAGGATAGTGTTAGTGTTAGGGTTAACATCAGCCCTAGGATAGTGTTAGGGTTAGGGTTGGGGTTAGCATCAGCCCTAGGATAGTATTAGGGTTAGGGTTAGGGTTAGGGTTAGGATCAGCTCTAGGATAGTGTTAGGGTTACGGTTCGGGTTAGCATCAGCCCTAGGATAGTGATAGGGTTAGGGTTAGGGTTAGCATCAGCCCTAGGATAGTGTTAGGGTTAGGGTTAGCATCAGCCCTAGGATAGTGTTAGGGTTAGGGTTAGGGTTAGCATCAGCCCTAGGATAGTGTTAGGGTTAGGGTTAGCATCAGCCCTAGGATAGTGTTAGGGTTAGGGTTAGGGTTAGCATCAGCCCTAGGATAGTGTTAGGGTTAGGGTTAGCATCAGGCCTAGGATAGTGTTAGGGTTAGGGTTAGGGTTAGCATCAGCCCTAGGATAGTGTTAGGGTTAGGGTTAGCATCAGCCCTAGGATAGTGTTAAGGTTAGGGTTAGGGTTAGCATCAGGCCTACGATAGTGTTAGGGTTAGGGTTAGCAACAGGCCTAGGATAGTGTTAGGGTTAGGGTTAGGGTTAGCATCAGCCCTAGGATAGTGTTAGGGTTAGGGTTAGCATCAGCCCTAGGATAATGTTAGGGTTAGGGTTAGCATCAGGCCTAGGATAGTGTAAGGGTTAGGGTTAACATCAGGCCTAGGATAGTGTTAGGGTTAGGTTTAGGGTTAGCATCAGCCCTAGGATAGTGTTAGGGTTAGGGTTAGCATCAGCCCTAGGATAATGTTAGGGTTAGGGTTAGCATCAGGCCTAGGATAGTGTAAGGGTTAGGGTTAACATCAACCCTAGGATAGTGTTAGGGTTAGGGTTAGGGTCAGCATCAGCCCTAGAAGAGTGTTAGGGTTAGGGATAGGGTTAGCATCAGGCCTAGGATAGTGTTAGGGTTAGGGTTAGCATCAGCCCTAGGATAGTGTTAGAGTTAAGGTTAGGGTTAGCATCAGGCCAAGGATAGTGTTAGGGTTAGGGTTAGCGTCAGCCCTAGGATAGTGTTAGGGTTAGGGTTAGTGTTAGGGTTAGGGTTAGGATCAGCTCTAGGATAGTGTTAGGGTTACGGTTAGGGTTAGCATCAGCCCTAGGATAGTGTTAGGGTTAGGGTTAGCATCAGCCCTAGGATAGTGTTAGGGTTAGGGTTAGGGTTAGCATCAGCCCTAGGATAGTGTTAGGGTTAAGGTTAGCATCAGCCCTAGGATAGTGTTAGGGTTATGGATAGGGTTAGCATCAGCCCTAGGATAGTGTTAGGGTTAGGGTTAGCATCAGCCCTACGATAGTGTTAGGGTTATTGTTAGGGTTAGGGTTAGGATCAGCTCTAGGATAGTGTTAGGGTTACGGTTAGGGTTAGCATCAGCCCTAGGATAGTGATAGGGTTAGGGTTAGGGTTAGCATCAGCCCTAGGATAGTGTTAGGGTTAGGGTTAGCATCAGCCCTAGGATAGTGTTAGGGTTAGGGTTAGGGTTAGCATCAGCCCTAGGATAGTGTTAGGGTTAGGGTTAGGGTTAGCATCAGCCCTAGGATAGTGTTAGGGTTAGGGTTAGCATCAGCCCTAGGATAGTGTTAGGGTTAGGGTTAGCATCAGGCCTAGGATAGTGTTAGGGTTAGGGTTAGCAACAGCCCTAGGATAGTGTTAGGGTTAGGGTTAGGGTTAGCATCAGCCCTAGGATAGTGTTAGGGTTAGGGTTAGCATCAGCCCTAGGATAATGTTAGGGTTAGGGTTAGCATCAGGCCTAGGATAGTGTAAGGGTTAGGGTTAACATCAACCCTAGGATAGTGTTAGGGTTAGGGTTAGGGTCAGCATCAGCCCTAGAAGAGTGTTAGGGTTAGGGATAGGGTTAGCATCAGGCCTAGGATAGTGTTAGGGTTAGGGTTAACATCAGCCCTAGGATAGTGTTAGGGTTAGGGTTAGGGTTAGCATCAGCCCTAGGATAGTGTTAGGGTTAGGGTTAGCATCAGCCCTAGGATAGTGTTAGAGTTAAGGTTAGGGTTAGCATCAGGCCTAGGATAGTGTTAGGGTTAGGGTTAGCGTCAGCCCTAGGATAGTGTTAGGGTTAGGGTTAGTGTTAGGGTTAGGGTTAGGATCAGCTCTAGGATAGTGTTAGGGTTACGGTTAGGGTTAGCATCAGCCCTAGGATAGTGTTAGGGTTAGGGTTAGGGTTATCATCAGCCCTAGGATAGTGTTAGGGTTAGGGTTAGCATCAGCCCTAGGATAGTGTTAGGGTTAGTGTTAGCATCAGCCCTAGGATAGTGTTAGGGTTAGGGTTAGGGTTAGGGTTAGGATCAGCTCTAGGATAGTGTTAGGGTTACGGTTAGGGTTAGCATCAGCCCTAGGATAGTGATAGGGTTAGGGTTAGCATCAGCCCTAGGATAGTGTTAGGGTTATGGATAGGGTTAGCATCAGCCCTAGGATAGTGTTAGGATTAGGGTTAGCATCAGCCCTAGGATAGTGTTAGGGTTAGGGTTAGGGTTAGCATCAGGCCTAGGATAATGTTAGGGTTAGGGTTAGCATCAGCCCTAGGATAGTGTTAGGGTTAGGGTTAGGGTTAGCATCAGCCCTAGGATAGTGTTAGGGTTAGGGTTAGCATCAACCCTAGGATAGTGTTAGGGTTAGGGTTAGGGTTAGCATCAGCCCTAGGATAGTGTTAGGGTTAGGGTTAGCGTTAGCATCAGCCCTAGGATAGTGTTAGGGTTAGGGTTAGCAACAGCCCTAGGATAGTGTTAGGGTTAGGGTTAGGGTTAGCATCAGCCCTAGGATAGTGTTAGTGTTAGGGTTAGCATCAGCCCTAGGATAGTGTTAGGGTTAGGGTTAGGGTAAGCATCAGGCCTAGGATAGTGTTAGGGTTAGGGTTAGCATCAGCCCTAGGATAGTGTTAGGGTTAGGGTTAGGGTTAGCATCAGCCCTAGGATAGTGTAAGGGTTAGGGTTAGCATCAACCCTAGGATAGTGTTAGGGTTAGGGTTAGGGTCAGCATCAGCCCTAGAAGAGTGTTAGGGTTAGGGATAGGGTTAGCATCAGGCCTAGGATAGTGTTAGGGTTAGGGTTAACATCAGCCCTAGGATAGTGTTAGGGTTAGGGTTAGGGTTAACATCAGCCCTAGGATAGTGTTAGGGTTAGGGTTAGCATCAGCCCTAGGATAGTGTTAGAGTTAAGGTTAGGGTTAGCATCAGGCCTAGGATAGTGTTAGGGTTAGGGTTAGCGTCAGCCCTAGGATAGTGTTAGGGTTAGGGTTAGTGTTATTGTTAGGGTTAGGATCAGCTCTAGGATAGTGTTAGGGTTACGGTTAGGGTTAGCGTCAGCCCTAGGATTGTGTTAGGGTTAGGGTTAGGGTTAGCATCAGCCCTAGGATAGTGTTAGGCTTAGGGTTAGCATCAGCCCTAGGATAGTGTTAGGGTTAGGGTTAGCATCAGCCCTAGGATAGTGTTAGGGTTAGGGTTAGGGTTAGCATCAGCCCTAGGATAGTGTTAGGGTTAGGGTTAAGGTTAGCACCAGGCCTAGGATAGTGTTAGGGTTAGGGTAAGCATCAGCCCTAGGATAGTGTTAGGGTTAGGGTTAGGGTTAGCATCAGCCCTAGGATAGTGTTAGGGTTAGGGTTAGCATCAGCCCTAGGATAGTGTTAGGGTTAGGGTTAACATCATCCCTAGGATAGTGTTAGGGTTAGGGTTAGGGTTAGCATCAGCCCTAGGATAGTGTTAGGTTTAGGGTTAGCATCAGACCTAGGATAGTGTTAGGGTTAGGGTTAGGGTTAGCACCAGGCCTAGGATAGTGTTAGTGTTAGGGTTAGCATCAGCCTTAGGATAGTGTTAGTGTTAGGGTTAGCATCAGCCGTAGGATAGTGTTAGGGTTATGGTTAGCCTCAGCCCTAGGATAGTGTTAGAGTTAGGGTTAGGGTTAGCATCAGCCCTAGGATAGTGTTAGGGTTAGGGTTAGCATCAGCCCTAGGATAGTGTTAGGGTTAGGGTTAGGGTTAGCATCAGGCCTAGGATAGTGTTAGGGTTAGGGTTAGGGTTAGCATCAGCCCTAGGATAGCGTTAGGGTTAGGGTTAGCAACAGCCCTAGGATTGTGTTAGGGTTAGGGTTAGGGTTAGCATCAGCCCTAGGATAGTGTTAGGGTTAGGGTTAGCATCAGCCCTAGGATAGTGTTAGGGTTACTGTTAGCATCAGCCCTAGGATAGTGTTAGGGTTAGGGTTAGGGTTAGCATCAGCCCTAGGATAGTGTAAGGGTTAGGGTTAGCATCAACCCTAGGATAGTGTTAGGGTTAGGGTTAGGGTCAGCATCAGCCCTAGAAGAATGTTAGGGTTAGGGATAGGGTTAGCATCAGGCCTAGGATAGTGTTAGGGTTAGGGTTAACATCAGCCCTAGGATAGTGTTAGGGTTAGGGTTAGGGTTAACATCAGCCCTAGGATAGTGTTAGGGTTAGGGTTAGCATCAGCCCTAGGATAGTGTTAGAGTTAAGGTTAGGGTTAGCATCAGGCCTAGGATAGTGTTAGGGTTAGGGTTAGCGTCAGCCCTAGGATAGTGTTAGGGTTAGGGTTAGTGTTAGGGTTAGGGTTAGGATCAGCTCTAGGATAGTGTTAGGGTTACGGTTAGGGTTAGCATCAGCCCTAGGATAGTGTTAGGGTTAGGGTTAGCATCAGCCCTAGGATAGTGTTAGGGTTAGGGTTAACATCATCCCTAGGATAGTGTTAGGGTTAGGGTTAGGGTTAGCATCAGCCCTAGGATAGTGTTAGGTTTAGGGTTAGCATCAGACCTAGGATAGTGTTAGGGTTAGGGTTAGGGTTAGCACCAGGCCTAGGATAGTGTTAGTGTTAGGGTTAGCATCAGCATTAGGATAGTGTTAGTGTTAGGGTTAGCATCAGCCGTAGGATAGTGTTAGGGTTAGGGTTAGCCTCAGCCCTAGGATAGTGTTAGAGTTAGGGTTAGGGTTAGCATAAGCCCTAGGATAGTGTTAGGGTTAGGGTAAGGGTTAGCATCAGCCCTAGGATAGTGTTAGTGTTAGGGTTAACATCAGCCCTAGGATAGTGTTAGGGATAGGGTTGGGGTTAGCATCAGCCCTAGGATAGTATTAGGGTTAGGGTTAGGGTTAGGGTTAGGATCAGCTCTAGGATAGTGTTAGGGTTACGGTTCGGGTTAGCATCAGCCCTAGGATAGTGATAGGGTTAGGGTTAGGGTTAGCATCAGCCCTAGGATAGTGTTAGGGTTAGGGTTAGCATCAGCCCTAGGATAGTGTTAGGGTTAGGGTTAGGGTTAGCATCAGCCCTAGGATAGTGTTAGGGTTAGGGTTAGCATCAGCCCTAGGATAGTGTTAGGGTTATGGATAGGGTTAGCATCAGCCCTAGGATAGTGTTAGGGTTAGGGTTAGCATCAGCCCTACGATAGTGTTAGGGTTAGGGTTAGGGTTAGGGTTAGGATCAGCTCTAGGATAGTGTTAGGGTTAGGGTTAGCATCAGCCCTACGATAGTGTTAGGGTTAGGGTTAGGGTTAGCATCAGGCCTAGGATAGTGTTATGGTTAGGGTTAGGGTTAGCATCAGCCCTAGGATAGTGTTAGGGTTAGGGTTAGCATCAGCCCTAGGATAGTGTTAAGGTTAGGGTTAGGGTTAGCATCAGGCCTACGATAGTGTTAGGGTTAGGGTTAGCAACAGGCCTAGGATAGTGTTAGGGTTAGGGTTAGCATCAGCCCTAGGATAATGTTAGGGTTAGGGTTAGCATCAGGCCTAGGATAGTGTAAGGGTTAGGGTTAACATCAACCCTAGGATAGTGTTAGGGTTAGGGTTAGGGTCAGCATCAGCCCTAGAAGAGTGTTAGGGTTAGGGATAGGGTTAGCATCAGGCCTAGGATAGTGTTAGGGTTAGGGTTAGCATCAGCCCTAGGATAGTGTTAGAGTTAAGGTTAGGGTTAGCATCAGGCCAAGGATAGTGTTAGGGTTAGGGTTAGCGTCAGCCCTAGGATAGTGTTAGGGTTAGGGTTAGTGTTAGGGTTAGGGTTAGGATCAGCTCTAGGATAGTGTTAGGGTTACGGTTAGGGTTAGCATCAGCCCTAGGATAGTGTTAGGGTTAGGGTTAGGGTTATCATCAGCCCTAGGATAGTGTTAGGGTTAGGGTTAGCATCAGCCCTAGGATAGTGTTAGGGTTAGTGTTAGCATCAGCCCTAGGATAGTGTTAGGGTTAGGGTTAGGGTTAGGGTTAGGATCAGCTCTAGGATAGTGTTAGGGTTACGGTTAGGGTTAGCATCAGCCCTAGGATAGTGATAGGGTTAGGGTTAGCATCAGCCCTAGGATAGTGTTAGGGTTATGGTTAGGGTTGGCATCAGCCCTAGGATAGTGTTAGGATTAGGGTTAGCATCAGCCCTAGGATAGTGTTAGGGTTAGGGTTAGGGTTAGCATCAGGCCTAGGATAATGTTAGGGTTAGGGTTAGCATCAGCCCTAGGATAGTGTTAGGGTTAGGGTTAGGGTTAGCATCAGCCCTAGGATAGTGTTAGGGTTAGGGTTAGCATCAACCCTAGGATAGTGTTAGGGTTAGGGTTAGGGTTAGCATCAGCCCTAGGATAGTGTTAGGGTTAGGGTTAGCGTTAGCATCAGCCCTAGGATAGTGTTAGGGTTAGGGTTAGCAACAGCCCTAGGATAGTGTTAGGGTTAGGGTTAGGGTTAGCATCAGCCCTAGGATAGTGTTAGTGTTAGGGTTAGCATCAGCCCTAGGATAGTGTTAGGGTTAGGGTTAGGGTAAGCATCAGGCCTAGGATAATGTTAGGGTTAGGGTTAGCATCAGCCCTAGGATAGTGTTAGTGTTAGGGTTAGGGTTAGCATCAGCCCTAGGATAGTGTAAGGGTTACGGTTAGCATCAACCCTAGGATAGTGTTAGGGTTAGGGTTAGGGTCAGCATCAGCCCTAGAAGAGTGTTAGGGTTAGGGATAGGGTTAGCATCAGGCCTAGGATAGTGTTAGGGTTAGGGTTAACATCAGCCCTAGGATAGTGTTAGGGTTAGGGTTAGGGTTAACATCAGCCCTAGGATAGTGTTAGGGTTAGGGTTAGCATCAGCCCTAGGATAGTGTTAGAGTTAAGGTTAGGGTTAGCATCAGGCCTAGGATAGTGTTAGGGTTAGGGTTAGCGTCAGCCCTAGGATAGTGTTAGGGTTAGGGTTAGTGTTATTGTTAGGGTTAGGATCAACTCTAGGATAGTGTTAGGGTTACGGTTAGGGTTAGCATCAGCCCTAGGATAGTGTTAGGGTTAGGGTTAGGGTTAGCATCAGCCCTAGGATAGTGTTAGGCTTAGGGTTAGCATCAGCCCTAGGATAGTGTTAGGGTTAGGGTTAGCATCAGCCCTAGGATACTGTTAGGGTTAGGGTTAGGGTTAGCATCACCCCTAGGATATTGTTAGTGTTAGGGTTAGCATCAGCCCTAGGATAGTGTTAGGGTTAGGGTTAGGGTTAGCACCAGGCCTAGGATAGTGTTAGGGTTAGGGTAAGCATCAGCCCTAGGATAGTGTAAGGGTTAGGGTTAGGGTTAGCATCAGCCCTAGGATAGTGTTAGGGTTAGGGTTAGCATCAGCCCTAGGATAGTGTTAGGGTTAGGGTTAACATCATCCCTAGGATAGTGTTAGGGTTAGGGTTAGGGTTAGCATCAGCCCTAGGATAGTGTTAGGTTTAGGGTTAGCATCAGACCTAGGATAGTGTTAGGGTTAGGGTTAGGGTTAGCACCAGGCCTAGGATAGTGTTAGTGTTAGGGTTAGCATCAGCCTTAGGATAGTGTTAGTGTTAGGGTTAGCATCAGCCGTAGGATAGTGTTAGGGTTAGGGTTAGCCTCAGCCCTAGGATAGTGTTAGAGTTAGAGTTAGGGTTAGGGTTAGCATAAGCCCTAGGATAGTGTTAGGGTTAGGGTAAGGGTTAGCATCAGCCCTAGGATAGTGGTAGTGTTAGGGTTAACATCAGCCCTAGGATAGTGTTAGGGTTAGGGTTAGGGTTAGCATCAGCCCTAGGATAGTATTAGGGTTAGGGTTAGGGTTAGGGTTAGGATCAGCTCTAGGATAGTGTTAGGGTTACGGTTAGGGTTAGCATCAGCCCTAGGATAGTGATAGGGTTAGGGTTAGGGTTAGCATCAGCCCTAGGATAGTGTTAGGGTTAGGGTTAGCATCAGCCCTAGGATAGTGTTAGGGTTAGGGTTAGGGTTAGCATCAGCCCTAGGATAGTGTTAGGGGTATGGTTAGGGTTAGCATCAGCCCTAGGATAGTGTTAGGGTTAGGGTTAGCATCAGCCCTACGATAGTGTTAGGGTTAGGGTTAGGGTTAGCATCAGGCCTAGGATAGTGTTAGGGTTAGGGTTAGGGTTAGCATCAGCCCTAGGATAGTGTTAGGGTTAGGGTTAGCATCAGCCCTAGGATAGTGTTAGGGTTAGGGTTAGGGTTAGCATCAGGCCTAGGATAGTGTTAGGGTTAGGGTTAGGGTTAGCATCAGCCCTAGGATAGTGTTAGGGTTAGGGTTAGCAACAGCCCTAGGATTGTGTTAGGGTTAGGGTTAGGGTTAGCATCAGCCCTAGGATAGTGTTAGGGTTAGGGTTAGCATCAGCCCTAGGATAGTGTTAGGGTTAGGGTTAGCATCAGCCCTAGGATAATGTTAGGGTTATGGTTAGGGTTAGCAGGAGCCCTAGGATAGTGTTAGGATTAGGGTTAGCATCAGCCCTAGGATAGTGTTAGGGTTAGGGTTAGGGTTAGCATCAGGCCTAGGATAGTGTTAGGGTTAGGGTTAGCATCAGCCCTGGATAGTGTTAGGGTTAGGGTTAGGGTTAGCATCAGCCCTAGGATAGTGTTAGGGTTAGGGTTAGCATCAACCCTAGGATAGTGTTAGGGTTAGGGTTAGGGTTAGCATCAGGCCTAGGATAGTGTTAGGGTTAGGCTGAGGGTTAGCATCAGCCCTAGGATAGTGTTAGGGTTAGGGTTAGCAACAGCCCTAGGATAGTGTTAGGGTTAGGGTTAGGGTTAGCATCAGCCCTAGGATAGTGTTAGTGTTAGGGTTAGCATCAGCCCTGGGATAGTGTTAGGGTTTGGGTTAGGGTAAGCATCAGGCCTAGGATAGTGTTAGGGTTAGGGTTAGCATCAGCCCTAGGATAGTGTTAGGGTTAGGGTTAGGGTTAGCATCAGCCCTAGGATAGTGTAAGGGTTAGGGTTAGCATCAACCCTAGGATAGTGTTAGGGTTAGGGTTAGGGTCAGCATCAGCCCTAGAAGAGTGTTAGGGTTAGGGATAGGGTTAGCATCAGGCCTAGGATAGTGTTAGGGTTAGGGTTAACATCAGCCCTAGGATAGTGTTAGGGTTAGGGTTAGGGTTAACATCAGCCCTAGGATAGTGTTAGGGTTAGGGTTAGTATCAGCCCTAGGATAGTGTTAGAGTTAAGGTTAGGGTTAGCATCAGGCCTAGGATAGTGTTAGGGTTAGGGTTAGCGTCAGCCCTAGGATAGTGTTAGGGTTAGGGTTAGTGTTAGGGTTAGGGTTAGGATCAGCTCTAGGATAGTGTTAGGGTTACGGTTAGGGTTAGCATCAGCCCTAGGATAGTGTTAGGGTTAGGGTTAGGGTTAGCATCAGCCCTAGGATAGTGTTAGGGTTAGGGTTAGCATCAGCCCTAGGATAGTGTTAGGGTTAGGGTTAGCATCAGCCCTAGGATAGTGTTAGGGTTAGGGTTAGGGTTAGCATCACCCCTAGGATATTGTTAGTGTTAGGGTTAGCATCAGCCCTAGGATAGTGTTAGGGTTAGGGTTAGGGTTAGCACCAGGCCTAGGATAGTGTTAGGGTTAGGGTAAGCATCAGCCCTAGGATAGTGTTAGGGTTAGGGTTAGGGTTAGCATCAGCCCTAGGATAGTGTTAGGGTTAGGGTTAGCATCAGCCCTAGGATAGTGTTAGGGTTAGGGTTAACATCATCCCTAGGATAGTGTTAGGGTTAGGGTTAGGGTTAGCATCAGGCCTAGGATAGTGTTAGGGTTAGGGTTAGCATCAGCCCTAGGATAGTGTTAGGGTTAGGGTTAGGGTTAGCATCAGCCCTAGGATAGTGTTAGGGTTAGGGTTAGCATCAGCCCTAGGATAGTGTTAGGGTTAGGGTTAGGGTTAGCATCAGGCCTAGGATAGTGTTAGGGTTAGGGTTAGGGTTAGCATCAGCCCTAGGATAGTGTTAGGGTTAGGGTTAGCAACAGCCCTAGGATTGTGTTAGGGTTAGGGTTAGGGTTAGCATCAGCCCTAGGATAGTGTTAGGGTTAGGGTTAGCATCAGCCCTAGGATAGTGTTAGGGTTAGGGTTAGCATCAGCCCTAGGATAGTGTTAGGGTTATGGTTAGGGTTAGCATCAGCCCTAGGATAGTGTTAGGATTAGGGTTAGCATCAGCCCTAGGATAGTGTTAGGGTTAGGGTTAGGGTTAGCATCAGGCCTAGGATAGTGTTAGGGTTAGGGTTAGCATCAGCCCCAGGATAGTGTTAGGGTTAGGGTTAGGGTTAGCATCAGCCCTAGGATAGTGTTAGGGTTAGGGTTAGCATCAACCCTAGGATAGTGTTAGGGTTAGGGTTAGGGTTAGCATCAGGCCTAGGATAGTGTTAGGGTTAGGGTTAGGGTTAGCATCAGCCCTAGGATAGTGTTAGGGATAGGGTTAGCAACAGCCCTAGGATAGTGTTAGGGTTAGGGTTAGGGTTAGCATCAGCCCTAGGATAGTGTTAGTGTTAGGGTTAGCATCAGCCCTAGGATAGTGTTAGGGTTAGGGTTAGGGTAAGCATCAGGCCTAGGATAGTGTTAGGGTTAGGGTTAGCATCAGCCCTAGGATAGTGTTAGGGTTAGGGTTAGCATCAGCCCTAGGATAGTGTAAGGGTTAGGGTTAGCATCAACCCTAGGATAGTGTTAGGGTTAGGGTTAGGGTCAGCATCAGCCCTAGAAGAGTGTTAGGGTTAGGGATAGGGTTAGCATCAGGCCTAGGATAGTGTTAGGGTTAGGGTTAACATCAGCCCTAGGATAGTGTTAGGGTCAGGGTTAGGGTTAACATCAGCCCTAGGATAGTGTTAGGGTCAGGGTTAGGGTTAACATCAGCCCTAGGATAGTGTTAGGGTTAGGGTTAGTATCAGCCCTAGGATAGTGTTAGGGTTAGGGATAGGGTTAGCATCAGGCCTAGGATAGTGTTAGGGTTAGGGTTAACATCAGCCCTAGGATAGTGTTAGGGTCAGGGTTAGGGTTAACATCAGCCCTAGGATAGTGTAAGGGTTAGGGTTAGCATCAACCCTAGGATAGTGTTAGGGTTAGGGTTAGGGTCAGCATCAGCCCTAGAAGAGTGTTAGGGTTAGGGATAGGGTTAGCATCAGGCCTAGGATAGTGTTAGGGTTAGGGTCAGCATCAGCCCTAGAAGAGTGTTAGAGTTAAGGTTAGGGTTAGCATCAGGCCCAGGATAGTGTTAGGGTTAGGGTTAGCGTCAGCCCTAGGATAGTGTTAGGGTTAGGGTTAGTGTTAGGGATAGGGTTAGGATCAGCTCTAGGATAGTTTTAGGGTTACGGTTAGGGTTAGCATCAGCCCTAGGATAGTGTTAGGGTTAGGGTTAGGGTTAGCATCAGCCCTAGGATAGTGTTAGGCTTAGGGTTAGCATCAGCCCTAGGATAGTGTTAGGGTTAGGGTTAGCATCAGCCCTAGGATAGTGTTAGGGTTAGGGTTAGGGTTAGCATCACCCCTAGGATACTGTTAGTGTTAGGGTTAGCATCAGCCCTAGGATAGTGTTAGGGTTAGGGTTAGGGTTAGCACCAGGCCTAGGATAGTGTTAGGGTTAGGGTAAGCATCAGCCTTAGGATAGTGTTAGGGTTAGGGTTAGGGTTAGCATCAGCCCTAGGATAGTGTTAGGGTTAGGGTTAGCATCAGCCCTAGGATAGTGTTAGGGTTAGGGTTAACATCATCCCTAGGATAGTGTTAGGGTTAGGGTTAGGGTTAGCATCAGCCCTAGGATAGTATTAGGTTTAGGGTTAGCATCAGACCTAGGATAGTGTTAGGGTTAGGGATAGGGTTAGCACCAGGCCTAGGATAGTGTTAGTGTTAGGGTTAGCATCAGCCTTAGGATAGTGTTAGTGTTAGGGTTAGCATCAGCCGTAGGATAGTGTTAGGGTTAGGGTTAGGGTTAGCATCAGGCCTAGGATAGTGTTAGGGTTAGGGTTAGGGTTAGCATCAGCCCTAGGATAGTGTTAGGGTTAGGGTTAGCAACAGCCCTAGGATTGTGTTAGGGTTAGGGTTAGGGATAGCATCAGCCCTAGGATAGTGTTAGGGTTAGGGTTAGCATCAGCCCTAGGATAGTGTTAGGGTTAGGGTTAGCATCAGCCCTAGGATAGTGTTAGGGTTATGGTTAGGGTTAGCATCACCCTAGGATAGTGTTAGGATTAGGGTTAGCATCAGCCCTAGGATAGTGTTAGGGTTAGGGTTAGGGTTAGCATCAGGCCTAGGATAGTGTTAGGGTTAGGGTTAGCATCAGCCCTAGGATAGTGTTAGGGTTAGGGTTAGGGTTAGCATCAGCCCTAGGATAGTGTTAGGGTTAGGGTTAGCATCAACCCTAGGATAGTGTTAGGGTTAGGGTTAGGGTTAGCATCAGGCCTAGGATAGTGTTAGGGTTAGGGTTAGGGTTAGCATCAGCCCTAGGATAGTGTTAGGGTTAGGGTTAGCAACAGCCCTAGGATAGTGTTAGGGTTAGGGTTAGGGTTAGCATCAGCCCTAGGATAGTGTTAGTGTTAGGGTTAGCATCAGCCCTAGGATAGTGTTAGGGTTAGGGTTAGGGTAAGCATCAGGCCTAGGATAGTGTTAGGGTTAGGGTTAGCATCAGCCCTAGGATAGTGTTAGGGTTAGGGTTAGGGTTAGCATCAGCCCTAGGATAGTGTTAGGGTTAGGGTTAGCAACAGCCCTAGGATAGTGTTAGGGTTAGGGTTAGGGTTAGCATCAGCCCTAGGATAGTGTTAGTGTTAGGGTTAGCATCAGCCCTAGGATAGTGTTAGGGTTAGGGTTAGGGTAAGCATCAGGCCTAGGATAGTGTTAGGGTTAGGGTTAGCATCAGCCCTAGGATAGTGTTAGGGTTAGGGTTAGGGTTAGCATCAGCCCTAGGATAGTGTAAGGGTTAGGGTTAGCGTCAACCCTAGGATAGTGTTAGGGTTAGGGTTAGGGTCAGCATCAGCCCTAGAAGAGTGTTAGGGTTAGGGATAGGGTTAGCATCAGGCCTAGGATAGTGTTAGGGTTAGGGTTAACATCAGCCCTAGGATAGTGTTAGGGTTAGGGTTAGGGTTAACATCAGCCCTAGGATAGTGTTAGGGTTAGGGTTAGTATCAGCCCTAGGATAGTGTTAGAGTTAAGGTTATGGTTAGCATCAGGCCCAGGATAGTGTTAGGGTTAGGGTTAGCGTCAGGCCTAGGATAGTGTTAGGGTTAGGGTTAGTGTTAGGGATAGGGTTAGGATCAGCTCTAGGATAGTGTTAGGGTTACGGTTAGGGTTAGCATCAGCCCTAGGATAGTGTTAGGGTTAGGGTTAGGGTTAGCATCAGCCCTAGGATAGTGTTAGGCTTAGGGTTAGCATCAGCCCTAGGATAGTGTTAGGGTTAGGGTTAGCATCAGCCCTAGGATAGTGTTAGGGTTTGGGTTAGGGTTAGCATCACCCCTAGGATATTGTTAGTGTTAGGGTTAGCATCAGCCCTAGGATAGTGTTAGGGTTAGGGTTAGGGTTAGCACCAGGCCTAGGATAGTGTTAGGGTTAGGGTAAGCATCAGCCCTAGGATAGTGTTAGGGTTAGGGTTAGGGTTAGCATCAGCCCTAGGATAGTGTTAGGGTTAGGGTTAGCATCAGCCCTAGGATAGTGTTAGGGTTAGGGTTAACATCATCCCTAGGATAGTGTTAGGGTTAGGGTTAGGGTTAGCATCAGCCCTAGGATAGTATTAGGTTTAGGGTTAGCATCAGACCTAGGAGAGTGTTAGGGTTAGGGTTAGGGTTAGCACCAGGACTAGGATAGTGTTAGTGTTAGGGTTAGCATCAGCCTTAGGATAGTGTTAGTGTTAGGGTTAGCATCAGCCGTAGGATAGTGTTAGGGTTAGGGTTAGCCTCATCCCTAGGATAGTGTTAGAGTTAGGGTTAGGGTTAGCATAAGCCCTAGGATAGTGTTAGGGTTAGGGTAAGGTTTAGCATCAGCCCTAGGATAGTGTTAGTGTTAGGGTTAACATCAGCCCTAGGATAGTGTTAGGGTTAGGGTTAGGGTTAGCATCAGCCCTAGGATAGTATTAGGGTTAGGGTTAGGGTTAGGGTTAGGATCAGCTCTAGGATAGTGTTAGGGTTACGGTTAGGGTTAGCATCAGCCCTAGGATAGTGATAGGGTTAGGGTTAGGGTTAGCATCAGCCCTAGGATAGTGTTAGGGTTAGGGTTAGCATCAGCCCTAGGATAGTGTTAGGGTTAGGGTTAGGGTTAGCATCAGCCCTAGGATAGTGTTAGGGTTAGGGTTAGCATCAGCCCTAGGATAGTGTTAGGGTTATGGTTAGGGTTAGCATGAGCCCTAGGATAGTGTTAGGGTTAGGGTTAGCATCAGCCCTACGATAGTGTTAGGGTTAGGGTTAGGGTTAGCATCAGGCCTAGGATAGTGTTAGGGTTAGGGTTAGGGTTAGCATCAGCCCTAGGATAGTGTTAGGGTTAGGGTTAGCATCAGCCCTAGGATAGTGTTAGGGTTAGGGTTAGGGTTAGCATCAGGCCTAGGATAGTGTTACGGTTAGGGTTAGCAACAGCCCTAGGATAGTGTTACGGTTAGGGTTAGGGTTAGCATCAGCCCTAGGATAGTGTTAGGGTTAGGGTTAGCATCAGCCCTAGGATAATGTTAGGGTTAGGGTTAGCATCAGGCCTAGGATAGTGTAAGGGTTAGGGTTAGCATCAACGTAGGATAGTGTTAGGGTTAGGGTTAGGGTCAGCATCAGCCCTAGAAGAGTGTTAGGGTTAGGGATAGGGTTAGCATCAGGCTTGGATAGTGTTAGGGTTAGGGTTAACATCAGCCCTAGGATAGTGTTAGGGTTAGGGTTAGGGTTAGCATCAGCCCTAGGATAGTGTTAGGGTTAGGGTTAGCATCAGCCCTAGGATAGTGTTAGGGTTAGGGTTAACATCATCCCTAGGATAGTGTTAGGGTTAGGGTTAGGGTTAGCATCAGGCCTAGGATAGTGTTAGGGTTAGGGTTAGCATCAGCCCTAGGATAGTGTTAGTGTTAGGGTTAGGGTTAGCATCAGCCCTAGGATAGTGTTAGGGTTAGGGTTAGCATCAGCCCTAGGATAGTGTTAGGGTTTGGGTTAGGGTTAGCATCACCCCTAGGATATTGTTAGTGTTAGGGTTAGCATCAGCCCTAGGATAGTGTTAGGGTTAGGGTTAGGGTTAGCACCAGGCCTAGGATAGTGTTAGGGTTAGGGTAAGCATCAGCCCTAGGATAGTGTTAGGGTTAGGGTTAGGGTTAGCATCAGCCCTAGGATAGTGTTAGGGTTAGGGTTAGCATCAGCCCTAGGATAGTGTTAGGGTTAGGGTTAACATCATCCCTAGGATAGTGTTAGGGTTAGGGTTAGGGTTAGCATCAGCCCTAGGATAGTATTAGGTTTAGGGTTAGCATCAGACCTAGGAGAGTGTTAGGGTTAGGGTTAGGGTTAGCACCAGGACTAGGATAGTGTTAGTGTTAGGGTTAGCATCAGCCTTAGGATAGTGTTAGTGTTAGGGTTAGCATCAGCCGTAGGATAGTGTTAGGGTTAGGGTTAGCCTCATCCCTAGGATAGTGTTAGAGTTAGGGTTAGGGTTAGCATAAGCCCTAGGATAGTGTTAGGGTTAGGGTAAGGTTTAGCATCAGCCCTAGGATAGTGTTAGTGTTAGGGTTAACATCAGCCCTAGGATAGTGTTAGGGTTAGGGTTAGGGTTAGCATCAGCCCTAGGATAGTATTAGGGTTAGGGTTAGGGTTAGGGTTAGGATCAGCTCTAGGATAGTGTTAGGGTTACGGTTAGGGTTAGCATCAGCCCTAGGATAGTGATAGGGTTAGGGTTAGGGTTAGCATCAGCCCTAGGATAGTGTTAGGGTTAGGGTTAGCATCAGCCCTAGGATAGTGTTAGGGTTAGGGTTAGGGTTAGCATCAGCCCTAGGATAGTGTTAGGGTTAGGGTTAGCATCAGCCCTAGGATAGTGTTAGGGTTATGGTTAGGGTTAGCATGAGCCCTAGGATAGTGTTAGGGTTAGGGTTAGCATCAGCCCTACGATAGTGTTAGGGTTAGGGTTAGGGTTAGCATCAGGCCTAGGATAGTGTTAGGGTTAGGGTTAGGGTTAGCATCAGCCCTAGGATAGTGTTAGGGTTAGGGTTAGCATCAGCCCTAGGATAGTGTTAGGGTTAGGGTTAGGGTTAGCATCAGGCCTAGGATAGTGTTACGGTTAGGGTTAGCAACAGCCCTAGGATAGTGTTACGGTTAGGGTTAGGGTTAGCATCAGCCCTAGGATAGTGTTAGGGTTAGGGTTAGCATCAGCCCTAGGATAATGTTAGGGTTAGGGTTAGCATCAGGCCTAGGATAGTGTAAGGGTTAGGGTTAGCATCAACGTAGGATAGTGTTAGGGTTAGGGTTAGGGTCAGCATCAGCCCTAGAAGAGTGTTAGGGTTAGGGATAGGGTTAGCATCAGGCCTAGGATAGTGTTAGGGTTAGGGTTAACATCAGCCCTAGGATAGTGTTAGGGTTAGGGTTAGGGTTAGCATCAGCCCTAGGATAGTGTTAGGGTTAGGGTTAGCATCAGCCCTAGGATAGTGTTAGGGTTAGGGTTAACATCATCCCTAGGATAGTGTTAGGGTTAGGGTTAGGGTTAGCATCAGGCCTAGGATAGTGTTAGGGTTAGGGTTAGCATCAGCCCTAGGATAGTGTTAGTGTTAGGGTTAGGGTTAGCATCAGCCCTAGGATAGTGTTAGGGTTAGGGTTAGCATCAGCCCTAGGATAGTGTTAGGGTTAGGGTTAGGGTTAGCATCAGGCCTAGGATAGTGTTAGGGTTAGGGTTAGGGTTAGCATCAGCCCTAGGATAGTGTTAGGGTTAGGGTTAGCAACAGCCCTAGGATTGTGTTAGGGTTAGGGTTAGGGTTAGCATCAGCCCTAGGATAGTGTTAGGGTTAGGGTTAGCATCAGCCCTAGGATAGTGTTAGGGTTAGGGTTAGCATCAGCCCTAGGATAGTGTTAGGGTTATGGTTAGGGTTAGCATCAGCCCTAGGATAGTGTTAGGATTAGGGTTAGCATCAGCCCTAGGATAGTGTTAGGGTTAGGGTTAGGGTTAGCATCAGGCCTAGGATAGTGTTAGGGTTAGGGTTAGCATCAGCCCTAGGATAGTGTTAGGGTTAGGGTTAGGGTTAGCATCAGCCCTAGGATAGTGTTAGGGTTAGGGTTAGCATCAACCCTAGGATAGTGTTAGGGTTAGGGTTAGGGTTAGCATCAGGCCTAGGATAGTGTTAGGGTTAGGGTTAGCATCAGCCCTAGGATAGTGTTAGGGTTAGGGTTAGCATCAGCCCTAGGATAGTGTAAGGGTTAGGGTTAGCATCAACCCTAGGATAGTGTTAGGGTTAGGGTTAGGGTCAGCATCAGCCCTAGAAGAGTGTTAGGGTTAGGGATAGGGTTAGCATCAGGCCTAGGATAGTGTTAGGGTTAGGGTTAACATCAGCCCTAGGATAGTGTTAGGGTCAGGGTTAGGGTTAACATCAGCCCTAGGATAGTGTTAGGGTCAGGGTTAGGGTTAACATCAGCCCTAGGATAGTGTTAGGGTTAGGGTTAGTATCAGCCCTAGGATAGTGTTAGGGTTAGGGATAGGGTTAGCATCAGGCCTAGGATAGTGTTAGGGTTAGGGTTAACATCAGCCCTAGGATAGTGTTAGGGTCAGGGTTAGGGTTAACATCAGCCCTAGGATAGTGTAAGGGTTAGGGTTATCATCAACCCTAGGATAGTGTTAGGGTTAGGGTTAGGGTCAGCATCAGCCCTAGAAGAGTGTTAGGGTTAGGGATAGGGTTAGCATCAGGCCTAGGATAGTGTTAGGGTTAGGGTCAGCATCAGCCCTAGAAGAGTGTTAGAGTTAAGGTTAGGGTTAGCATCAGGCCCAGGATAGTGTTAGGGTTAGGGTTAGCGTCAGCCCTAGGATAGTGTTAGGGTTAGGGTTAGTGTTAGGGATAGGGTTAGGATCAGCTCTAGGATAGTTTTAGGGTTACGGTTAGGGTTAGCATCAGCCCTAGGATAGTGTTAGGGTTAGGGTTAGGGTTAGCATCAGCCCTAGGATAGTGTTAGGCTTAGGGTTAGCATCAGCCCTAGGATAGTGTTAGGGTTAGGGTTAGCATCAGCCCTAGGATAGTGTTAGGGTTAGGGTTAGGGTTAGCATCACCCCTAGGATACTGTTAGTGTTAGGGTTAGCATCAGCCCTAGGATAGTGTTAGGGTTAGGGTTAGGGTTAGCATCAGGCCTAGGATAGTGTTAGGGTTAGGGTAAGCATCAGCCCTAGGATAGTGTTAGGGTTAGGGTTAGGGTTAGCATCAGCCCTAGGATAGTGTTAGGGTTAGGGTTAGCATCAGCCCTAGGATAGTGTTAGGGTTAGGGTTAACATCATCCCTAGGATAGTGTTAGGGTTAGGGTTAGGGTTAGCATCAGCCCTAGGATAGTATTAGGTTTAGGGTTAGCATCAGACCTAGGATAGTGTTAGGGTTAGGGATAGGGTTAGCACCAGGCCTAGGATAGTGTTAGTGTTAGGGTTATCATCAGCCTTAGGATAGTGTTAGTGTTAGGGTTAGCATCAGCCGTAGGATAGTGTTAGGGTTAGGGTTAGGGTTAGCATCAGGCCTAGGATAGTGTTAGGGTTAGGGTTAGGGTTAGCATCAGCCCTAGGATAGTGTTAGGGTTAGGGTTAGCAACAGCCCTAGGATTGTGTTAGGGTTAGGGTTAGGGTTAGCATCAGCCCTAGGATAGTGTTAGGGTTAGGGTTAGCATCAGCCCTAGGATAGTGTTAGGGTTAGGGTTAGCATCAGCCCTAGGATAGTGTTAGGGTTATGGTTAGGGTTAGCATCAGCCCTAGGATAGTGTTAGGATTAGGGTTAGCATCAGCCCTAGGATAGTGTTAGGGTTAGGGTTAGGGTTAGCATCAGGCCTAGGATAGTGTTAGGGTTAGGGTTAGCATCAGCCCTAGGATAGTGTTAGGGTTAGGGTTAGGGTTAGCATCAGCCCTAGGATAGTGTTAGGGTTAGGGTTAGCATCAACCCTAGGATAGTGTTAGGGTTAGGGTTAGGGTTAGCATCAGGCCTAGGATAGTGTTAGGGTTAGGGTTAGGGTTAGCATCAGCCCTAGGATAGTGTTAGGGTTAGGGTTAGCAACAGCCCTAGGATAGTGTTAGGGTTAGGGTTAGGGTTAGCATCAGCCCTAGGATAGTGTTAGTGTTAGGGTTAGCATCAGCCCTAGGATAGTGTTAGGGTTAGGGTTAGGGTAAGCATCAGGCCTAGGATAGTGTTAGGGTTAGGGTTAGCATCAGCCCTAGGATAGTGTTAGGGTTAGGGTTAGGGTTAGCATCAGCCCTAGGATAGTGTAAGGGTTAGGGTTAGCATCAACCCTAGGATAGTGTTAGGGTTAGGGTTAGGGTCAGCATCAGCCCTAGAAGAGTGTTAGGGTTAGGGATAGGGTTAGCATCAGGCCTAGGATAGTGTTAGGGTTAGGGTTAACATCAGCCCTAGGATAGTGTTAGGGTTAGGGTTAGGGTTAACATCAGCCCTAGGATAGTGTTAGGGTTAGGGTTAGTATCAGCCCTAGGATAGTGTTAGAGTTAAGGTTATGGTTAGCATCAGGCCCAGGATAGTGTTAGGGTTAGGGTTAGCGTCAGCCCTAGGATAGTGTTAGGGTTAGGGTTAGTGTTAGGGATAGGGTTAGGATCAGCTCTAGGATAGTGTTAGGGTTACGGTTAGGGTTAGCATCAGCCCTAGGATAGTGTTAGGGTTAGGGTTAGGGTTAGCATCAGCCCTAGGATAGTGTTAGGCTTAGGGTTAGCATCAGCCCTAGGATAGTGTTAGGGTTAGGGTTAGCATCAGCCCTAGGATAGTGTTAGGGTTTGGGTTAGGGTTAGCATCACCCCTAGGATATTGTTAGTGTTAGGGTTAGCATCAGCCCTAGGATAGTGTTAGGGTTAGGGTTAGGGTTAGCACCAGGCCTAGGATAGTGTTAGGGTTAGGGTAAGCATCAGCCCTAGGATAGTGTTAGGGTTAGGGTTAGGGTTAGCATCAGCCCTAGGATAGTGTTAGGGTTAGGGTTAGCATCAGCCCTAGGATAGTGTTAGGGTTAGGGTTAACATCATCCCTAGGATAGTGTTAGGGTTAGGGTTAGGGTTAGCATCAGCCCTAGGATAGTATTAGGTTTAGGGTTAGCATCAGACCTAGGAGAGTGTTAGGGTTAGGGTTAGGGTTAGCACCAGGACTAGGATAGTGTTAGTGTTAGGGTTAGCATCAGCCTTAGGATAGTGTTAGTGTTAGGGTTAGCATCAGCCGTAGGATAGTGTTAGGGTTAGGGTTAGCCTCATCCCTAGGATAGTGTTAGAGTTAGGGTTAGGGTTAGCATAAGCCCTAGGATAGTGTTAGGGTTAGGGTTAGGGTTAGCATCAGCCCTAGGATAGTGTTAGGGTTAGGGTTAGCATCAACCCTAGGATAGTGTTAGGGTTAGGGTTAGGGTTAGCATCAGGCCTAGGATAGTGTTAGGGTTAGGGTTAGGGTTAGCATCAGCCCTAGGATAGTGTTAGGGTTAGGGTTAGCAACAGCCCTAGGATAGTGTTAGGGTTAGGGTTAGGGTTAGCATCAGCCCTAGGATAGTGTTAGTGTTAGGGTTAGCATCAGCCCTAGGATAGTGTTAGGGTTAGGGTTAGGGTAAGCATCAGGCCTAGGATAGTGTTAGGGTTAGGGTTAGCATCAGCCCTAGGATAGTGTTAGGGTTAGGGTTAGGGTTAGCATCAGCCCTAGGATAGTGTAAGGGTTAGGGTTAGCGTCAACCCTAGGATAGTGTTAGGGTTAGGGTTAGGGTCAGCATCAGCCCTAGAAGAGTGTTAGGGTTAGGGATAGGGTTAGCATCAGGCCTAGGATAGTGTTAGGGTTAGGGTTAACATCAGCCCTAGGATAGTGTTAGGGTTAGGGTTAGGGTTAACATCAGCCCTAGGATAGTGTTAGGGTTAGGGTTAGTATCAGCCCTAGGATAGTGTTAGAGTTAAGGTTATGGTTAGCATCAGGCCCAGGATAGTGTTAGGGTTAGGGTTAGCGTCAGGCCTAGGATAGTGTTAGGGTTAGGGTTAGTGTTAGGGATAAGGTTAGGATCAGCTCTAGGATAGTGTTAGGGTTACGGTTAGGGTTAGCATCAGCCCTAGGATAGTGTTAGGGTTAGGGTTAGGGTTAGCATCAGCCCTAGGATAGTGTTAGGCTTAGGGTTAGCATCAGCCCTAGGATAGTGTTAGGGTTAGGGTTAGCATCAGCCCTAGGATAGTGTTAGGGTTTGGGTTAGGGTTAGCATCACCCCTAGGATATTGTTAGTGTTAGGGTTAGCATCAGCCCTAGGATAGTGTTAGGGTTAGGGTTAGGGTTAGCACCAGGCCTAGGATAGTGTTAGGGTTAGGGTAAGCATCAGCCCTAGGATAGTGTTAGGGTTAGGGTTAGGGTTAGCATCAGCCCTAGGATAGTGTTAGGGTTAGGGTTAGCATCAGCCCTAGGATAGTGTTAGGGTTAGGGTTAACATCATCCCTAGGATAGTGTTAGGGTTAGGGTTAGGGTTAGCATCAGCCCTAGGATAGTATTAGGTTTAGGGTTAGCATCAGACCTAGGATAGTGTTAGGGTTAGGGTTAGGGTTAGCACCAGGACTAGGATAGTGTTAGTGTTAGGGTTAGCATCAGCCTTAGGATAGTGTTAGTGTTAGGGTTAGCATCAGCCGTAGGATAGTGTTAGGGTTAGGGTTAGCCTCATCCCTAGGATAGTGTTAGAGTTAGGGTTAGGGTTAGCATAAGCCCTAGGATAGTGTTAGGGTTAGGGTAAGGTTTAGCATCAGCCCTAGGATAGTGTTAGTGTTAGGGTTAACATCAGCCCTAGGATAGTGTTAGGGTTAGGGTTAGGGTTAGCATCAGCCCTAGGATAGTATTAGGGTTAGGGTTAGGGTTAGGGTTAGGATCAGCTCTAGGATAGTGTTAGGGTTACGGTTAGGGTTAGCATCAGCCCTAGGATAGTGATAGGGTTAGGGTTAGGGTTAGCATCAGCCCTAGGATAGTGTTAGGGTTAGGGTTAGCATCAGCCCTAGGATAGTGTTAGGGTTAGGGTTAGGGTTAGCATCAGCCCTAGGATAGTGTTAGGGTTAGGGTTAGCATCAGCCCTAGGATAGTGTTAGGGTTATGGTTAGGGTTAGCATGAGCCCTAGGATAGTGTTAGGGTTAGGGTTAGCATCAGCCCTACGATAGTGTTAGGGTTAGGGTTAGGGTTAGCATCAGGCCTAGGATAGTGTTAGGGTTAGGGTTAGGGTTAGCATCAGCCCTAGGATAGTGTTAGGGTTAGGGTTAGCATCAGCCCTAGGATAGTGTTAGGGTTAGGGTTAACATCATCCCTAGGATAGTGTTAGGGTTAGGGTTAGGGTTAGCATCAGGCCTAGGATAGTGTTAGGGTTAGGGTTAGCATCAGCCCTAGGATAGTGTTAGGGTTAGGGTTAGGGTTAGCATCAGCCCTAGGATAGTGTTAGGGTTAGGGTTAGCATCAGCCCTAGGATAGTGTTAGGGTTAGGGTTAGGGTTAGCATCAGGCCTAGGATAGTGTTAGGGTTAGGGTTAGGGTTAGCATCAGCCCTAGGATAGTGTTAGGGTTAGGGTTAGCAACAGCCCTAGGATTGTGTTAGGGTTAGGGTTAGGGTTAGCATCAGCCCTAGGATAGTGTTAGGGTTAGGGTTAGCATCAGCCCTAGGATAGTGTTAGGGTTAGGGTTAGCATCAGCCCTAGGATAGTGTTAGGGTTATGGTTAGGGTTAGCATCAGCCCTAGGATAGTGTTAGGATTAGGGTTAGCATCAGCCCTAGGATAGTGTTAGGGTTAGGGTTAGGGTTAGCATCAGGCCTAGGATAGTGTTAGGGTTAGGGTTAGCATCAGCCCTAGGATAGTGTTAGGGTTAGGGTTAGGGTTAGCATCAGCCCTAGGATAGTGTTAGGGTTAGGGTTAGCATCAACCCTAGGATAGTGTTAGGGTTAGGGTTAGGGTTAGCATCAGGCCTAGGATAGTGTTAGGGTTAGGGTTAGCATCAGCCCTAGGATAGTGTTAGGGTTAGGGTTAGCATCAGCCCTAGGATAGTGTAAGGGTTAGGGTTAGCATCAACCCTAGGATAGTGTTAGGGTTAGGGTTAGGGTCAGCATCAGCCCTAGAAGAGTGTTAGGGTTAGGGATAGGGTTAGCATCAGGCCTAGGATAGTGTTAGGGTTAGGGTTAACATCAGCCCTAGGATAGTGTTAGGGTCAGGGTTAGGGTTAACATCAGCCCTAGGATAGTGTTAGGGTCAGGGTTAGGGTTAACATCAGCCCTAGGATAGTGTTAGGGTTAGGGTTAGTATCAGCCCTAGGATAGTGTTAGGGTTAGGGATAGGGTTAGCATCAGGCCTAGGATAGTGTTAGGGTTAGGGTTAACATCAGCCCTAGGATAGTGTTTGGGTCAGGGTTAGGGTTAACATCAGCCCTAGGATAGTGTAAGGGTTAGGGTTAGCATCAACCCTAGGATAGTGTTAGGGTTAGGGTTAGGGTCAGCATCAGCCCTAGAAGAGTGTTAGGGTTAGGGATAGGGTTAGCATCAGGCCTAGGATAGTGTTAGGGTTAGGGTCAGCATCAGCCCTAGAAGAGTGTTAGAGTTAAGGTTAGGGTTAGCATCAGGCCCAGGATAGTGTTAGGGTTAGGGTTAGCGTCAGCCCTAGGATAGTGTTAGGGTTAGGGTTAGTGTTAGGGATAGGGTTAGGATCAGCTCTAGGATAGTTTTAGGGTTACGGTTAGGGTTAGCATCAGCCCTAGGATAGTGTTAGGGTTAGGGTTAGGGTTAGCATCAGCCCTAGGATAGTGTTAGGCTTAGGGTTAGCATCAGCCCTAGGATAGTGTTAGGGTTAGGGTTAGCATCAGCCCTAGGATAGTGTTAGGGTTAGGGTTAGGGTTAGCATCACCCCTAGGATACTGTTAGTGTTAGGGTTAGCATCAGCCCTAGGATAGTGTTAGGGTTAGGGTTAGGGTTAGCATCAGGCCTAGGATAGTGTTAGGGTTAGGGTAAGCATCAGCCCTAGGATAGTGTTAGGGTTAGGGTTAGGGTTAGCATCAGCCCTAGGATAGTGTTAGGGTTAGGGTTAGCATCAGCCCTAGGATAGTGTTAGGGTTAGGGTTAACATCATCCCTAGGATAGTGTTAGGGTTAGGGTTAGGGTTAGCATCAGCCCTAGGATAGTATTAGGTTTAGGGTTAGCATCAGACCTAGGATAGTGTTAGGGTTAGGGATAGGGTTAGCACCAGGCCTAGGATAGTGTTAGTGTTAGGGTTATCATCAGCCTTAGGATAGTGTTAGTGTTAGGGTTAGCATCAGCCGTAGGATAGTGTTAGGGTTAGGGTTAGGGTTAGCATCAGGCCTAGGATAGTGTTAGGGTTAGGGTTAGGGTTAGCATCAGCCCTAGGATAGTGTTAGGGTTAGGGTTAGCAACAGCCCTAGGATTGTGTTAGGGTTAGGGTTAGGGTTAGCATCAGCCCTAGGATAGTGTTAGGGTTAGGGTTAGCATCAGCCCTAGGATAGTGTTAGGGTTAGGGTTAGCATCAGCCCTAGGATAGTGTTAGGGTTATGGTTAGGGTTAGCATCAGCCCTAGGATAGTGTTAGGATTAGGGTTAGCATCAGCCCTAGGATAGTGTTAGGGTTAGGGTTAGGGTTAGCATCAGGCCTAGGATAGTGTTAGGGTTAGGGTTAGCATCAGCCCTAGGATAGTGTTAGGGTTAGGGTTAGGGTTAGCATCAGCCCTAGGATAGTGTTAGGGTTAGGGTTAGCATCAACCCTAGGATAGTGTTAGGGTTAGGGTTAGGGTTAGCATCAGGCCTAGGATAGTGTTAGGGTTAGGGTTAGGGTTAGCATCAGCCCTAGGATAGTGTTAGGGTTAGGGTTAGCAACAGCCCTAGGATAGTGTTAGGGTTAGGGTTAGGGTTAGCATCAGCCCTAGGATAGTGTTAGTGTTAGGGTTAGCATCAGCCCTAGGATAGTGTTAGGGTTAGGGTTAGGGTAAGCATCAGGCCTAGGATAGTGTTAGGGTTAGGGTTAGCATCAGCCCTAGGATAGTGTTAGGGTTAGGGTTAGGGTTAGCATCAGCCCTAGGATAGTGTAAGGGTTAGGGTTAGCATCAACCCTAGGATAGTGTTAGGGTTAGGGTTAGGGTCAGCATCAGCCCTAGAAGAGTGTTAGGGTTAGGGATAGGGTTAGCATCAGGCCTAGGATAGTGTTAGGGTTAGGGTTAACATCAGCCCTAGGATAGTGTTAGGGTTAGGGTTAGGGTTAACATCAGCCCTAGGATAGTGTTAGGGTTAGGGTTAGTATCAGCCCTAGGATAGTGTTAGAGTTAAGGTTATGGTTAGCATCAGGCCCAGGATAGTGTTAGGGTTAGGGTTAGCGTCAGCCCTAGGATAGTGTTAGGGTTAGGGTTAGTGTTAGGGATAGGGTTAGGATCAGCTCTAGGATAGTGTTAGGGTTACGGTTAGGGTTAGCATCAGCCCTAGGATAGTGTTAGGGTTAGGGTTAGGGTTAGCATCAGCCCTAGGATAGTGTTAGGCTTAGGGTTAGCATCAGCCCTAGGATAGTGTTAGGGTTAGGGTTAGCATCAGCCCTAGGATAGTGTTAGGGTTTGGGTTAGGGTTAGCATCACCCCTAGGATATTGTTAGTGTTAGGGTTAGCATCAGCCCTAGGATAGTGTTAGGGTTAGGGTTAGGGTTAGCACCAGGCCTAGGATAGTGTTAGGGTTAGGGTAAGCATCAGCCCTAGGATAGTGTTAGGGTTAGGGTTAGGGTTAGCATCAGCCCTAGGATAGTGTTAGGGTTAGGGTTAGCATCAGCCCTAGGATAGTGTTAGGGTTAGGGTTAACATCATCCCTAGGATAGTGTTAGGGTTAGGGTTAGGGTTAGCATCAGCCCTAGGATAGTATTAGGTTTAGGGTTAGCATCAGACCTAGGAGAGTGTTAGGGTTAGGGTTAGGGTTAGCACCAGGACTAGGATAGTGTTAGTGTTAGGGTTAGCATCAGCCTTAGGATAGTGTTAGTGTTAGGGTTAGCATCAGCCGTAGGATAGTGTTAGGGTTAGGGTTAGCCTCATCCCTAGGATAGTGTTAGAGTTAGGGTTAGGGTTAGCATAAGCCCTAGGATAGTGTTAGGGTTAGGGTAAGGTTTAGCATCAGCCCTAGGATAGTGTTAGTGTTAGGGTTAACATCAGCCCTAGGATAGTGTTAGGGTTAGGGTTAGGGTTAGCATCAGCCCTAGGATAGTATTAGGGTTAGGGTTAGGGTTAGGGTTAGGATCAGCTCTAGGATAGTGTTAGGGTTACGGTTAGGGTTAGCATCAGCCCTAGGATAGTGATAGGGTTAGGGTTAGGGTTAGCATCAGCCCTAGGATAGTGTTAGGGTTAGGGTTAGCATCAGCCCTAGGATAGTGTTAGGGTTAGGGTTAGGGTTAGCATCAGCCCTAGGATAGTGTTAGGGTTAGGGTTAGCATCAGCCCTAGGATAGTGTTAGGGTTATGGTTAGGGTTAGCATGAGCCCTAGGATAGTGTTAGGGTTAGGGTTAGCATCAGCCCTACGATAGTGTTAGGGTTAGGGTTAGGGTTAGCATCAGGCCTAGGATAGTGTTAGGGTTAGGGTTAGGGTTAGCATCAGCCCTAGGATAGTGTTAGGGTTAGGGTTAGCATCAGCCCTAGGATAGTGTTAGGGTTAGGGTTAGGGTTAGCATCAGGCCTAGGATAGTGTTACGGTTAGGGTTAGCAACAGCCCTAGGATAGTGTTAGGGTTAGGGTTAGGGTTAGCATCAGCCCTAGGATAGTGTTAGGGTTAGGGTTAGCATCAGCCCTAGGATAATGTTAGGGTTAGGGTTAGCATCAGGCCTAGGATAGTGTAAGGGTTAGGGTTAGCATCAACGTAGGATAGTGTTAGGGTTAGGGTTAGGGTCAGCATCAGCCCTAGAAGAGTGTTAGGGTTAGGGATAGGGTTAGCATCAGGCCTAGGATAGTGTTAGGGTTAGGGTTAACATCAGCCCTAGGATAGTGTTAGGGTTAGGGTTAGGGTTAGCATCAGCCCTAGGATAGTGGTAGGGTTAGGGTTAGCATCAGCCCTAGGATAGTGTTAGGGTTAGGGTTAACATCATCCCTAGGATAGTGTTAGGGTTAGGGTTAGGGTTAGCATCAGGCCTAGGATAGTGTTAGGGTTAGGGTTAGCATCAGCCCTAGGATAGTGTTAGGGTTAGGGTTAGGGTTAGCATCAGCCCTAGGATAGTGTTAGGGTTAGGGTTAGCATCAGCCCTAGGATAGTGTTAGGGTTAGGGTTAGGGTTAGCATCAGGCCTAGGATAGTGTTAGGGTTAGGGTTAGGGTTAGCATCAGCCCTAGGATAGTGTTAGGGTTAGGGTTAGCAACAGCCCTAGGATTGTGTTAGGGTTAGGGTTAGGGTTAGCATCAGCCCTAGGATAGTGTTAGGGTTAGGGTTAGCATCAGCCCTAGGATAGTGTTAGGGTTAGGGTTAGCATCAGCCCTAGGATAGTGTTAGGGTTATGGTTAGGGTTAGCATCAGCCCTAGGATAGTGTTAGGATTAGGGTTAGCATCAGCCCTAGGATAGTGTTAGGGTTAGGGTTAGGGTTAGCATCAGGCCTAGGATAGTGTTAGGGTTAGGGTTAGCATCAGCCCTAGGATAGTGTTAGGGTTAGGGTTAGGGTTAGCATCAGCCCTAGGATAGTGTTAGGGTTAGGGTTAGCATCAACCCTAGGATAGTGTTAGGGTTAGGGTTAGGGTTAGCATCAGGCCTAGGATAGTGTTAGGGTTAGGGTTAGGGTTAGCATCAGCCCTAGGATAGTGTTAGGGTTAGGGTTAGCAACAGCCCTAGGATAGTGTTAGGGTTAGGGTTAGGGTTAGCATCAGCCCTAGGATAGTGTTAGTGTTAGGGTTAGCATCAGCCCTAGGATAGTGTTAGGGTTAGGGTTAGGGTAAGCATCAGGCCTAGTATAGTGTTAGGGTTAGGGTTAGCATCAGCCCTAGGGTAGTGTTAGGGTTAGGGTTAGGGTTAGCATCAGCCCTAGGATAGTGTAAGGGTTAGGGTTAGCATCAACCCTAGGATAGTGTTAGGGTTAGGGTTAGGGTCAGCATCATCCCTAGAAGAGTGTTAGGGTTAGGGGTAGGGTTAGCATCAGGCCTAGGATAGTGTTAGGGTTAGGGTTAACATCAGCCCTAGGATAGTGTTAGGGTTAGGGTTAGGGTTAACATCAGCCCTAGGATAGTGTTAGGGTTAGGGTTAGTATCAGCCCTAGGATAGTGTTAGAGTTAAGGTTAGGGTTATCATCAGGCCTAGGATAGTGTTAGGGTTAGGGTTAGCGTCAGCCCTAGGATAGTGTTAGGGTTAGGGTTAGTGTTAGGGATAGGGTTAGGATAAGCTCCAGGATAGTGTTAGGGTTACGGTTAGGGTTAGCATCAGCCCTAGGATAGTGTTAGGGTTAGGGTTAGGGTTAGCATCAGCCCTAGGATAGTGTTAGGCTTAGGGTTAGCATCAGCCCTAGGATAGTGTTAGGGTTAGGGTTAGCATCAGCCCTAGGATAGTGTTAGGGTTAGGGTTAGGGTTAGCATCACCCCTAGGATATTGTTAGTGTTAGGGTTAGCATCAGCCCTAGGATAGTGTTAGGGTTAGGGTTAGGGTTAGCACCAGGCCTAGGATAGTGTTAGGGTTAGGGTAAGCATCAGCCCTAGGATAGTGTTAGGGTTAGGGTTAGGGTTAGCATCAGCCCTAGGATAGTGTTAGGGTTAGGGTTAGCATCAGCCCTAGGATAGTGTTAGGGTTAGGGTTAACATCATCCCTAGGATAGTGTTAGGGTTAGGGTTAGGGTTAGCATCAGCCCTAGGATAGTGTTAGGTTTAGGGCTAGCATCAGACCTAGGATAGTGTTAGGGTTAGGGTTAGGGTTAGCACCAGGCCTAGGATAGCGTTAGTGTTAGGGTTAGCATCAGCCTTAGGATAGTGTTAGTGTTAGGGTTAGCATCAGCCGTAGGATAGTGTTAGGGTTAGGGTTAGCCTCAGCCCTAGGATAGTGTTAGAGTTAGGGTTAGGGTTAGCATAAGCCCTAGGATAGTGTTAGGGTTAGGGTAAGGGTTAGCATCAGCCCTAGGATAGTGTTAGTGTTAGGGTTAACATCAGCCCTAGGATAGTGTTAGGGTTAGGGTTAGGGTTAGCATCAGCCCTAGGATAGTATTAGGGTTAGGGTTAGGGTTAGGATTAGGATCAGCTCTAGGATAGTGTTAGGGTTACCGTTAGGGTTAGCATCAGCCCTAGGATAGTGATAGGGTTAGGGTTAGGGTTAGCATCAGCCCTAGGATAGTGTTAGGGTTAGGGTTAGCATCAGCCCTAGGATAGTGTTAGGGTTAGGGTTAGGGTTAGCATCAGCCCTAGGATAGTGTTAGGGTTAGGGTTAGCATCAGCCCTAGGATAGTGTTAGGGTTATGGTTAGGGTTAGCATCAGCCCTAGGATAGTGTTAGGGTTAGGGTTAGCATCAGCCCTACGATAGTGTTAGGGTTAGGGTTAGGGTTAGCATCAGGCCTAGGATAGTGTTAGGGTTAGGGTTAGGGTTAGCATCAGCCCTAGGATAGTGTTAGGGTTAGGGTTAGCATCAGCCCTAGGATAGTGTTAGGGTTAGGGTTAGGGTTAGCATCAGGCCTAGGATAGTGTTAGGGTTAGGGTTAGCAACAGCCCTAGGATAGTGTTAGGGTTAGGGTTAGGGTTAGCATCAGCCCTAGGATAGTGTTAGGGTTAGGGTTAGCATCAGCCCTAGGATAATGTTTGGGTTAGGGTTAGCATCAGGCCTAGGATAGTGTAAGGGTTAGGGTTAGCATCAACCCTAGGATAGTGTTAGGGTTAGGGTTAGGGTCAGCATCAGCCCTAGAAGAGTGTTAGGGTTAGGGATAGGGTTAGCATCAGGCCTAGGATAGTGTTAGGGTTAGGGTTAACATCAGCCCTAGGATAGTGTTAGGGTTAGGGTTAGGGTTAGCATCAGCCCTAGGATAGTGTTAGGGTTAGGGTTAGCATCAGCCCTAGGATAGTGTTAGAGTTAAGGTTAGGGTTAGCATCAGGCCTAGGATAGTGTTAGGGTTAGGGTTAGCGTCAGCCCTAGGATAGTGTTAGTGTTAGGGATAGTGTTAGGGTTAGGGTTAGGATCAGCTCTAGGATAGTGTTAGGGTTACGGTTAGGGTTAGCATCAGCCCTAGGATAGTGTTAGGGTTAGGGTTTGGGTTATCATCAGCCCTAGGATAGTGTTAGGGTTAAGGTTAGGGTTATCATCAGGCCTAGGATAGTGTTAGGGTTAGGGTTAGCGTCAGCCCTAGGATAGTGTTAGGGTTAGGGTTAGTGTTAGGGATAGGGTTAGGATAAGCTCCAGGATAGTGTTAGGGTTAGGGTTAGGGTTAGCATCACCCCTAGGATATTGTTAGTGTTAGGGTTAGCATCAGCCCTAGGATAGTGTTAGGGTTAGGGTTAGGGTTAGCACCAGGCCTAGGATAGTGTTAGGGTTAGGGTAAGCATCAGCCCTAGGATAGTGTTAGGGTTAGGGTTAGGGTTAGCATCAGCCCTAGGATAGTGTTAGGGTTAGGGTTAGCATCAGCCCTAGGATAGTGTTAGGGTTAGGGTTAACATCATCCCTAGGATAGTGTTAGGGTTAGGGTTAGGGTTAGCATCAGCCCTAGGATAGTGTTAGGTTTAGGGCTAGCATCAGACCTAGGATAGTGTTAGGGTTAGGGTTAGGGTTAGCACCAGGCCTAGGATAGCGTTAGTGTTAGGGTTAGCATCAGCCTTAGGATAGTGTTAGTGTTAGGGTTAGCATCAGCCGTAGGATAGTGTTAGGGTTAGGGTTAGCCTCAGCCCTAGGATAGTGTTAGAGTTAGGGTTAGGGTTAGCATAAGCCCTAGGATAGTGTTAGGGTTAGGGTAAGGGTTAGCATCAGCCCTAGGATAGTGTTAGTGTTAGGGTTAACATCAGCCCTAGGATAGTGTTAGGGTTAGGGTTAGGGTTAGCATCAGCCCTAGGATAGTATTAGGGTTAGGGTTAGGGTTAGGATTAGGATCAGCTCTAGGATAGTGTTAGGGTTACCGTTAGGGTTAGCATCAGCCCTAGGATAGTGATAGGGTTAGGGTTAGGGTTAGCATCAGCCCTAGGATAGTGTTAGGGTTAGGGTTAGCATCAGCCCTAGGATAGTGTTAGGGTTAGGGTTAGGGTTAGCATCAGCCCTAGGATAGTGTTAGGGTTAGGGTTAGCATCAGCCCTAGGATAGTGTTAGGGTTATGGTTAGGGTTAGCATCAGCCCTAGGATAGTGTTAGGGTTAGGGTTAGCATCAGCCCTACGATAGTGTTAGGGTTAGGGTTAGGGTTAGCATCAGGCCTAGGATAGTGTTAGGGTTAGGGTTAGGGTTAGCATCAGCCCTAGGATAGTGTTAGGGTTAGGGTTAGCATCAGCCCTAGGATAGTGTTAGGGTTAGGGTTAGGGTTAGCATCAGGCCTAGGATAGTGTTAGGGTTAGGGTTAGCAACAGCCCTAGGATAGTGTTAGGGTTAGGGTTAGGGTTAGCATCAGCCCTAGGATAGTGTTAGGGTTAGGGTTAGCATCAGCCCTAGGATAATGTTTGGGTTAGGGTTAGCATCAGGCCTAGGATAGTGTAAGGGTTAGGGTTAGCATCAACCCTAGGATAGTGTTAGGGTTAGGGTTAGGGTCAGCATCAGCCCTAGAAGAGTGTTAGGGTTAGGGATAGGGTTAGCATCAGGCCTAGGATAGTGTTAGGGTTAGGGTTAACATCAGCCCTAGGATAGTGTTAGGGTTAGGGTTAGGGTTAGCATCAGCCCTAGGATAGTGTTAGGGTTAGGGTTAGCATCAGCCCTAGGATAGTGTTAGAGTTAAGGTTAGGGTTAGCATCAGGCCTAGGATAGTGTTAGGGTTAGGGTTAGCGTCAGCCCTAGGATAGTGTTAGTGTTAGGGATAGTGTTAGGGTTAGGGTTAGGATCAGCTCTAGGATAGTGTTAGGGTTACGGTTAGGGTTAGCATCAGCCCTAGGATAGTGTTAGGGTTAGGGTTTGGGTTATCATCAGCCCTAGGATAGTGTTAGGGTTAGGGTTAGCATCAGCCCTAGGATAGTGTTAGGGTTAGTGTTAGCATCAGCCCTAGGATAGTGTTAGGGTTAGGGTTAGGGTTAGGGTTAGGATCAGCTCTAGGATAGTGTTAGGGTTACGGTTAGGGTTAGCATCAGCCCTAGGATAGTGATAGGGTTAGGGTTAGCATCAGGCCTAGGATAGTGTTAGGGTTATGGTTAGGGTTAGCATCAGCCCTAGGATAGTGTTAGGATTAGGGTTACCATCAGCCCTAGGATAGTGTTAGGGTTAGGATTAGGGTTAGCATCAGGCCTAGGATAGTGTTAGGGTTAGGGTTAGCATCAGCCCTAGGATAGTGTTAGGGTTAGGGTTAGGGTTAGCATCAGCCCTAGGATAGTGTTAGGGTTAGGGTTAGCATCAACCCTAGGATAGTGTTAGGGTTAGGGTTAGGGTTAGCATCAGGCCTAGGATAGTGTTAGGGTTAGGGTTAGGGTTAGCATCAGCCCTAGGATAGTGTTAGGGTTAGGGTTAGCAACAGCCCTAGGATAGTGTTAGGGTTAGGGTTAGGGTTAGCATCAGCCCTAGGATAGTGTTAGTGTTAGGGTTAGCATCAGCCCTAGGATAGTGTTAGGGTTAGGGTTAGGGTAAGCATCAGGCCTAGGATAGTGTTAGGGTTAGGGTTAGCATCAGCCCTAGGATAGTGTTATTGTTAGGGTTAGGGTTAGCATCAGCCCTAGGATAGTGTAAGGGTTAGGGTTAGCATCAACCCTAGGATAGTGTTAGGGTTAGGGTTAGGGTCAGCATCAGCCCTAGAAGAGTGTTAGGGTTAGGGATAGGGTTAGCATCAGGCCTAGGATAGTGTTAGTGTTAGGGTTAACATCAGCCCTAGGATAGTGTTAAGGTTAGGGTTAGGGTTAACATCAGCCCTAGGATAGTGTTAGGGTTAGGGTTAGCATCAGCCCTAGGATAGTGTTAGAGTTAAGGTTAGGGTTAGCATCAGGCCTAGGATAGTGTTAGGGTTAGGGTTAGCGTCAGCCCTAGGATAGTGTTAGGGTTAGGGTTAGTGTTAGGGTTAGGGTTAGGATCAGCTCTAGGATAGTGTTAGGGTTACGGTTAGGGTTAGCATCAGCCCTAGGATAGTGTTAGGGTTAGGGTTAGGGTTAGCATCAGCCCTAGGATAGTGTTAGGCTTAGGGTTAGCATCAGCCCTAGGATAGTGTTAGGGTTAGGGTTAGCATCAGCCCTAGGATAGTGTTAGGGTTAGGGTTAGGGTTAGCATCACCCCTAGGTTATTGTTAGTGTTAGGGTTAGCATCAGCCCTAGGATAGTGTTAGGGTTAGGGTTAGGGTTAGCACCAGGCCTAGGATAGTGTTAGGGTTAGGGTAAGCATCAGCCCTAGGATAGTGTTAGGGTTAGGGTTAGGGTTAGCATCAGCCCTAGGATAGTGTTAGCGTTAGGGTTAGCATCAGCCCTAGGATAGTGTTAGGGTTAGGGTTAACATCATCCCTAGGATAGTGTTAGGGTTAGGGTTAGGGTTAGCATCAGCCCTAGGATAGTGTTAGGTTTAGGGTTAGCATCAGACCTAGGATAGTGTTAGGGTTAGGGTTAGGGTTAGCACCAGGCCTAGGATAGTGTTAGTGTTAGGGTTAGCATCAGCCTTAGGATAGTGTTAGTGTTAGGGTTAGCATCAGCCGTAGGATAGTGTTAGGGTTAGGGTTAGCCTCAGCCCTAGGATAGTGTTAGAGTTAGGGTTAGGGTTAGCATAAGCCCTAGGATAGTGTTAGGGTTAGGGTAAGGGTTAGCATCAGCCCTAGGATAGTGTTAGTGTTAGGGTTAACATCAGCCCTAGGATAGTGTTAGGGTTAGGGTTAGGGTTAGCATCAGCCCTAGGATAGTATTAGGGTTAGGGTTAGGGTTAGGGTTAGGATCAGCTCTAGGATAGTGTTAGGGTTACGGTTAGGGTTAGCATCAGCCCTAGGATAGTGATAGGGTTAGGGTTAGGGTTAGCATCAGCCCTAGGATAGTGTTAGGGTTAGGGTTAGCATCAGCCCTAGGATAGTGTTAGGGTTAGGGTTACCATCAGCCCTAGGATAGTGTTAGGGTTATGGTTAGGGTTAGCATCAGCCCTAGGATAGTGTTAGGGTTAGGGTTAGCATCAGCCCTACGATAGTGTTAGGGTTAGGGTTAGGGTTAACATCAGGCCTAGGATAGTGTTAGGGTTAGGGTTAGGGTTAGCATCAGCCCTAGGATAGTGTTAGGGTTAGGGTTAGCATCAGCCCTAGGATAGTGTTAGGGTTAGGGTTAGGGTTAGCATCAGGCCTAGGATAGTGTTAGGGTTAGGGTTAGCAACAGCCCTAGGATAGTGTTAGGGTTAGGGTTAGGGTTAGCATCAGCCCTAGGATAGTGTTAGGGTTAGGGTTAGCATCAGCCCTAGCATAATGTTAGGGTTAGGGTTAGCATCAGGCCTAGGATAGTGTAAGGGTTAGGGTTAGCATCAACCCTAGGATAGTGTTAGGGTTAGAGTTAGGGTCAGCATCAGCCCTAGAAGAGTGTTAGCGTTAGGGATAGGGTTAGCATCAGGCCTAGGATAGTGTTAGGGTTAGGGTTAACATCAGCCCTAGGATAGTGTTAGGGTTAGGGTTAGGGTTAGCATCAGCCCTAGGATAGTGTTAGGGTTAGGGTTAGCATCAGCCCTAGGATAGTGTTAGAGTTAAGGTTAGGGTTAGCATCAGGCCTAGGATAGTGTTAGGGTTAGGGTTAGCGTCAGCCCTAGGATAGTGTTAGGGTTAGGGTTAGTGTTAGGGTTAGGGTTAGGATCAGCTCTAGGATAGTGTTAGGGTTACGGTTAGGGTTAGCATCAGCCCTAGGATAGTGTTAGGGTTAGGGTTAGGGTTATCATCAGCCCTAGGATAGTGTTAGGGTTAGGGTTAGCATCAGCCCTAGGATAGTGTTAGGGTTAGTGTTAGCATCAGCCCTAGGATAGTGTTAGGGTTAGGGTTAGGGTTAGGGTTAGGATCAGCTCTAGGATAGTGTTAGGGTTACGGTTAGGGTTAGCATCAGCCCTAGGATAGTGATAGGGTTAGGGTTAGGGTTAGCATCAGCCCTAGGATAGTTTTAGGGTTAGGGTTATCATCAGCCCTAGGATAGTGTTAGGGATAGGGTTAGGGTTAGCATCAGCCCTAGGATAGTGTTAGGCTTAGGGTTAGCATCAGCCCTAGGATAGTGTTAGGGTTATGGTTAGGGTTAGCATCAGCCCTAGGATAGTGTTAGGGTTAGGGTTAGCATCAGCCCTACGATAGTGTTAGGGTTAGGGTTAGGGTTAGCATCAGGCCTAGGATAGTGTTAGGGTTAGGGTTAGCATCAGCCCTAGGATAGTGTTAGGGTTAGGGTTAGGGTTAGCATCAGCCCTAGGATAGTGTTAGGGTTAGGGTTAGCATCAACCCTAGGATAGTGTTAGGGTTAGGGTTAGGGTTAGCATCAGGCCTAGGATAGTGTTAGGGTTAGGGTTAGGGTTAGCATCAGCCCTAGGATAGTGTTAGGGTTAGGGTTAGCAACAGCCCTAGGATAGTGTTAGGGTTAGGGTTAGGGTTAGCATCAGCCCTAGGATAGTGTTAGGGTTAGGGTTAGCATCAACCCTAGGATAGTGTTAGGGTTAGGGTTAGGGTCAGCATCAGCCCTAGAAGAGTGTTAGGGTTAGGGATAGGGTTAGCATCAGGTCTAGGATAGTGTTAGGGTTAGGGTTAACATCAGCCCTAGGATAGTGTTAGGGTTAGGGTTAGGGTGATCATCAGCCCTAGGATCGTGTTAGGGTTAGGGTTAGCATCAGCCCTAGGATAGTGTTAGAGTTAAGGTTAGGGTTAGCATCAGGCCTAGGATAGTGTTAGGGTTAGGGTTAGCGTCAGCCCTAGGATAGTGTTAGGGATAGGGTTAGTGTTAGGGTTAGGGTTAGGATCAGCTCTAGGATAGTGTTACGGTTACGGTTAGGGTTAGCATCAGGCCTAGGATAGTGTTAGGGTTAGGGTTAACATCAGCCCTAGGATAGTGTTAGGGTTAGGGTTAGGGTTAGCATCAGCCCTAGGATAGTGTTAGGGTTAGGGTTAGCATCAGCCCTAGGATAGTGTTAGAGTTAAGGTTAGGGTTAGCATCAGGCCTAGGATAGTGTTAGGGTTAGGGTTAGCGTCAGCCCTAGGATAGTGTTAGTGTTACGGTTAGGGTTAGCATCAGCCCTAGGATAGTGTTAGGGTTAGGGTTAGGGTTATCATCAGCCCTAGGATAGTGTTAGGGTTAGGGTTAGCATCAGCCCTAGGATAGTGTTAGGGTTAGTGTTAGCATCAGCCCTAGGATAGTGTTAGGGTTAGGGTTAGGGTTAGGGTTAGGATCAGCTCTAGGATAGTGTTAGGGTTACGGTTAGGGTTAGCATCAGCCCTAGGATAGTGATAGGGTTAGGGTTAGCATCAGGCCTAGGATAGTGTTAGGGTTATGGTTAGGGTTAGCATCAGCCCTAGGATAGTGTTAGGATTAGGGTTACCATCAGCCCTAGGATAGTGTTAGGGTTAGGATTAGGGTTAGCATCAGGCCTAGGATAGTGTTAGGGTTAGGGTTAGCATCAGCCCTAGGATAGTGTTACGGTTAGGGTTAGGGTTAGCATCAGCCCTAGGATAGTGTTAGGGTTAGGGTTAGCATCAACCCTAGGATAGTGTTAGGGTTAGGGTTAGGGTTAGCATCAGGCCTAGGATAGTGTTAGGGTTAGGGTTAGGGTTAGCATCAGCCCTAGGATAGTGTTAGGGTTAGGGTTAGCATCAGCCCTAGGATAGTGTTAGGGTTAGGGTTAACATCATCCCTAGGATAGTGTTAGGGTTAGGGTTAGGGTTAGCATCAGCCCTAGGATAGTGTTAGGTTTAGGGTTAGCATCAGACCTAGGATAGTGTTAGGGTTAGGGTTAGGGTTAGCACCAGGCCTAGGATAGTGTTAGTGTTAGGGTTAGCATCAGCCTTAGGATAGTGTTAGTGTTAGGGTTAGCATCAGCCGTAGGATAGTGTTAGGGTTAGGGTTAGCCTCAGCCCTAGGATAGTGTTAGAGTTAGGGTTAGGGTTAGCATAAGCCCTAGGATAGTGTTAGGGTTAGGGTAAGGGTTAGCATCAGCCCTAGGATAGTGTTAGTGTTAGGGTTAACATCAGCCCTAGGATAGTGTTAGGGTTAGGGTTAGGGTTAGCATCAGCCCTAGGATAGTATTAGGGTTAGGGTTAGGGTTAGGGTTAGGATCAGCTCTAGGATAGTGTTAGGGTTACGGTTAGGGTTAGCATCAGCCCTAGGATAGTGATAGGGTTAGGGTTAGGGTTAGCATCAGCCCTAGGATAGTGTTAGGGTTAGGGTTAGCATCAGCCCTAGGATAGTGTTAGGGTTAGGGTTAGCATCAGCCCTACGATAGTGTTAGGGTTAGGGTTAGGGTTAACATCAGGCCTAGGATAGTGTTAGGGTTAGGGTTAGGGTTAGCATCAGCCCTAGGATAGTGTTAGGGTTAGGGTTAGCATCAGCCCTAGGATAGTGTTAGGGTTAGGGTTAGGGTTAGCATCAGGCCTAGGATAGTGTTAGGGTTAGGGTTAGCAACAGCCCTAGGATAGTGTTAGGGTTAGGGTTAGGGTTAGCATCAGCCCTAGGATAGTGTTAGGGTTAGGGTTAGCATCAGCCCTAGCATAATTTTAGGGTTAGGGTTAGCATCAGGCCTAGGATAGTGTAAGGGTTAGGGTTAGCATCAACCCTAGGATAGTGTTAGGGTTAGAGTTAGGGTCAGCATCAGCGCTAGAAGAGTGTTAGGGTTAGGGATAGGGTTAGCATCAGGCCTAGGATAGTGTTAGGGTTAGGGTTAACATCAGCCCTAGGATAGTGTTAGGGTTAGGGTTAGGGTTAGCATCAGCCCTAGGATAGTTTTAGGGTTAGGGTTATCATCAGCCCTAGGATAGTGTTAGGGTTAGGGTTAGGGTTAGCATCAGCCGTAGGATAGTGTTAGGGTTATGGTTAGGGTTAGCATCAGCCCTAGGATAGTGTTAGGGTTAGGGTTAGCATCAGCCCTACGATAGTGTTAGGGTTAGGGTTAGGGTTAGCATCAGGCCTAGGATAGTGTTAGGGTTAGGGTTAGCATCAGCCCTAGGATAGTGTTAGGGTTAGGGTTAGGGTTAGCATCAGCCCTAGGATAGTGTTAGGGTTAGGGTTAGCATCAACCCTAGGATAGTGTTAGGGTTAGGGTTAGGGTTAGCATCAGGCCTAGGATAGTGTTAGGGTTAGGGTTAGGGTTAGCATCAGCCCTAGGATAGTGTTAGGGTTAGGGTTAGCAACAGCCCTAGGATAGTGTTAGGGTTAGGGTTAGGGTTAGCATCAGCCCTAGGATAGTGTTAGGGTTAGGGTTAGCATCAACCCTAGGATAGTGTTAGGGTTAGGGTTAGGGTCAGCATCAGCCCTAGAAGAGTGTTAGGGTTAGGGATAGGGTTAGCATCAGGTCTAGGATAGTGTTAGGGTTAGGGTTAACATCAGCCCTAGGATAGTGTTAGGGTTAGGGTTAGGGTGATCATCAGCCCTAGGATCGTGTTAGGGTTAGGGTTAGCATCAGCCCTAGGATAGTGTTAGAGTTAAGGTTAGGGTTAGCATCAGGCCTAGGATAGTGTTAGGGTTAGGGTTAGCGTCAGCCCTAGGATAGTGTTAGGGTTAGGGTTAGTGTTAGGGTTAGGGTTAGGATCAGCTCTAGGATAGTGTTACGGTTACGGTTAGGGTTAGCATCAGCCCTAGGATAGTGTTAGGGTTAGGGTTAGCATCAGCCCTAGGATAGTGTTAGTGTTAGGGTTAGGGTTAGCATCAGCCCTAGGATATTGTTAGGGTTAGGGTTAGCATCAGCCCTAGGATAGTGTTAGCGTTAGGGTTAGGGTTAGCACCAGGCCTAGGATAGTGTTAGGGTTAGGGTAAGCATCAGGCCTAGGATAGTGTTAGGGTTAGGGTTAGGGTTAGCATCAGCCCTAGGATAGTGTTAGGGTTAGGGTTAGCATCAGCCCTAGGATAGTGTTAGGGTTAGGGTTAGGGTTAGCATCAGCCCTAGGATAGTGTTAAGGTTAGGGTTAGCATCAGCCCTAGGATAGTGTTAGGGTTAGGGTTAGGGTTAGCATCAGCCCTAGGATAGTGTTAGGGTTAGGGTTAGGGTTAGCATCAGCCCTAGGATAGTGTTAGGTTTAGGGTTATCATCAGCCCAAGGATAGTGTTAGGGTTAGGGTTAGGGTTAGCATCAGCCCTAGGATAGTGTTAGGGTTAGGGTTAGCATCAGCCCTAGGATAGTGTTAGGGTTAGGGTTAGGGTTAGCATCAGGCCTAGGATAGTGTTAGGGTTAGGGTTAGCATCAGCCCTAGGATAGTGTTAGGGTTAGGGTTAGGGTTAGCATCAGCCCTAGGATAGTGTTAGGGTTAGGGTTAGCATCAACCCTAGGATAGTGTTAGGGTTAGGGTTAGGGGTAGCATCAGCCCTAGGAGAGTGTTAGGGTTAGGGATAGGGTTAGCATCAGGCCTAGGATAGTGTTATTGTTAGGGTTAACATCAGCCCTAGGATAGTGTTAGGGTTAGGGTTAGGGTTAGCATCAGCCCTAGGATAGTGTTAAGGTTAGGGTTAGCATCAGCCCTAGGATAGTGTTAGGGTTAGGGTTAGGGTTAGCATCAGCCCTAGCATAGTGTTAGGGTTAGGGTTAGCATCAGCCCTAGGATAGTGTTAGGGTTATGGTTAGGGTTAGCATCAGCCCTAGGATAGTGTTAGGGTTAGGGTTAGCATCAGCCCTACGATAGTGTTAGGGTTAGGGTTAGGGTTAGCATCAGGCCTAGGATAGTGTTAGGGTTAGGGTTAGCATCAGCCCTAGGATAGTGTTAGGGTTAGGGTTAGGGTTAGCATCAGGCCTAGGATAGTGTTAGGGTTAGGGTTAGGGTTAGCATCAGCCCTAGGATAGTGTTAGGGTTAGGGTTAGCAACAGCCCTAGGATAGTGTTAGGGTTAGGGTTAGGGTTAGCATCAGCCCTAGGATAGTGTTAGGGTTAGGGTTAGCATCAGCCCTAGGATAGTGTTAGGGTTAGGGTTAGCATCAGGCCTAGGATAGTGTAAGGGTTAGGGTTAGCATCAAACCTAGGATAGTGTTAGGGTTAGGGTTAGGGTCAGCATCAGCCCTAGAAGAGTGTTAGGGTTAGGGATAGGGTTAGCATCAGGCCTAGGATAGTGTTAGGGTTAGGGTTAACATCACCCCTAGGATAGTGTTAGGGTTAGGGTTAGGGTTAGCATCAGCCCTAGGTAGTGTTAGGGTTAGGGTTAGCATCAGCCCTAGGATAGTGTTAGAGTTAAGGTTAGGGTTAGCATCAGGCCTAGGATAGTGTTAGGGTTAGGGTTAGCGTCAGCCCTAGGATAGTGTTAGGGTTAGGGTTAGTGTTAGGGTTAGGGTTAGGATCAGATCTAGGATAGTGTTAGGGTTACGGTTAGGGTTAGCATCAGCGCTAGGATAGTGTTAGGGTTAGGGTTATCATCAGCCCTAGGATAGTGTTAGGGTTAGGGTTAGCATCAGCCCTAGGATAGTGTTAGGGTTAGTGTTAGCATCAGCCCTAGGATAGTGTTAGGGTTAGGGTTAGGGTTAGGGTTAGGATCAGCTCTAGGATAGTGTTAGGGTTACGGTTAGGGTTAGCATCAGCCCTAGGATAGTGATAGGGTTAGGGTTAGGGTTAGCATCAGCCCTAGGATAGTGTTAGGGTTAGGGTTATCATCAGCCCTAGGATAGTGTTAGGGTTAGGGTTAGGGTTAGCATCAGCCCTAGGATAGTGTTAGGGTTAGGGTTAGCATCAGCCCTAGGATAGTGTTAGGGTTATGGTTAGGGTTAGCATCAGCCCTAGGATAGTGTTAGGGTTAGGGTTAGCATCAGCCCTACGATAGTGTTAGGGTTAGGGTTAGGGTTAGCATCAGGCCTAGGATAGTGTTAGGGTTAGGGTTAGCATCAGCCCTAGGATAGTGTTAGGGTTAGGGTTAGGGTTAGCATCAGCCCTAGGATAGTGTTAGGGTTAGGGTTAGCATCAACCCTAGGATAGTGTTAGGGTTAGGGTTAGGGTTAGCTTCAGGCCTAGGATAGTGTTAGGGTTAGGGTTAGGGTTAGCATCAGCCCTAGGATAGTGTTAGGGTTAGGGTTAGCAACAGCCCTAGGATAGTGTTAGGGTTAGGGTTATGGTTAGCATCAGCCCTAGGATAGTGTTAGGGATAGGGTTAGCATCAGGCCTAGGATAGTGTTAGGGTTAGGGTTAGGGTTAGCATCAGGCCTAGGATAGTGTTAGGGTTAGGGTTAGCATCATCCCTAGGATAGTGTTAGGGTTAGGGTTAGGGTTAGCATCAGCCCTAGGATATTGTAAGGGTTACGGTTAGCATCAACAATAGGATAGTGTTAGGGTTAGGGTTAGGGTCAGCATCAGCCCTAGAAGAGTGTTAGGGTTAGGGATAGGGTTAGCATCAGGTCTAGGATAGTGTTAGGGTTAGGGTTAACATCAGCCCTAGGATAGTGTTAGGGTTAGGGTTAGGGTTAGCATCAGCCCTAGGATAGTGTTAGGGTTAGGGTTAGCATCAGCCCTAGGATAGTGTTAGGGTTATGGTTAGGGTTAGCATCAGCCCTAGGATAGTGTTAGGGTTAGGGTTAGCATCAGCCCTACGATAGTGTTAGGGTTAGGGTTAGGGTTAGCATCAGGCCTAGGATAGTGTTAGGGTTAGGGTTAGCATCAGCCCTAGGATAGTGTTAGGGTTAGGGTTAGGGTTAGCATCAGGCCTAGGATAGTGTTAGGGTTAGGGTTAGGGTTAGCATCAGCCCTAGGATAGTGTTAGGGTTAGGGTTAGCAACAGCCCTAGGATAGTGTTAGGGTTAGGGTTAGGGTTAGCATCAGCCCTAGGATAGTGTTAGGGTTAGGGTTAGCATCAGCCCTAGGATAGTGTTAGGGTTAGGGTTAGCATCAGGCCTAGGATAGTGTAAGGGTTAGGGTTAGCATCAAACCTAGGATAGTGTTAGGGTTAGGGTTAGGGTCAGCATCAGCCCTAGAAGAGTGTTAGGGTTAGGGATAGGGTTAGCATCAGGCCTAGGATAGTGTTAGGGTTAGGGTTAACATCACCCCTAGGATAGTGTTAGGGTTAGGGTTAGGGTTAGCATCAGCCCTAGGATAGTGTTAGGGTTAGGGTTAGCATCAGCCCTAGGATAGTGTTAGAGTTAAGGTTAGGGTTAGCATCAGGCCTAGGATAGTGTTAGGGTTAGGGTTAGCGTCAGCCCTAGGATAGTGTTAGGGTTAGGGTTAGTGTTAGGGTTAGGGTTAGGATCAGCTCTAGGATAGTGTTAGGGTTACGGTTAGGGTTAGCATCAGCGCTAGGATAGTGTTAGGGTAAGGGTTAGGGTTATCATCAGCCCTAGGATAGTGTTAGGGTTAGGGTTAGCATCAGCCCTAGGATAGTGTTAGGGTTAGTGTTAGCATCAGCCCTAGGATAGTGTTAGGGTTAGGGTTAGGGTTAGGGTTAGGATCAGCTCTAGGATAGTGTTAGGGTTACGGTTAGGGTTAGCATCAGCCCTAGGATAGTGATAGGGTTAGGGTTAGGGTTAGCATCAGCCCTAGGATAGTGTTAGGGTTAGGGTTATCATCAGCCCTAGGATAGTGTTAGGGTTAGGGTTAGGGTTAGCATCAGCCCTAGGATAGTGTTAGGGTTAGGGTTAGGGTTAGCATCAGCCCTACGATAGTGTTAGGGTTAGGGTTAGCAACAGCCCTAGGATAGTGTTAGGGTTAGGGTTAGGGTTAGCATCAGCCCTAGGATAGTGTTAGGGTTAGGGTTAGCATCAGCCCTAGGATAGTGTTACGGTTAGGGTTAGGGTTAGCATCAGCCCTAGGATAGTGTTAGGGTTAGGGTTAAGGTTAGCATCAGCCCTAGGATAGTGTTAGGGTTAGGGTTAGGGTTAGCATCAGCCCTAGGATAGTGTTAGGGTCAGGGTTAGGGTTAGCATCAGCCCTAGGATAGTGTTAAGGTTAGGGTTAGGGTTAGCATCATCCCTAGTATAGTGTTAGGGTTAGGGTTAGCATCAGCAATAGGATAGTGTTAGGATTAGGGTTAGGGTTAGCATCAGCCCTAGGATAGTGTTAGGGTTAGGGTTAGCATCAGCCCTACGATAGTGTTAGGCTTAGGGTTAGGGTTAGCATCAGCCCTAGGATAGTGTTAGGTTTAGGGTTAGCATCAGCCCTTGGAGAGTGTTAGGGTTAGGGTTAGCATCAGCCCTAGGATAGTGTTAGGGTTAGGCATAGGGTTAGCATCAGCCCTAGGATAGTGTTAGGGTTAGGGTTAGCATCAGGCCTAGGATAGTGTTAGGGTTAGGGTTAGCATCAGCCCTAGGAGAGTGTTAGGTTTAGGGTTAGGCTTAGCATCAGCCCTAGGATAGTGTTAGGGTTAGGGTTAGAGTTAGCATCAGCCCTACTATAGTGCTAGGTTTAGGGTTAGCATCAGACCTAGGATAGTGTTAGGGTTACGGTTAGGGTTAGCATCAGGCCTAGGATAGTGTTAATATTAGGGTTAGCATCAGCCTTAGGATAGTGTTAGGGTTAGGGTTAGGGTTAGCATCAGCCGTAGGATAGTGTTAGGGTTAGGGTTAGCCTCAGACCTAGGATAGTGTTAGAGTTAGGGTTAAGGTTAGCATCAGCCCGAGGATAGTGTTAGGGTTAGGGTTAGGGTTGGCATCAGCCCTAGGATAGTGTTAGTGTTAGGGTTAGCATCAGCCCTAGGATATGTTAGGGTTAGGGTTAACATCAGTCCTAGGATAGTGTTAGGGTTAGGGTTAGGGTTAGCATCAGCCCTAGGATAGTGTTAGGTTTAGGGTTTGCATCAGACCTAGGATAGTGTTAGGGTTAGGGTTAGGGTTAGCACCAGGCCTAGGATAGTGTTAGTGTTAGGGTTAGCATCAGCCTTAGGATAGTGTTAGTGTTAGGGTTGCAATCAGCCGTAGGATAGTGTTAGGGCTAGGGTTAGCCTCAGCCCTAGGATAGTGTTAGAGTTAGGGTTAGGGTTAGAATAAGCCCTAGGATACTGTTAGGGTTAGGGGAAGGGTTAGCATCAGCCCTAGGATAGTGTTAGTGTTAGGGTTAACATCAGCCCTAGGATAGTGTTAGGGTTAGGGTTAGGGTTAGCATCAGCCCTAGGATAGTATTAGGGTTAGGGTTATGGTTAGGGTTAGGATCAGCTCTAGGATAGTGTTAGGGTTACGGTTAGGGTTAGCATCAGCCCTAGGATAGTGTTAGGGTTAGGGTTAGGGTTAGCATCAGCCCTAGGATAGTGTTAGGGTTAGGGTTAGCATCAGCCCTAGGATGGTGTTAGGGTTAGGGTTAGGGTTAGCATCAGCCCTAGGATAGTGTTAGGGTTAGGGTTAGCATCAGCCCTAGGATAGTGTTAGGGTTAGGGTTAGGGTTAGCATCAGGCCTAGGATAGTGTTAGGGTTAGGGTTAGCATCACCCCTAGGATAGTGTTAGGGTTAGGGTTAGGGTTAGCATCAGCCCTTGGATAGTGTTAGGGTTAGGGTTAGCATCAGCCCTAGGATAGTGTTAGGGTTAGGCATAGGGTTAGCATCAGCCCTAGGATAGTGTTAGGGTTAGGGTTATCCTCAGGCCTAGGATAGTGTTAGGGTTAGGGTTAGCATCAGCCCTAGGAGAGTGTTAGGGTTAGGGTTAGGCTTAGCATCAGCCCTAGGACAGTGTTAGGGTTAGGGTTAGAGTTAGCATCAGCCCTAGGATAGTGTTAGGGTTAGGGTTAACATCAGCCCTAGGATAGCGTTAGGGTTAGGATTAGGGTTAGCATCAGCCCTAGGATAGTGTTAGGTTTAGGGTTAGCATCAGACCTAGGATAGTGTTAGGGTTAGGGTTAGGGTTAGCACCAGGCCTAGGATAGTGTTAGTGTTAGGGTAAGCATAAGCCTTAGGATAGTGTTAGTGTTAGGGTTAGCATCAGCCGTAGGATAGTGTTTGGGTTAGGGTTAGCCTCAGCCCTAGGATAGTGTTAGAGTTAGGGTTAGGGTTAGCATAAGCCCTAGGATAGTGTTAGGGTTAGGGTAAGGGTTAGCATCAGCCCTAGGATAGTGTTAGTGTTAGGGTTAACATCAGCCCTAGGATAGTGTTAGGGTTAGGGTTAGGGTTAGCATCAGCCCTAGGATAGTATTAGGGTTAGGGATAGGGTTAGGGTTAGGATCAGCTCTAGGATAGTGTTAGGGTTACGGTTAGGGTTAGCATCAGCCCTAGGATAGTGATAGGGTTAGGGTTAGGGTTAGCATCAGCCCTAGGATAGTGTTAGGGTTAGGGTTAGCATCAGCCCTAGGATAGTGTTAGGGTTAGGGTTAGGGTTAGCATCAGGCCTAGGATAGTGTTAGGGTTAGGGTTAGCATCAGCCCTAGGATAGGGTTAGGGTTAGGGTTAGGGTTAGCATCAGCCCTAGGATAGTGTTAGGGTTAGGGTTAGGGTTATCATCAGCCCTAGGATTGTGTTAGGGTTAGGGTTAGCAACAGCCCTAGGATAGTGATAGGGTTAGGGTTAGGGTTAGCATCAGCCCTAGGATAGTGTTAGGGTTAGCGTTAGCATCAGCCCTAGGATAGTGTTAGGGTTAGGGTTAGGGTTAGCATCAGGCCTAGGATAGTGATAGGGTTAGGGTTAGGGTTAGCATCAGCCCTAGGATAGTGTTAGGTTTAGGGTTTGCATCAGACCTAGGATAATGTTAGGGTTAGGGTTAGGGTTAGCACCAGGCCTAGGATAGTGTTAGTGTTAGGGTTAGCATCAGCCTTAGGAAAGTGTTAGTGTTAGGGTTGCAATCAGCCGTAGGATAGTGTTAGGGTTAGGGTTAGCCTCAGCCCTAGGATAGTGTTAGAGTTAGGGTTAGGGTTAGCATAAGCCCTAGGATAGTGTTAGGGTTAGGGTAAGGGTTAGCATCAGCCCTAAGATAGTGTTAGGGTTAGGGTTATCGTTAGCATCAGGCCTAGGATAGTGTTACGGTTAGGGTTAGCATCAGCCCTAGGATAGTGTTAGGGTTAGGGTTAGGGTTAGAATCAGCCCTAGGATAGTGTTAGGGTTAGGGTTAGCATCAACCCTACGATAGTGTTAGGGTTAGGGTTAGGGGTAGCATCAGCCCTAGGAGAGTGTTAGGGTTAAGGATAGGGTTAGCATCAGGCCTAGGATAGTGTTAGGGTTAGGGTTAACATCAGCCCTAGGATAGTGTTAGGGTTAGGGTTAGGGTTAGCATCAGCCCTAGGATAGTGTTAGGGTTAGGGTTAGCATCAGCCATAGGATAGTGTTAGGGTTAGGGTTAGGGTTAGCATCAGGCCTAGGATAGTGTTACGGTTAGGGTTAGCATCAGCCCTAGGATAGTGTTAGGGTTAGGATTAGGGTTAGCATCAGCCGTAGGATAGTGTTAGCTTTAGGATTATCCTCAGCCCTAAGATAGTGTTAGAGTTAGGGTTAGGGTTAGCATCAGCCCTAGGATAGTGTTAGGGTTAGGGTTAGGGTTAGCATCAGCCATAGGATAGTGTTAGTGTTAGGGTTAGCATCAGCCCTAGGATAGTGTTAGGGTTAGGGTTAGGGTTAGCATCAGCCCTAGGATAGTGTTAGGGTCAGGGTTAGGGTTAGCATCAGCCCTAGGATAGTGTTAAGGTTAGGGTTAGGGTTAGCATCATCCCTAGTATAGTGTTAGGGTTAGGGTTAGCATCAGCAATAGGATAGTGTTAGGATTAGGGTTAGGGTTAGCATCAGCCCTAGGATAGTGTTAGGGTTAGGGTTAGCATCAGCCCTACGATAGTGTTAGGCTTAGGGTTAGGGTTAGCATCAGCCCTAGGATAGTGTTAGGGTTAGGGTTAGCATCAGCCCTAGGATAGTGTTAGGGTTAGGGTTAGGGTTAGCATCAGGCCTAGGATAGTGTTAGGGTTAGGGTTAGCATTAGCCCTAGGATAGTGTTAGGGTTAGGTTTAGGGTTAGCATCAGCCCTTGGATAGTGTTAGGGTTAGGGTTAGCATCAGCCCTAGGATAGTGTTAGGGTTAGGCATAGGGTGAGCATCTGCCCTAGGATAGTGTTAGGGTTAGGGTTAGCATCAGGCCTAGGATAGTGTTAGGGTTAGGGTTAGCATCAGCCCTAGGAGAGTGTTAGGGTTAGGGTTAGGCTTAGCATCAGCCCTAGGATAGTGTTAGGGTTAGGGTTAGAGTTAGCATCAGCCCTAGGATAGTGCTAGGTTTAGGGTTAGCATCAGACCTCGATAGTGTTAGGGTTACGGTTAGGGTTAGCATCAGGCCTAGGATAGTGTTAGTATTAGGGTTAGCATCAGCCTTAGGATAGTGTTAGGGTTAGGGTTAGGGTTAGCATCAGCCGTAGGATAGTGTTAGGGTTAGGGTTAGCCTCAGACCTAGGATAGTGTTAGAGTTAGGGTTAGGGTTAGCATCAGCCCGAGGATAGTGTTAGGGTTAGGGTTAGGGTTGGCATCAGCCCTAGGATAGTGTTAGTGTTAGGGTTAGCATCAGCCCTAGGATATGTTAGGGTTAGGGTTAACATCAGCCCTAGGATAGTGTTAGGGTTAGGGTTAGGGTTAGCATCAGCCCTAGGATAGTGTTAGGTTTAGGGTTTGCATCAGACCTAGGATAGTGTTAGGGTTAGGGTTAGGGTTAGCACCAGGCCTAGGATAGTGTTAGTGTTAGGGTTAGCATCAGCCTTAGGATAGTGTTAGTGTTAGGGTTGCAATCAGCCGTAGGATAGTGTTAGGGCTAGGGTTAGCCTCAGCCCTAGGATAGTGTTAGAGTTAGGGTTAGGGTTAGCATAAGCCCTAGGATACTGTTAGGGTTAGGGTAAGGGTTAGCATCAGCCCTAGGATAGTGTTAGTGTTAGGGTTAACATCAGCCCTAGGATAGTGTTAGGGTTAGGGTTAGGGTTAGCATCAGCCCTAGGATAGTATTAGGGTTAGGGTTATGGTTAGGGTTAGGATCAGCTCTAGGATAGTGTTAGGGTTACGGTTAGGGTTAGCATCAGCCCTAGGATAGTGTTAGGGTTAGGGTTAGGGTTAGCATCAGCCCTAGGATAGTGTTAGGGTTAGGGTTAGCATCAGCCCTAGGATGGTGTTAGGGTTAGGGTTAGGGTTAGCATCAGCCCTAGGATAGTGTTAGGGTTAGGGTTAGCATCAGCCCTAGGATAGTGTTAGGGTTAGGGTTAGGGTTAGCATCAGGCCTAGGATAGTGTTAGGGTTAGGGTTAGCATCAGCCCTAGGATAGTGTTAGGGTTAGGGTTAGGGTTAGCATCAGCCCTTGGATAGTGTTAGGGTTAGGGTTAGCATCAGCCCTAGGATAGTGTTAGGGTTAGGCATAGGGTTAGCATCAGCCCTAGGATAGTGTTAGGGTTAGGGTTAGCCTCAGGCCTAGGATAGTGTTAGGGTTAGGGTTAGCATCAGCCCTAGGAGAGTGTTAGGGTTAGGGTTAGGCTTAGCATCAGCCCTAGGACAGTGTTAGGGTTAGGGTTAGAGTTAGCATCAGCCCTAGGATAGTGTTAGGGTTAGGGTTAACATCAGCCCTAGGATAGCGTTAGGGTTAGGGTTAGGGTTAGCATCAGCCCTAGGATAGTGTTAGGTTTAGGGTTAGCATCACACCTAGGATAGTGTTAGGGTTAGGGTTAGGGTTAGCACCAGGCCTAGGATAGTGTTAGTGTTAGGGTAAGCATAAGCCTTAGGATAGTGTTAGTGTTAGGGTTAGCATCAGCCGTAGGACAGTGTTAGGGTTAGGGTTAGCCTCAGCCCTAGGATAGTGTTAGGGTTAGGGTAAGGGTTAGCATCAGCCCTAGGATAGTGTTAGTGTTAGGGTTAACATCAGCCCTAGGATAGTGTTAGGGTTAGGGTTAGGGTTAGCATCAGCCCTAGGATAGTATTAGGGTTAGGGATAGGGTTAGGGTTAGGATCAGCTCTAGGATAGTGTTAGGGTTACGGTTAGGGTTAGCATCAGCCCTAGGATAGTGATAGGGTTAGGGTTAGGGTTAGCATCAGCCCTAGGATAGTGTTAGGGTTAGGGTTAGCATCAGCCCTAGGATAGTGTTAGGGTTAGGGTTAGGGTTAGCATCAGGCCTAGGATAGTGTTAGGGTTAGGGTTAGCATCAGCCCTAGGATAGGGTTAGGGTTAGGGTTAGGGTTAGCATCAGCCCTAGGATAGTGTTAGGGTTAGGGTTAGGGTTAGCATCAGCCCTAGGATAGTGATAGGGTTAGGGTTAGGGTTAGCATCAGCCCTAGGATAGTGTTAGGTTTAGGGTTTGCATCAGACCTAGGATAATGTTAGGGTTAGGGTTAGGGTTAGCACCAGGCCTAGGATAGTGTTAGTGTTAGGGTTAGCATCAGCCTTAGGAAAGTGTTAGTGTTAGGGTTGCAATCAGCCGTAGGATAGTGTTAGGGTTAGGGTTAGCCTCAGCCCTAGGATAGTATTAGAGTTAGGGTTAGGGTTAGCATAAGCCCTAGGATAGTGTTAGGGTTAGGGTAAGGGTTAGCATCAGCCCTAGGATAGTGTTAGTGTTAGGGTTAACATCAGCCCTAGGATAGTGTTAGGGTTATGGTTAGGGTTAGCATCAGCCCTAGGATAGTATTAGGGTTAGGGTTATGGTTAGGGTTAGGATCAGCTCTAGGACAGTGTTAGGGTTACGGTTAGGGTTAGCATCAGCCCTAGGATAGTGTTAGGGTTAGGGTTACGGTTAGCATCAGCCCTAGGATAGTGTTAGGGTTAGGGTTAGCATCAGCCCTAGGATAATGTTAGGGTTAGGGTTAGCATCAGCCCTAGGATAGTGTTAGGGTTAGGGTTAGCATCAGCCCTAGGATGGTGTTAGGGTTAGGGTTAGGGTTAGCATCAGCCCTAGGATAGTGTTAGGGTTAGGGTTAGCATCAGCCCTAGGATAGTGTTAGGGTTAGGGTTAGGGTTAGCATCAGGCCTAGGATAGTGCTAGGGTTAGGGTTAGCATCAGCCCTAGGATAGTGTTAGGGTTAGGGTTAGGGTTAGCATCAGCCCTTGGATAGTGTTAGGGTTAGGGTTAGCATCAGCCCTAGGAGAGTGTTAGGGTTAGGGTTAGGCTTAGCATCAGCCCTAGGACAGTGTTAGGGTTAGGGTTAGAGTTAGCATCAGCCCTAGGATAGTGTTAGGGTTAGGGTTAGCATCAGGCCTAGGATAGTGTTAGGGTTAGGGTTAGCATTAGCCCTAGGATAGTGTTAGGGTTAGGTTTAGGGTTAGCATCAGCCCTTGGATAGTGTTAGGGTTAGGGTTAGCATCAGCCCTAGGATAGTGTTAGGGTTAGGCATAGGGTTAGCATCTGCCCTAGGATAGTGTTAGGGTTAGGGTTAGCATCAGGCCTAGGATAGTGTTAGGGTTAGGGTTAGCATCAGCCCTAGGAGAGTGTTAGGGTTAGGGTTAGGCTTAGCATCAGCCCTAGGATAGTGTTAGGGTTAGGGTTAGGGTTGGCATCAGCCCTAGGATAGTGTTAGTGTTAGGGTTAGCATCAGCCCTAGGATAGTGTTAGGGTTAGGGTTAGGGTTAGCATCAGCCGTAGGATAGTGTTAGGGTTAGGGTTAGCCTCAGACCTAGGATAGTGTTAGAGTTAGGGTTAGGGTTAGCATCAGCCCGAGGATAGTGTTAGGGTTAGGGTTAGGGTTGGCATCAGCCCTAGGATAGTGTTAGTGTTAGGGTTAGCATCAGCCCTAGGATATGTTAGGGTTAGGGTTAACATCAGCCCTAGGATAGTGTTAGGGTTAGGGTTAGGGTTAGCATCAGCCCTAGGATAGTGTTAGGTTTAGGGTTTGCATCAGACCTAGGATAGTGTTAGGGTTAGGGTTAGGGTTAGCACCAGGCCTAGGATAGTGTTAGTGTTAGGGTTAGCATCAGCCTTAGGATAGTGTTAGTGTTAGGGTTGCAATCAGCCGTAGGATAGTGTTAGGGCTAGGGTTAGCCTCAGCCCTAGGATAGTGTTAGAGTTAGGGTTAGGGTTAGCATAAGCCCTAGGATACTGTTAGGGTTAGGGTAAGGGTTAGCATCAGCCCTAGGATAGTGTTAGTGTTAGGGTTAACATCAGCCCTAGGATAGTGTTAGGGTTAGGGTTAGGGTTAGCATCAGCCCTAGGATAGTATTAGGGTTAGGGTTATGGTTAGGGTTAGGATCAGCTCTAGGATAGTGTTAGGGTTACGGTTAGGGTTAGCATCAGCCCTAGGATAGTGTTAGGGTTAGGGTTAGGGTTAGCATCAGCCCTAGGATAGTGTTAGGGTTAGGGTTAGCATCAGCCCTAGGATGGTGTTAGGGTTAGGGTTAGGGTTAGCATCAGCCCTAGGATAGTGTTAGGGTTAGGGTTAGCATCAGCCCTAGGATAGTGTTAGGGTTAGGGTTAGGGTTAGCATCAGGCCTAGGATAGTGTTAGGGTTAGGGTTAGCATCAGCCCTAGGATAGTGTTAGGGTTAGGGTTAGGGTTAGCATCAGCCCTTGGATAGTGTTAGTGTTAGGGTTAGCATCAGCCCTAGGATAGTGTTAGGGTTAGGCATAGGGTTAGCATCAGCCCTAGGATAGTGTTAGGGTTAGGGTTAGCCTCAGGCCTAGGATAGTGTTAGGGTTAGGGTTAGCATCAGCCCTAGGAGAGTGTTAGGGTTAGGGTTAGGCTTAGCATCAGCCCTAGGACAGTGTTAGGGTTAGGGTTAGAGTTAGCATCAGCCCTAGGATAGTGTTAGGGTTAGGGTTAACATCAGCCCTAGGATAGCGTTAGGGTTAGGGTTAGGGTTAGCATCAGCCCTAGGACAGTGTTAGGTTTAGGGTTAGCATCAGACCTAGGATAGTGTTAGGGTTAGGGTTAGGGTTAGCACCAGGCCTAGGATAGTGTTAGTGTTAGGGTAAGCATAAGCCTTAGGATAGTGTTAGTGTTAGGGTTAGCATCAGCCGTAGGATAGTGTTAGGGTTAGGGTTAGCCTCAGCCCTAGGATAGTGTTAGAGTTAGGGTTAGGGTTAGCATAAGCCCTAGGATAGTGTTAGGGTTAGGGTAAGGGTTAGCATCAGCCCTAGGATAGTGTTAGTGTTAGGGTTAACATCAGCCCTAGGATAGTGTTAGGGTTAGGGTTAGGGTTAGCATCAGCCCTAGGATAGTATTAGGGTTAGGGATAGGGTTAGGGTTAGGATCAGCTCTAGGATAGTGTTAGGGTTACGGTTAGGGTTAGCATCAGCCCTAGGATAGTGATAGGGTTAGGGTTAGGGTTAGCATCAGCCCTAGGATAGTGTTAGGGTTAGGGTTAGCATCAGCCCTAGGATAGTGTTAGGGTTAGGGTTAGGGTTAGCATCAGGCCTAGGATAGTGTTAGGGTTAGGGTTAGCATCAGCCCTAGGATAGGGTTAGGGTTAGGGTTAGGGTTAGCATCAGCCCTAGGATAGTGTTAGGGTTAGGGTTAGCATCAACCCTAGGATAGTGTTAGGGTTAGGGTTAGGGTTAGCATCAGCCCTACGATAGTGTTAGGCTTAGGGTTAGGGTTAGCATCAGCCCTAGGATAGTGTTAGGTTTAGGGTTAGCATCAGCCCTTGGAGAGTGTTAGGGTTAGGGTTAGCATCAGCCCTAGGATAGTGTTAGGGTTAGGCATAGGGTTAGCATCAGCCCTAGGATAGTGTTAGGGTTAGGGTTAGCATCAGGCCTAGGATAGTGTTAGGGTTAGGGTTAGCATCAGCCCTAGGAGAGTGTTAGGGTTAGGGTTAGGCTTAGCATCAGCCCTAGGATAGTGTTAGGGTTAGGGTTAGAGTTAGCATCAGCCCTAGGATAGTGCTAGGTTTAGGGTTAGCATCAGACCTAGGATAGTGTTAGGGTTACGGTTAGGGTTAGCATCAGGCCTAGGATAGTGTTAATATTAGGGTTAGAATCAGCCTTAGGATAGTGTTAGGGTTAGGGTTAGGGTTAGCATCAGCCGTAGGATAGTGTTAGGGTTAGGGTTAGCCTCAGACCTAGGATAGTGTTAGAGTTAGGGTTAAGGTTAGCATCAGCCCGAGGATAGTGTTAGGGTTAGGGTTAGGGTTGGCATCAGCCCTAGGATAGTGTTAGTGTTAGGGTTAGCATCAGCCCTAGGATATGTTAGGGTTAGGGTTAACATCAGTCCTAGGATAGTGTTAGGGTTAGGGTTAGGGTTAGCATCAGCCCTAGGATAGTGTTAGGTTTAGGGTTTGCATCAGACCTAGGATAGTGTTAGGGTTAGGGTTAGGGTTAGCACCAGGCCTAGGAGAGTGTTAGTGTTAGGGTTAGCATCAGCCTTAGGATAGTGTTAGTGTTAGGGTTGCAATCAGCCGTAGGATAGTGTTAGGGCTAGGGTTAGCCTCAGCCCTAGGATAGTGTTAGAGTTAGGGTTAGGGTTAGCATAAGCCCTAGGATACTGTTAGGGTTAGGGGAAGGGTTAGCATCAGCCCTAGGATAGTGTTAGTGTTAGGGTTAACATCAGACCTAGGATAGTGTTAGGGTTAGGGTTAGGGTTAGCATCAGCCCTAGGATAGTATTAGGGTTAGGGTTATGGTTAGGGTTAGGATCAGCTCTAGGATAGTGTTAGGGTTACGGTTAGGGTTAGCATCAGCCCTAGGATAGTGTTAGGGTTAGGGTTAGGGTTAGCATCAGCCCTAGGATAGTGTTAGGGTTAGGGTTAGCATCAGCCCTAGGATGGTGTTAGGGTTAGGGTTAGGGTTAGCATCAGCCCTAGGATAGTGTTAGGGTTAGGGTTAGCATCAGCCCTAGGATAGTGTTAGGGTTAGGGTTAGGGTTAGCATCAGGCCTAGGATAGTGTTAGGGTTAGGGTTAGCATCACCCCTAGGATAGTGTTAGGGTTAGGGTTAGGGTTAGCATCAGCCCTTGGATAGTGTTAGGGTTAGGGTTAGCATCAGCCCTAGGATAGTGTTAGGGTTAGGCATAGGGTTAGCATCAGCCCTAGGATAGTGTTAGGGTTAGGGTTAGCCTCAGGCCTAGGATAGTGTTAGGGTTAGGGTTAGCATCAGCCCTAGGAGAGTGTTAGGGTTAGGGTTAGGCTTAGCATCAGCCCTAGGACAGTGTTAGGGTTAGGGTTAGAGTTAGCATCAGCCCTAGGATAGTGTTAGGGTTAGGGTTAACATCAGCCCTAGGATAGCGTTAGGGTTAGGATTAGGGTTAGCATCAGCCCTAGGATAGTGTTAGGTTTAGGGTTAGCATCAGACCTAGGATAGTGTTAGGGTTAGGGTTAGGGTTAGCACCAGGCCTAGGATAGTGTTAGTGTTAGGGTAAGCATAAGCCTTAGGATAGTGTTAGTGTTAGGGTTAGCATCAGCCGTAGGATAGTGTTTGGGTTAGGGTTAGCCTCAGCCCTAGGATAGTGTTAGAGTTAGGGTTAGGGTTAGCATAAGCCCTAGGATAGTGTTAGGGTTAGGGTAAGGGTTAGCATCAGCCCTAGGATAGTGTTAGTGTTAGGGTTAACATCAGCCCTAGGATAGTGTTAGGGTTAGGGTTAGGGTTAGCATCAGCCCTAGGATAGTATTAGGGTTAGGGATAGGGTTAGGGTTAGGATCAGCTCTAGGATAGTGTTAGGGTTACGGTTAGGGTTAGCATCAGCCCTAGGATAGTGATAGGGTTAGGGTTAGGGTTAGCATCAGCCCTAGGATAGTGTTAGGGTTAGGGTTAGCATCAGCCCTAGGATAGTGTTAGGGTTAGGGTTAGGGTTAGCATCAGGCCTAGGATAGTGTTAGGGTTAGGGTTAGCATCAGCCCTAGGATAGGGTTAGGGTTAGGGTTAGGGTTAGCATCAGCCCTAGGATAGTGTTAGGGTTAGGGTTAGGGTTATCATCAGCCCTAGGATTGTGTTAGGGTTAGGGTTAGCAACAGCCCTAGGATAGTGATAGGGTTAGGGTTAGGGTTAGCATCAGCCCTAGGATAGTGTTAGGGTTAGCGTTAGCATCAGCCCTAGGATAGTGTTAGGGTTAGGGTTAGGGTTAGCATCAGGCCTAGGATAGTGATAGGGTTAGGGTTAGGGTTAGCATCAGCCCTAGGATAGTGTTAGGTTTAGGGTTTGCATCAGACCTAGGATAATGTTAGGGTTAGGGTTAGGGTTAGCACCAGGCCTAGGATAGTGTTAGTGTTAGGGTTAGCATCAGCCTTAGGAAAGTGTTAGTGTTAGGGTTGCAATCAGCCGTAGGATAGTGTTAGGGTTAGGGTTAGCCTCAGCCCTAGGATAGTGTTAGAGTTAGGGTTAGGGTTAGCATAAGCCCTAGGATAGTGTTAGGGTTAGGGTAAGGGTTAGCATCAGCCCTAAGATAGTGTTAGGGTTAGGGTTATCGTTAGCATCAGGCCTAGGATAGTGTTACGGTTAGGGTTAGCATCAGCCCTAGGATAGTGTTAGGGTTAGGGTTAGGGTTAGAATCAGCCCTAGGATAGTGTTAGGGTTAGGGTTAGCATCAACCCTACGATAGTGTTAGGGTTAGGGTTAGGGGTAGCATCAGCCCTAGGAGAGTGTTAGGGTTAAGGATAGGGTTAGCATCAGGCCTAGGATAGTGTTAGGGTTAGGGTTAACATCAGCCCTAGGATAGTGTTAGGGTTAGGGTTAGGGTTAGCATCAGCCCTAGGATAGTGTTAGGGTTAGGGTTAGCATCAGCCATAGGATAGTGTTAGGGTTAGGGTTAGGGTTAGCATCAGGCCTAGGATAGTGTTACGGTTAGGGTTAGCATCAGCCCTAGGATAGTGTTACGGTTAGGATTAGGGTTAGCATCAGCCGTAGGATAGTGTTAGCTTTAGGATTATCCTCAGCCCTAAGATAGTGTTAGAGTTAGGGTTAGGGTTAGCATCAGCCCTAGGATAGTGTTAGGGTTAGGGTTAGGGTTAGCATCAGCCATAGGATAGTGTTAGTGTTAGGGTTAGCATCAGCCCTAGGATAGTGTTAGGGTTAGGGTTAGGGTTAGCATCAGCCCTAGGATAGTGTTAGGGTCAGGGTTAGGGTTAGCATCAGCCCTAGGATAGTGTTAAGGTTAGGGTTAGGGTTAGCATCATCCCTAGTATAGTGTTAGGGTTAGGGTTACCATCAGCAATAGGATAGTGTTAGGATTAGGGTTAGGGTTAGCATCAGCCCTAGGATAGTGTTAGGGTTAGGGTTAGCATCAGCCCTACGATAGTGTTAGGCTTAGGGTTAGGGTTAGCATCAGCCCTAGGATAGTGTTAGGGTTAGGGTTAGCATCAGCCCTAGGATAGTGTTAGGGTTAGGGTTAGGGTTAGCATCAGGCCTAGGATAGTGTTAGGGTTAGGGTTAGCATTAGCCCTAGGATAGTGTTAGGGTTAGGTTTAGGGTTAGCATCAGCCCTTGGATAGTGTTAGGGTTAGGGTTAGCATCAGCCCTAGGATAGTGTTAGGGTTAGGCATAGGGTGAGCATCTGCCCTAGGATAGTGTTAGGGTTAGGGTTAGCATCAGGCCTAGGATAGTGTTAGGGTTAGGGTTAGCATCAGCCCTAGGAGAGTGTTAGGGTTAGGGTTAGGCTTAGCATCAGCCCTAGGATAGTGTTAGGGTTAGGGTTAGAGTTAGCATCAGCCCTAGGATAGTGCTAGGTTTAGGGTTAGCATCAGACCTCGATAGTGTTAGGGTTACGGTTAGGGTTAGCATCAGGCCTAGGATAGTGTTAGTATTAGGGTTAGCATCAGCCTTAGAATAGTGTTAGGGTTAGGGTTAGGGTTAGCATCAGCCGTAGGATAGTGTTAGGGTTAGGGTTAGCCTCAGACCTAGGATAGTGTTAGAGTTAGGGTTAGGGTTAGCATCAGACCGAGGATAGTGTTAGGGTTAGGGTTAGGGTTGGCATCAGCCCTAGGATAGTGTTAGTGTTAGGGTTAGCATCAGCCCTAGGATATGTTAGGGTTAGGGTTAACATCAGCCCTAGGATAGTGTTAGGGTTAGGGTTAGGGTTAGCATCAGCCCTAGGATAGTGTTAGGTTTAGGGTTTGCATCAGACCTAGGATAGTGTTAGGGTTAGGGTTAGGGTTAGCACCAGGCCTAGGATTGTGTTAGTGTTAGGGTTAGCATCAGCCTTAGGATAGTGTTAGTGTTAGGGTTGCAATCAGCCGTAGGATAGTGTTAGGGCTAGGGTTAGCCTCAGCCCTAGGATAGTGTTAGAGTTAGGGTTAGGGTTAGCATAAGCCCTAGGATACTGTTAGGGTTAGGGTAAGGGTTAGCATCAGCCCTAGGATAGTGTTAGTGTTAGGGTTAACATCAGCCCTAGGATAGTGTTAGGGTTAGGGTTAGGGTTAGCATCAGCCCTAGGATAGTATTAGGGTTAGGGTTATGGTTAGGGTTAGGATCAGCTCTAGGATAGTGTTAGGGTTACGGTTAGGGTTAGCATCAGCCCTAGGATAGTGTTAGGGTTAGGGTTAGGGTTAGCATCAGCCCTAGGATAGTGTTAGGGTTAGGGTTAGCATCAGCCCTAGGATGGTGTTAGGGTTAGGGTTAGGGTTAGCATCAGCCCTAGGATAGTGTTAGGGTTAGGGTTAGCATCAGCCCTAGGATAGTGTTAGGGTTAGGGTTAGGGTTAGCATCAGGCCTAGGATAGTGTTAGGGTTAGGGTTAGCATCAGCCCTAGGATAGTGTTAGGGTTAGGGTTAGGGTTAGCATCAGCCCTTGGATAGTGTTAGGGTTAGGGTTAGCATCAGCCCTAGGATAGTGTTAGGGTTAGGCATAGGGTTAGCATCAGCCCTAGGATAGTGTTAGGGTTAGGGTTAGCCTCAGGCCTAGGATAGTGTTAGGGTTAGGGTTAGCATCAGCCCTAGGAGAGTGTTAGGGTTAGGGTTAGGCTTAGCATCAGCCCTAGGACAGTGTTAGGGTTAGGGTTAGAGTTAGCATCAGCCCTAGGATAGTGTTAGGGTTAGGGTTAACATCAGCCCTAGGATAGCGTTAGGGTTAGGGTTAGGGTTAGCATCAGCCCTAGGATAGTGTTAGGTTTAGGGTTAGCATCACACCTAGGATAGTGTTAGGGTTAGGGTTAGGGTTAGCACCAGGCCTAGGATAGTGTTAGTGTTAGGGTAAGCATAAGCCTTAGGATAGTGTTAGTGTTAGGGTTAGCATCAGCCGTAGGATAGTGTTAGGGTTAGGGTTAGCCTCAGCCCTAGGATAGTGTTAGGGTTAGGGTAAGGGTTAGCATCAGCCCTAGGATAGTGTTAGTGTTAGGGTTAACATCAGCCCTAGGATAGTGTTAGGGTTAGGGTTAGGGTTAGCATCAGCCCTAGGATAGTATTAGGGTTAGGGATAGGGTTAGGGTTAGGATCAGCTCTAGGATAGTGTTAGGGTTACGGTTAGGGTTAGCATCAGCCCTAGGATAGTGATAGGGTTAGGGTTAGGGTTAGCATCAGCCCTAGGATAGTGTTAGGGTTAGGGTTAGCATCAGCCCTAGGATAGTGTTAGGGTTAGGGTTAGGGTTAGCATCAGGCCTAGGATAGTGTTAGGGTTAGGGTTAGCATCAGCCCTAGGATAGGGTTAGGGTTAGGGTTAGGGTTAGCATCAGCCCTAGGATAGTGTTAGGGTTAGGGTTAGGGTTAGCATCAGCCCTAGGATAGTGATAGGGTTAGGGTTAGGGTTAGCATCAGCCCTAGGATAGTGTTAGGTTTAGGGTTTGCATCAGACCTAGGATAATGTTAGGGTTAGGGTTAGGGTTAGCACCAGGCCTAGGATAGTGTTAGTGTTAGGGTTAGCATCAGCCTTAGGAAAGTGTTAGTGTTAGGGTTGCAATCAGCCGTAGGATAGTGTTAGGGTTAGGGTTAGCCTCAGCCCTAGGATAGTATTAGAGTTAGGGTTAGGGTTAGCATAAGCCCTAGGATAGTGTTAGGGTTAGGGTAAGGGTTAGCATCAGCCCTAGGATAGTGTTAGTGTTAGGGTTAACATCAGCCCTAGGATAGTGTTAGGGTTATGGTTAGGGTTAGCATCAGCCCTAGGATAGTATTAGGGTTAGGGTTATGGTTAGGGTTAGGATCAGCTCTAGGACAGTGTTAGGGTTACGGTTAGGGTTAGCATCAGCCCTAGGATAGTGTTAGGGTTAGGGTTACGGTTAGCATCAGCCCTAGGATAGTGTTAGGGTTAGGGTTAGCATCAGCCCTAGGATAATGTTAGGGTTAGGGTTAGCATCAGCCCTAGGATAGTGTTAGGGTTAGGGTTAGCATCAGCCCTAGGATGGTGTTAGGGTTAGGGTTAGGGTTAGCATCAGCCCTAGGATAGTGTTAGGGTTAGGGTTAGCATCAGCCCTAGGATAGTGTTAGGGTTAGGGTTAGGGTTAGCATCAGGCCTAGGATAGTGTTAGGGTTAGGGTTAGCATCAGCCCTAGGATAGTGTTAGGGTTAGGGTTAGGGTTAGCATCAGCCCTTGGATAGTGTTAGGGTTAGGGTTAGCATCAGCCCTAGGAGAGTGTTAGGGTTAGGGTTAGGCTTAGCATCAGCCCTAGGACAGTGTTAGGGTTAGGGTTAGAGTTAGCATCAGCCCTAGGATAGTGTTAGGGTTAGGGTTAGCATCAGGCCTAGGATAGTGTTAGGGTTAGGGTTAGCATTAGCCCTAGGATAGTGTTAGGGTTAGGTTTAGGGTTAGCATCAGCCCTTGGATAGTGTTAGGGTTAGGGTTAGCATCAGCCCTAGGATAGTGTTAGGGTTAGGCATAGGGTTAGCATCTGCCCTAGGATAGTGTTAGGGTTAGGGTTAGCATCAGGCCTAGGATAGTGTTAGGGTTAGGGTTAGCATCAGCCCTAGGAGAGTGTTAGGGTTAGGGTTAGGCTTAGCATCAGCCCTAGGATAGTGTTAGGGTTAGGGTTAGGGTTGGCATCAGCCCTAGGATAGTGTTAGTGTTAGGGTTAGCATCAGCCCTAGGATAGTGTTAGGGTTAGGGTTAGGGTTAGCATCAGCCGTAGGATAGTGTTAGGGTTAGGGTTAGCCTCAGACCTAGGATAGTGTTAGAGTTAGGGTTAGGGTTAGCATCAGCCCGAGGATAGTGTTAGGGTTAGGGTTAGGGTTGGCATCAGCCCTAGGATAGTGTTAGTGTTAGGGTTAGCATCAGCCCTAGGATATGTTAGGGTTAGGGTTAACATCAGCCCTAGGATAGTGTTAGGGTTAGGGTTAGGGTTAGCATCAGCCCTAGGATAGTGTTAGGTTTAGGGTTTGCATCAGACCTAGGATAGTGTTAGGGTTAGGGTTAGGGTTAGCACCAGGCCTAGGATAGTGTTAGTGTTAGGGTTAGCATCAGCCTTAGGATAGTGTTAGTGTTAGGGTTGCAATCAGCCGTAGGATAGTGTTAGGGCTAGGGTTAGCCTCAGCCCTAGGATAGTGTTAGAGTTAGGGTTAGGGTTAGCATAAGCCCTAGGATACTGTTAGGGTTAGGGTAAGGGTTAGCATCAGCCCTAGGATAGTGTTAGTGTTAGGGTTAACATCAGCCCTAGGATAGTGTTAGGGTTAGGGTTAGGGTTAGCATCAGCCCTAGGATAGTATTAGGGTTAGGGTTAGGGTTAGGGTTAGGATCAGCTCTAGGATAGTGTTAGGGTTACGGTTAGGGTTAGCATCAGCCCTAGGATAGTGTTAGGGTTAGGGTTAGGGTTAGCATCAGCCCTAGGATAGTGTTAGGGTTAGGGTTAGCATCAGCCCTAGGATGGTGTTAGGGTTAGGGTTAGGGTTAGCATCAGCCCTAGGATAGTGTTAGGGTTAGGGTTAGCATCAGCCCTAGGATAGTGTTAGGGTTAGGGTTAGGGTTAGCATCAGGCCTAGGATAGTGTTAGGGTTAGGGTTAGCATCAGCCCTAGGATAGTGTTAGGGTTAGGGTTAGGGTTAGCATCAGCCCTTGGATAGTGTTAGTGTTAGGGTTAGCATCAGCCCTAGGATAGTGTTAGGGTTAGGCATAGGGTTAGCATCAGCCCTAGGATAGTGTTAGGGTTAGGGTTAGCCTCAGGCCTAGGATAGTGTTAGGGTTAGGGTTAGCATCAGCCCTAGGAGAGTGTTAGGGTTAGGGTTAGGCTTAGCATCAGCCCTAGGACAGTGTTAGGGTTAGGGTTAGAGTTAGCATCAGCCCTAGGATAGTGTTAGGGTTAGGGTTAACATCAGCCCTAGGATAGCGTTAGGGTTAGGGTTAGGGTTAGCATCAGCCCTAGGATAGTGTTAGGTTTAGGGTTAGCATCAGACCTAGGATAGTGTTAGGGTTAGGGTTAGGGTTAGCACCAGGCCTAGGATAGTGTTAGTGTTAGGGTAAGCATAAGCCTTAGGATAGTGTTAGTGTTAGGGTTAGCATCAGCCGTAGGATAGTGTTAGGGTTAGGGTTAGCCTCAGCCCTAGGATAGTGTTAGAGTTAGGGTTAGGGTTAGCATAAGCCCTAGGATAGTGTTAGGGTTAGGGTAAGGGTTAGCATCAGCCCTAGGATAGTGTTAGTGTTAGGGTTAACATCAGCCCTAGGATAGTGTTAGGGTTAGGGTTAGGGTTAGGGTTAGGATCAGCTCTAGGATAGTGTTAGGGTTACGGTTAGGGTTAGCATCAGCCCTAGGATAGTGATAGGGTTAGGGTTAGGGTTAGCATCAGCCCTAGGATAGTGTTAGGATTAGGGTTAGCATCAGCCCTAGGATAGTGTTAGGGTTAGGATTAGGGTTAGCATCAGCCCTAGGATAGTGTTAGGGTTAGGGTTAGCATCAGCCCTAGGATAGTGTTAGGGTTATGGTTAGAGTTAGCATCAGCCCTAGGATAGTGTTAGGGTTAGGGTTAGCATCAGCCCTAGGATAGTGTTAGGATTAGGGTTAGGGTTAGCCTCAGGCCTAGGATACTGTTAGGGTTAGGGTTAGCATCAGCCCTAGGATAGGGTTAGGGTTAGGGTTAGGGTTAGCATCAGCCCTAGGATAGTGTTAGGGTTAGGGTTAGCATCAACCCAGGATAGTGTTAGGGTTAGGGTTAGGGTTAGCATCAGGCCTAGGATAGTGTTAGGGTTAGGGTTAGGGTTAGCATCAGCCCTAGGATTGTGTTAGGGTTAGGGTTAGCAACAGCCCTAGGATAGTGATAGGGTTAGGGTTAGGATTAGCATCAGCCCTAGGATAGTGTTAGGGTTAGGGTTAGCATCAGCCCTAGGATAGTGTTAGGGTTAGGGTTAGGGTTAGCATCAGGCCTAGGATAGTGATAGGGTTAGGGTTAGGGTTAGCATCAGCCCTAGGATAGTGTTAGGTTTAGGGTTTGCATCAGACCTAGGATAATGTTAGGGTTATGGTTAGGGTTAGCACCAGGCCTAGGATAGTGTTAGTGTTAGGGTTAGCATCAGCCTTAGGAAAGTGTTAGTGTTAGGGTTGCAATCAGCCGTAGGATAGTGTTAGGGTTAGGGTTAGCCTCAGCCCTAGGATAGTGTTAGAGTTAGGGTTAGGGTTAGCATAAGCCCTAGGATAGTGTTAGGGTTAGGGTAAGGGTTAGCATCAGCCCTAGGATAGTGTTAGTGTTAGGGTTAACATCAGCCCTAGGTTAGTGTTAGGGTTAGGGTTAGGGTTAGCATCAGCCCTAGGATAGTATTAGGGTTAGGGTTATGGTTAGGGTTAGGATCAGCTCTAGGACAGTGTTAGGGTTACGGTTAGGGTTAGCATCAGCCCTAGGATAGTGTTAGGGTTAGGGTTACGGTTAGCATCAGCCCTAGGATAGTGTTAGGGTTAGGGTTAGCATCAGCCCTAGGATTGTGTTAGGGTTAGGGTTAGGGTTAGCATCAGCCCTAGGATAGTGTTAGGGTTAGGGTTAGCATCAGCCCTAGGATAGTGTTAGGGTTATGGTTAGGGTTAGCATCAGCCCTAGGATAGTGTTAGGGTTAGGGTTAGCATCAGCCCTAGGATAGTGTTAGGGTTAGGGTTAGGGTTAGCATCAGGCCTAGGATAGTGTTAGGGTTAGCGTTAGCATCAGCCCTAGGATAGTGTTAGGGTTAGGTTTAGGGTTAGCATCAGCCCTTGGATAGTGTTAGGGTTAGGGTTAGCATCAGCCCTAGGATAGTGTTAGGGTTAGGCATAGGGTTAGCATCAGCCCTAGGATAGTGTTAGGGTTAGGGTTAGCATCAGGCCTAGGATAGTGTTAGGGTTAGGGTTACCATCAGCCCTAGGAGAGTGTTAGGGTTAGGGTTAGGCTTAGCATCAGCCCTAGGATAGTGTTAGGGTTAGGGTTAGAGTTAGCATCAGCCCTAGAATAGTGCTAGGTTTAAGATTAGCATCAGACCTAGGATAGTGTTAGGGTTACGGTTAGGGTTAGCATCAGGCCTAGGATAGTGTTAGTATTAGGGTTAGCATCAGCCTTAGGATAGTGTTAGGGTTAGGGTTAGGGTTAGCATCAGCCGTAGGATAGTGTTAGGGTTAGGGTTAGCCTCAGACCTAGGATAGTGTTAGAGTTAGGGTTAGGGTTAGCATCAGCCCGAGGATAGTGTTAGGGTTAGGGTTAGGGTTAGCATCAGCCCTAGGATAGTGTTAGTGTTAGGGTTAGCATCAGCCCTAGGATAGTGTTAGGGTTAGGGTTAACATCAGCCCTAGGATAGTGTTAGGGTTAGGGTTAGGGTTAGCATCAGCCCTAGGATAGTGTTAGGTTTAGGGTTTGCATCAGACCTAGGATAGTGTTAGGGTTAGGGTTAGGGTTAGCACCAGGCCTAGGATAGTGTTAGTGTTAGGGTTAGCATCAGCCTTAGGATAGTGTTAGTGTTAGGGTTGCAATCAGCCGTAGGATAGTGTTAGGGTTAGGGTTAGCCTCAGCCCTAGGATAGTGTTAGAGTTAGGGTTAGGGTTAGCATAAGCCCTAGGATATTGTTAGGGTTAGGGTAAGGGTTAGCATCAGCCCTAGGATAGTGTTAGTGTTAGGGTTAACATCAGCCCTAGGATAGTGTTAGGGTTAGGGTTAGGGTTAGCATCAGCCCTAGGATAGTATTAGGGTTAGGGTTATGGTTAGGGTTAGGATCAGCTCTAGGATAGTGCTAGGGTTACGGTTAGGGTTAGCATCAGCCCTAGGATAGTGTTAGGGTTAGGGTTAGGGTTAGCATCAGCCCTAGGATAGTGTTAGGGTTAGGGTTAGCATCAGCCCTAGGATAGTGTTAGGGTTAGGGTTAGGGTTAGCATCAGCCCTAGGATAGTGTTAGGGTTAGGGTTAGCATCAGCCCTAGGATAGTGTTAGGGTTATGGTTAGGGTTAGCATCAGCCCTAGGATAGTGTTAGAGTTAAGGTTAGGGTTAGCATCAGGCCTAGGATAGTGTTAGGGTTAGGGTTAGCGTCAGCCCTAGGATAGTGTTAGGGTTAGGGTTAGGGTTAGCATCAGCCGTAAGATAGTGTTAGGGTTAGGGTTAGCCTCAGCCCTAAGATAGTGTTAGTGTTAGCGTTAGGGGTAGCATCAGCCCTAGGATAGTGTTAGGGTTAGGGTTAGGGTTAGCATCAGCCCTAAGATAGAGTTAGTGTTAGGGTTAGCATCAGCCCTAGGATAGTGTTAGGGTTAGGGTTTGGGTTAGCATCAGCCCTAGGATAGTGTTAGGTTTAGGGTTAGCATCAGCCCTAGGATAGTGTTAGGGTTAGGGTTAGGGTTAGCATCAGCCCTAGGATAGTGTTAGGGTTAGGGTTAGCATCAGCCCTAGGATAGTGTTAGGGTTGGGTTAGGGTTAGCATCAGGCCTAGGATAGTGTTAGGGTTAGGGTTAGCATCAGCCCTAGGATAGTGTTAGCGTTAGGGTTAGGGTTAGCATCAGCCCTAGGATAGTGTTAGGGTTAGGGTTAACATCAACCCTAGGATAGTGTTAGGGTTAGGGTTAGGGTTAGCATCAGCCCTAGGAGAGTGTTAAGGTTAGGGATAGGGTTAGCATCAGGCCTAGGATAGTGTTAGGGTTAGGGTTAACATCAGCCCTAGGATAGTGTAAGGGTTACGGTTAGGGTTAGCATCAGCCCTAGGATAGTGTTAGGGTTAGGGTTAGGGTTAGCATCAGCCCTAGGATAGTGTCAGTGTTAGGGTTAGCATCAGCCCTAGGATAGTGTTAGGGTTAGGGTTAGGGTTAGCATCAGCCATAGGATAGTGTTAGGGTTAGGGTTAGCATCAGCCCTAGGATAGTGTTAGGGTTAGGGTTAGGGTTAGCATCAGCCCTAGGATAGTGTTAGGGTCAGGGTTAGGGTTAGCATCAGCCCTAGGATAGTGTTAAGGTTAGGGTTAGGGTTAGCATCAGCCCTAGGATATTGTTAGGGTTAGGGTTAGCATCAGCCCTTGGATAGTGTTAGGGTTAGGGTTAGGGTTAGCATCAGCCCTAGGATAGTGTTAGTGTTAGGGTTAGCATCAGCCCTAGGATAGTGTTAGGGTTAGGGTTAGGCTTAGCATCAGCCCTAGGATAGTATTAGGGTTAGGGTTAGTGTTAGGGTTAGGGTTAGGATCAGCTCTAGGATAGTGTTAGGTTTACGGTTAGGGTTAGCATCAGCCCTAGGATAGTGTTAGGGTTAGGGTTAGGGTTAGCATCAGCCCTAGGATAGTGTTAGGGTTAGGGTTAGCATCAACCCTAGGATAGTGTTAGGGTTAGGGTTAGGGTTACCATCAGCCCTAGGATAGTGTTAGGGTTAGGGTTAGCATCAGCCCTAGGATAGTGTTAGGGTTAGGGTTAGGGTTAGCATCAGCCCTAGGATATTGTTAGGGTTAGGGTTAGCATCAGCCCTAGGATAGTGTTAGGGTTAGGGTTAATGTTAGCACCAGGCCTAGGATAGTGTTAGGGTTAGGGTAAGCATCAGCCCTAGGATAGTGTTATGGTTAGGGTTAGGGTTAGCATCAGCCCTAGGATAGTGTTAGGTTTAGGGTTAGCATCAGCCCTAGGATAGTGTTAGGGTTAGGGTTAGGGTTAGCATCAGCCCTAGGATAGTGTTAGGGTTAGGGTTAGCATCAGCCCTAGGATTGTGTTAGGGTTAGGGTTAGGGTTAGCATCAGGCCTAGGATAGTGTTAGGGTTAGGGTTAGGGTTAGCATCAGCCCTAGGATAGTGTTAGGTTTAGGGTTAGCATCAGCCCTAGGATAGTGTTAGGGTTAGGGTTAGGGTTAGCATCAGCCCTAGGATAGTGTTAGGGTTAGGGTTAGCATCAGCCCTAGGATAGTGTTAGGGTTAGTGTTAGGGTTAGCATCAGGCCTAGGATAGTGTTAGGGTTAGGGTTAGCATCAGCCCTAGGATAGTGTTAGGGTTAGGGTTAGGGTTAGCATCAGCCCTAGGATAGTGTTAGGGTTAGGGTTAGCATCAGCCCTAGGAGAGTGTTAGGGTTAGGGTTAGGGTTAGCATCAGCCCTAGGATAGTGTTAGGGTTAGGGTTAGCAACAGCGCTAGGATAGTGTTAGGGTTAGGGTTAGGGTTAGCATCAGCCCGAGGATAGTGTTAGGGTTAGGGTTAGGGTTAGCATCAGCCCTAGGATAGTGTTAGTGTTAGGGTTAGCATCAGCCCTAGGATAGTGTTAGGGTTAGGGTTAACATCAGCCCTAGGATAGTGTTAGGGTTAGGGTTAGGGTTAGCATCAGCCCTAGGATAGTGTTAGGTTTAGGGTTAGCATCAGACCTAGGATAGTGTTAGGGTTAGGGTTAGGGTTAGCACCAGGCCTATAATAGTGTTAGTGTTAGGGTTAGCATCAGCCTTAGGATAGTGTTAGTGTTAGGGTTAGCATCAGCCGTAGGATAGTGTTAGGGTTAGCGTTAGCCTCAGCCCTAGGATAGTGTTAGAGTTAGGGTTAGGGTTAGCATAAGCCCTAGGATAGTGTTAGGGTTAGGGTAAGGGTTAGCATCAGCCCTAGGATAGTGTTAGTGTTAGGGTTAACATCAGCCCTAGGATAGTGTTAGGGTTAGGGTTAGGGTTAGCATCAGCCCTAGGATAGTATTAGGGTTAGGGTTAGGGTTAGGGTTAGGATCAGCTCTAGGATAGTGTTAGGGTTACGGTTAGGTTTAGCATCAGCCCTAGGATAGTGATAGGGTTAGGGTTAGGGTTAGCATCAGCCCTAGGATAGTGTTAGGGTTAGGGTTAGCATCAGCCCTAGGATAGTGTTAGGGTTAGGGTTAGGGTTAGCATCAGCCGTAGGAGAGTGTTAGGGTTAGGGTTAGCATCAGCCCTAGGATAGTGTTAGGGTTATGGTTAGAGTTAGCATCAGCCCTAGGATAGTGTTAGGGTTAGGGTTAGCATCAGCCCTAGGATAGTGTTAGGGTTAGGGTTAGGGTTAGCCTCAGGCCTAGGATAGTGTTAGGGTTAGGGTTAGCATCAGCCCTAGGATAGTGTTAGGGTTAGGGTTAGGGTTAGCATCAGCCCTACGATAGTGTTAGGGTTAGGGTTAGCATCAGCCCTAGGATAGTGTTAGGGTTAGGGTTAGGGTTAGCATCAGGCCTAGGATAGTGTTAGGGTTAGGGTTAGCATCAGCCCTAGGATAGTGTTAGGGTTAGGGTTAGGGTTAGCATCAGCCCTAGGATAGTGTAAGGGTTAGGGTTAGCATCAGCCCTAGGATAGTGTTAGAGTTAAGGTTAGGGTTAGCATCAGGCCTAGGATAGTGTCAGGGTTAGGGTTAGCGTCTGCCCTAGGATAGTGTTAGGGTTAGGGATAGGGTTAGCATCAGGCTTAGGATAGTGTTAGGGTTAGGGTTAACATCAGCCCTAGGATAGTGTTAGGGTTAGGGTTAGGGTTAGCATCAGCCCTAGGATAGTGTTAGGGTTAGGGTTAGCATCAGCCATAGGATAGTGTTAGGGTTAGGGATAGGGTTAGCATCAGGCTTAGGATAGTGTTAGGGTTAGGGTTAACATCAACCCTAGGATAGTGTTAGGGTTAGGGTTAGGGTCAGCATCAGCCCTAGAAGAGTGTTAGGGTTAGGGATAGGGTTAGCATCAGGCCTAGGATAGTGTTAGGGTTAGGGTTAACATCAGCCCTATGATAGTGTTAGGGTTAGGGTTAGGGTTAGCATCAGCCCTAGGATAGTGTTAGGGTTAGGGTTAGCATCAGCCCTAGGATAGTGTTAGAGTTAAGGTTAGGGTTATCATCAGGCCTAGGATAGTGTCAGGGTTAGGGTTAGCGTCTGCCCTAGGATAGTGTTAGGGTTAGGGTTAGGGTTAGCATCAGCCGTAAGATAGTGTTACGGTTAGGGTTAGCCTCAGCCCTAAGATAGTGTTAGTGTTAGCGTTATTGTTAGCATCAGCCCTAGGATAGTGTTAGGGTTAGGGTTAGGGTTCGCATCAGCCCTAAGATAGAGTTAGTGTTAGGGTTAGCATCAGCCCTAGGATAGTGTTAGGGTTAGGGTTAGGGTTAGCATCAGCCCTAGGATAGTGTTAGGTTTAGGGTTAGCATCAGCCCTAGGATAGTGTTAGGGTTAGGGTTAGGGTTAGCATCAGCCCTAGGATAGTGTTAGGGTTAGGGTTAGCATCAGCCCTAGGATAGTGTTAGGGTTGGGTTAGGGTTAGCATCAGGCCTAGGATAGTGTTAGGTTTAGGGTTAGCATCAGCCCTAGGATAGTGTTAGCGTTAGGGTTAGGGTTAGCATCAGCCCTAGGATAGTGTTAGGGTTAGGGTTAGCATCAACCCTAGGATAGTGTTAGGGTTAGGGTTAGGGTTAGCATCAGCTCTAGGAGAGTGTTAGGGTTAGGGATAGGGTTAGCATCAGGCCTAGGATAGTGTTAGGGTTAGGGTTAACATCAGCCCTAGAATAGTGTTAGGGTTAGGGTTAGGGTTAGCATCAGCCCTAGGATAGTGTTAGGGTTAGGGTTAGGGTTAGCATCAGCCCTAGGATAGTGTTAGTGTTAGGGTTAGCATCAGCCCTAGGGTAGTGTTAGGGTTAGGGTTAGGGTTAGCATCAGCCCTAGGATAGTGTTAGGGTTAGGGTTAGCATCAGCCCTAGGATAGTGTTAGGGTTAGGGTTAGGGTTAGCATCAGCCCTAGGATAGTGTTAGGGTCAGGGTTAGGGTTAGCATCAGCCCTAGGATAGTGTTAGTGTTAGGGTTAGCATCAGCCCTAGGATAGTGTTAGGGTTAGTGTTAGGGTTAGCATCAGCCCTAGGATAGTATTAGTGTTAGGGTTAGTGTTAGGGTTAGGGTTAGGATCATCTCTAGGATAGTGTTAGGTTTACGGTTAGGGTTAGCATCAGCCCTAGGATAGTGTTAGGTTTAGGGTTAGGGTTAGCATCAGCCCTAGGATAGTGTTAGGGTTAGGGTTAGCATCAACCCTAGGATAGTGTTAGGGTTAGGGTTAGGGTTAGCATCATCCCTAGGATAGTGTTAGGGTTAGGGTTAGCATCAGCCCTAGGATAGTGTTAGGGTTAGGGTTAGGGTTAGCATCAGCCCTAGGATATTGTTTGGGTTAGGGTTAGCATCAGCCCTAGGATAGTGTTAGGGTTAGGGTTACGGTTAGCACCAGGCCTAGGATAGTGTTAGGGTTAGGGTAAGCATCAGCCCTAGGATAGTGTTAGGGTTAGGGTTAGGGTTAGCATCAGCCCTAGGATAGCGTTAGGGTTAGGGTTAACATCAGCCCTAGGATAGTGTTAGGGTTAGGGTTAGGGTTAGCATCAGCCCTAGGATAGTGTTAGAGTTAGGGTTAGCATCAGCCCTAGGATAGTGTTAGGGTTAGGGTTAGGGTTAGCATCAGGCCTAGGATAGTGTTAGGGTTAGGGTTAGGGTTAGCATCAGCCCTAGGATAGTGTTAGGTTTAGGGTTAGCATCAGCCCTAGGATAGTGTTAGGGTTAGGGTTAGGGTTAGCATCAGCCCTAGGATAGTGTTAGGGTTAGGGTTAGCATCAGCCCTAGGATAGTGTTAGGGTTAGTGTTAGGGTTAGCATCAGGCCTAGGATAGTGTTAGGGTTAAGGTTAGCATCAGCCCTAGCATAGTGTTAGGGTTAGGGTTAGGGTTAGCATCAGCCCTAGGATAGTGTTAGGGTTAGGGTTAGCATCAACCCTAGGATAATGTTAGGGTTAGGGTTAGGGTTAGCATCAGGCTTAGGATAGTGTTAGGGTTAGGGTTAACATCAGCCCTAGGATAGTGTTAGGGTTAGGGTTAGGGTTAGCATCAGCCCTAGGATAGTGTTAGGGTTAGGGTTAGCATCAGCCATAGGATAGTGTTAGGGATAGGGTTAGGGTTAGCATCAGGCCTAGGATAGTGTTAGGGTTAGGGTTAGCATCAGCCCTAGGATAGTGTTATGGTTAGGATTAGGGTTAGCATCAGCCCTAGGATAGTGTTAGGTTTAGGGTTATCCTCAGCCCTAAGATAGTGTTAGAGTTAGGGTTAGGGTTAGCATCAGCCCTAGGATAGTGTTAGGGTTAGGGTTAGGGTTAGCATCAGCCCTAGGATAGTGTTAGTGTTAGGGTTAGCATCAGCCCTAGGATAGTGTTAGGGTTAGGGTTAGGGTTAGCATCAGCCCTAGGATAGTTTTAGGGTCAGGTTATGGTTAGGATCAGCCCTAGGATAGTGTTAAGGTTAGGGTTAGGGTTAGCATCAGCCCTAGGATAGTGTTAGGGTTAGGGTAAGGGTTAGCATCAGCCCTAGGATAGTGTTAGGGTTAGGGTTAGCATCAGGCCTAGGATAGTGTTAGGGTTAGGGTTAGCATCAGCCCTAGGAGAGTGTTAGGGTTAGGGTTAGGCTTAGCATCAGCCCTAGGATAGTGTTAGGGTTAGGGTTAGAGTTAGCATCAGCCCTAGGATAGTGCTAGGTTTAGGGTTAGCATCAGACCTAGGATAGTGTTAGGGTTACGGTTAGGGTTAGCATCAGGCCTAGGATAGTGTTAGTATTAGGGTTAGCATCAGCCTTAGGATAGTGTTAGGGTTAGGGTTAGGGTTAGCATCAGCCGTAGGATAGTGTTAGGGTTAGGGTTAGCCTCAGACCTAGGATAGTGTTAGAGTTAGGGTTAGGGTTAGCATCAGCCCGAGGATAGTGTTAGGGTTAGGGTTAGGGTTAGCATCAGCCCTAGGATAGTGTTAGTGTTAGGGTTAGCATCAGCCCTAGGATAGTGTTAGGGTTAGGGTTAACATCAGCCCTAGGATAGTGTTAGGGTTAGGGTTAGGGTTAGCATCAGCCCTAGGATAGTGTTAGGTTTAGGGTTTGCATCAGACCTAGGATAGTGTTAGGGTTAGGGTTAGGGTTAGCACCAGGCCTAGGATAGTGTTAGTGTTAGGGTTAGCATCAGCCTTAGGATAGTGTTAGTGTTAGGGTTGCAATCAGCCGTAGGATAGTGTTAGGGTTAGGGTTAGCCTCAGCCCTAGGATAGTGTTAGAGTTAGGGTTAGGGTTAGCATAAGCCCTAGGATATTGTTAGGGTTAGGGTAAGGGTTAGCATCAGCCCTAGGATAGTGCTAGTGTTAGGGTTAACATCAGCCCTAGGATAGTGTTAGGGTTAGGGTTAGGGTTAGCATCAGCCCTAGGATAGTATTAGGGTTAGGGTTAGGGTTAGGGTTAGGATCAGCTCCAGGATAGTGCTAGGGTTACGGTTAGGGTTAGCATCAGCCCTAGGATAGTGTTAGGGTTAGGGTTAGGGTTAGCATCAGCCCTAGGATAGTGTTAGGGTTAGGGTTAGCATCAGCCCTAGGATAGTGTTAGGGTTAGGGTTAGGGTTAGCATCAGCCCTAGGATAGTGTTAGGGTTAGGGTTAGCATCAGCCCTAGGATAGTGTTAAGGTTAGGGTTAGGGTTAGCATCAGCCCTAGGATAGTGTTAGGGTTAGGGTTAGCATCAGCCCTAGGATAGTGTTAGGGTTAGGGTTAGCGTTAGCATCAGGCCTAGGATAGTGTTAGGGTTAGGGTTAGGGTTAGCATCAGCCCTAGGATAGTGTTAGGGTTAGGGTTAGCAACAGCCCTAGGATAGTGATAGGGTTAGGGTTAGGGTTAGCATCAGCCCGAGGATAGTGTTAGGGTTAGGGTTAGGGTTAGCATCAGCCCTAGGATAGTGTTAGTGTTAGGGTTAGCATCAGCCCTAGGATAGTGTTAGGGTTAGGGTTAACATCAGCCCTAGGATAGTGTTAGGGTTAGGGTTAGGGTTAGCATCAGCCCTAGGATAGTGTTAGGTTTAGGGTTAGCATCAGACCTAGGATAGTGTTAGGGTTAGGGTTAGGGTTAGCACCAGGCCTAGGATAGTGTTAGTGTTAGGGTTAGCATCAGCCTTAGGATAGTGTCAGTGTTAGGGTTAGCATCAGCCGTAGGATAGTGTTAGGGTTAGGGTTAGCCTCAGCCCTAGGATAGTGTTAGAGTTAGGGTTAGGGTTAGCATAAGCCCTAGGATAGTGTTAGGGTTAGGGTAAGGTTTAGCATCAGCCCTAGGATAGTGTTAGTGTTAGGGTTAACATCAGCCCTAGGATAGTGATAGGGTTAGGGTTAGGGTTAGCATCAGCCCTAGGATAGTGTTAGGGTTAGGGTTAGCATCAGCCCTAGGATAGTGTTAGGGTTAGGGTTAGGGTTAGCATCAGCCCTAGGATAGTGTTAGGGTTAGGGTTAGCATCAGCCCTAGGATAGTGTTAGGGTTATGGTTAGAGTTAGCATCAGCCCTAGGATAGTGTTAGGGTTAGGGTTAGCATCAGCCCTAGGATAGTGTTAGGGTTAGGGTTAGGGTTAGCCTCAGGCCTAGGATAGTGTTAGGGTTAGGGTTAGGGTTAGCATCAGCCCTAGGATAGTGTTAGGGTTAGGGTTAGCAACAGCCCTAGGATAGTGATAGGGTTAGGGTTAGGGTTAGCATCAGCCCTAAGATAGTGTTAGGGTTAGGGTTAGCATCAGCCCTAGGATAGTGTTAGGGTTAGGGTTAGGGTTAGCATCAGGCCTAGGATAGTGTTAGGGTTAGGGTTAGCATCAGCCCTAGGATAGTGTTAGGGTTAGGGTTAGGGTTAGCATCAGCCCTAGGATAGTGTAAGGGTTAGGGTTAGCATCAACCCTAGGATAGTGTTAGGGTTAGGGTTAGGGTCAGCATCAGCCCTAGAAGAGTGTTAGGGTTAGGGATAGGGTTAGCATCAGGCCTAGGATAGTGTTAGGGTTAGGGTTAACATCAGCCCTATGATAGTGTTAGGGTTAGGGTTAGGGTTAGCATCAGCCCTAGGATAGTGTTAGGGTTAGGGTTAGCATAAGCCCTAGGATAGTGTAAGAGTTAAGGTTAGGGTTAGCATCAGGCCTAGGATAGTGTTAGGGTTAGGGTTAGCGTCAGCCCTAGGATAGTGTTAGGGTTAGGGTTCGGGTTAGCATCAGCCGTAAGATAGTGTTAGGGTTAGGGTTAGCCTCAGCCCTAAGATAGTGTTAGTGTTAGCGTTAGGGGTAGCATCAGCCCTAGGATAGTGTTAGGGTTAGGGTTAGGGTTAGCATCAGCCCTAAGATAGAGTTAGTGTTAGGGTTAGCATCAGCCCTAGGATAGTGTTAGGGTTAGGGTTAGGGTTAGCATCAGCCCTAGGATAGTGTTAGGTTTAGGGTTAGCATCAGCCCTAGGATAGTTTTAGGGTTAGGGTTAGGGTTAGGGTTAGCATCAGCCCTAGGATAGTGTTAGGGTTAGGGTTAGCATCAGCCCTAGGATAGTGTTAGGGTTGGGTTAGGGTTAGCATCAGGCCTAGGATAGTGTTAGGGTTAGGGTTAGCATCAGCCCTAGGATAGTGTTAGCGTTAGGGTTAGGGTTAGCATCAGCCCTAGGATAGTGTTAGGGTTAGGGTTAGCATCAACCCTAGGATAGTGTTAGGGTTAGGGTTAGGGTTAGCATCAGCCCTAGGAGAGTGTTAGGGTTAGGGATAGGGTTAGCATCAGGCCTAGGATAGTGTTAGGGTTAGGGTTAACATCAGCCCTAGGATAGTGTTAGGGTTAGGGTTAGGGTTAGCATCAGCCCTAGGATAGTGTTAGGGTTAGGGTTAGGGTTAGCATCAGCCCTAGGATAGTGTCAGTGTTATGGTTAGCATCAGCCCTAGGATAGTGTTAGGGTTAGGGTTAGGGTTAGCATCAGCCCTAGGATAGTGTTAGGGTTAGGGTTAGCATCAGCCCTAGGATAGTGTTAGGGTTAGGGTTAGGGTTAGCATCAGCCCTAGGATAGTGTTAGGGTCAGGGTTAGGGTTAGCATCAGCCCTAGGATAGTGTTAGGGTTAGGGTTAGGGTTAGCATCAGCCCTAGGATAGTGTTAGTGTTAGGGTTAGCATCAGCCCTAGGATAGTGTTAGGGTTAGGGTTAGGGTTAGCATCAGCCCTAGGATAGTGTTAGGGTTAGGGTTAGCATCAGCCCTAGGATAGTGTTAGGGTTAGGGTTAGGGTTAGCATCAGCCCTAGGATAGTGTTAGGGTCAGGGTTAGGGTTAGCATCAGCCCTAGGATAGTGTTAAGGTTAGGGTTAGGGTTAGCATCAGCCCTAGGATACTATTAGGGTTAGGGTTAGCATCAGCCCTAGGATAGTGTTAGGGTTAGGGTTAGGGTTAGCACCAGGCCTATGATAATGTTAGTGTTAGGGTTAGCATCAGCCTTAGGATAGTGTTACGGTTAGGGTTAGGGTTAGCATCAGCCGTAGGATAGTGTTAGGGTTGGGTTAGCCTCAGCCCTAGGATAGTGTTAGAGTTAGGGTTAGGGTTAGCATCAGCCCTAGGATAGTGTTAGGGTTAGGGTTAGGGTTAGCATCAGCCCTAGGATAGTGTTAGTGTTAGGGTTAGCATCAGCCCTAGGATAGTGTTAGGGTTAGGGTTAGGGTTAGCATCAGCCCTAGGATAGTATTAGGGTTAGGGTTAGTGTTAGGGTCAGGGTTAGGATCAGCTCTAGGATAGTGTTAGGGTTAGGGTTAGGGTTAACATCAGGCCTAGGATAGTGTCAGGGTTAGGGTTAGGGTTAGCATCAGCCCTAGGATAGTGTTAGGGTTAGGGTTAGGGTTAGCATCAGCCCTAGGATAGTGTTAGGGTTAGGGTTAGGGTTCGCATCAGCCCTAAGATAGAGTTAGTGTTAGGGTTAGCATCAGCCCTAGGATAGTGTTAGGGTTAGGGTTAGGGTTAGCATCAGCCCTAGGATAGTGTTAGGTTTAGGGTTAGCATCAGCCCTAGGATAGTGTTAGGGTTAGGGTTAGGGTTAGCATCAGCCCTAGGATAGTGTTAGGGTTAGGGTTAGCATCAGCCCTAGGATAGTGTTAGGGTTGGGTTAGGGTTAGCATCAGGCCTAGGATAGTGTTAGGTTTAGGGTTAGCATCAGCCCTAGGATAGTGTTAGCGTTAGGGTTAGGGTTAGCATCAGCCCTAGGATAGTGTTAGGGTTAGGGTTAGCATCAACCCTAGGATAGTGTTAGGGTTAGGGTTAGGGTTAGCATCAGCTCTAGGAGAGTGTTAGGGTTAGGGATAGGGTTAGCATCAGGCCTAGGATAGTGTTAGGGTTAGGGTTAACATCAGCCCTAGAATAGTGTTAGGGTTAGGGTTAGGGTTAGCATCAGCCCTAGGATAGTGTTAGGGTTAGGGTTAGGGTTAGCATCAGCCCTAGGATAGTGTTAGTGTTAGGGTTAGCATCAGCCCTAGGGTAGTGTTAGGGTTAGGGTTAGGGTTAGCATCAGCCCTAGGATAGTGTTAGGGTTAGGGTTAGCATCAGCCCTAGGATAGTGTTAGGGTTAGGGTTAGGGTTAGCATCAGCCCTAGGATAGTGTTAGGGTCAGGGTTAGGGTTAGCATCAGCCCTAGGATAGTGTTAGTGTTAGGGTTAGCATCAGCCCTAGGATAGTGTTAGGGTTAGTGTTAGGGTTAGCATCAGCCCTAGGATAGTATTAGTGTTAGGGTTAGTGTTAGGGTTAGGGTTAGGATCAGCTCTAGGATAGTGTTAGGTTTACGGTTAGGGTTAGCATCAGCCCTAGGATAGTGTTAGGTTTAGGGTTAGGGTTAGCATCAGCCCTAGGATAGTGTTAGGGTTAGGGTTAGCATCAACCCTAGGATAGTGTTAGGGTTAGGGTTAGGGTTAGCATCATCCCTAGGATAGTGTTAGGGTTAGGGTTAGCATCAGCCCTAGGATAGTGTTAGGGTTAGGGTTAGGGTTAGCATCAGCCCTAGGATATTGTTTGGGTTAGGGTTAGCATCAGCCCTAGGATAGTGTTAGGGTTAGGGTTACGGTTAGCACCAGGCCTAGGATAGTGTTAGGGTTAGGGTAAGCATCAGCCCTAGGATAGTGTTAGGGTTAGGGTTAGGGTTAGCATCAGCCCTAGGATAGCGTTAGGGTTAGGGTTAACATCAGCCCTAGGATAGTGTTAGGGTTAGGGTTAGGGTTAGCATCAGCCCTAGGATAGTGTTAGAGTTAGGGTTAGCATCAGCCCTAGGATAGTGTTAGGGTTAGGGTTAGGGTTAGCATCAGGCCTAGGATAGTGTTAGGGTTAGGGTTAGGGTTAGCATCAGCCCTAGGATAGTGTTAGGTTTAGGGTTAGCATCAGCCCTAGGATAGTGTTAGGGTTAGGGTTAGGGTTAGCATCAGCCCTAGGATAGTGTTAGGGTTAGGGTTAGCATCAGCCCTAGGATAGTGTTAGGGTTAGTGTTAGGGTTAGCATCAGGCCTAGGATAGTGTTAGGGTTAAGGTTAGCATCAGCCCTAGCATAGTGTTAGGGTTAGGGTTAGGGTTAGCATCAGCCCTAGGATAGTGTTAGGGTTAGGGTTAGCATCAACCCTAGGATAATGTTAGGGTTAGGGTTAGGGTTAGCATCAGGCTTAGGATAGTGTTAGGGTTAGGGTTAACATCAGCCCTAGGATAGTGTTAGGGTTAGGGTTAGGGTTAGCATCAGCCCTAGGATAGTGTTAGGGTTAGGGTTAGCATCAGCCATAGGATAGTGTTAGGGATAGGGTTAGGGTTAGCATCAGGCCTAGGATAGTGTTAGGGTTAGGGTTAGCATCAGCCCTAGGATAGTGTTATGGTTAGGATTAGGGTTAGCATCAGCCCTAGGATAGTGTTAGGTTTAGGGTTATCCTCAGCCCTAAGATAGTGTTAGAGTTAGGGTTAGGGTTAGCATCAGCCCTAGGATAGTGTTAGGGTTAGGGTTAGGGTTAGCATCAGCCCTAGGATAGTGTTAGTGTTAGGGTTAGCATCAGCCCTAGGATAGTGTTAGGGTTAGGGTTAGGGTTAGCATCAGCCCTAGGATAGTTTTAGGGTCAGGTTATGGTTAGGATCAGCCCTAGGATAGTGTTAAGGTTAGGGTTAGGGTTAGCATCAGCCCTAGGATAGTGTTAGGGTTAGGGTAAGGGTTAGCATCAGCCCTAGGATAGTGTTAGGGTTAGGGTTAGCATCAGGCCTAGGATAGTGTTAGGGTTAGGGTTAGCATCAGCCCTAGGAGAGTGTTAGGGTTAGGGTTAGGCTTAGCATCAGCCCTAGGATAGTGTTAGGGTTAGGGTTAGAGTTAGCATCAGCCCTAGGATAGTGCTAGGTTTAGGGTTAGCATCAGACCTAGGATAGTGTTAGGGTTACGGTTAGGGTTAGCATCAGGCCTAGGATAGTGTTAGTATTAGGGTTAGCATCAGCCTTAGGATAGTGTTAGGGTTAGGGTTAGGGTTAGCATCAGCCGTAGGATAGTGTTAGGGTTAGGGTTAGCCTCAGACCTAGGATAGTGTTAGAGTTAGGGTTAGGGTTAGCATCAGCCCGAGGATAGTGTTAGGGTTAGGGTTAGGGTTAGCATCAGCCCTAGGATAGTGTTAGTGTTAGGGTTAGCATCAGCCCTAGGATAGTGTTAGGGTTAGGGTTAACATCAGCCCTAGGATAGTGTTAGGGTTAGGGTTAGGGTTAGCATCAGCCCTAGGATAGTGTTAGGTTTAGGGTTTGCATCAGACCTAGGATAGTGTTAGGGTTAGGGTTAGGGTTAGCACCAGGCCTAGGATAGTGTTAGTGTTAGGGTTAGCATCAGCCTTAGGATAGTGTTAGTGTTAGGGTTGCAATCAGCCGTAGGATAGTGTTAGGGTTAGGGTTAGCCTCAGCCCTAGGATAGTGTTAGAGTTAGGGTTAGGGTTAGCATAAGCCCTAGGATATTGTTAGGGTTAGGGTAAGGGTTAGCATCAGCCCTAGGATAGTGCTAGTGTTAGGGTTAACATCAGCCCTAGGATAGTGTTAGGGTTAGGGTTAGGGTTAGCATCAGCCCTAGGATAGTATTAGGGTTAGGGTTAGGGTTAGGGTTAGGATCAGCTCCAGGATAGTGCTAGGGTTACGGTTAGGGTTAGCATCAGCCCTAGGATAGTGTTAGGGTTAGGGTTAGGGTTAGCATCAGCCCTAGGATAGTGTTAGGGTTAGGGTTAGCATCAGCCCTAGGATAGTGTTAGGGTTAGGGTTAGGGTTAGCATCAGCCCTAGGATAGTGTTAGGGTTAGGGTTAGCATCAGCCCTAGGATAGTGTTAAGGTTAGGGTTAGGGTTAGCATCAGCCCTAGGATAGTGTTAGGGTTAGGGTTAGCATCAGCCCTAGGATAGTGTTAGGGTTAGGGTTAGCGTTAGCATCAGGCCTAGGATAGTGTTAGGGTTAGGGTTAGGGTTAGCATCAGCCCTAGGATAGTGTTAGGGTTAGGGTTAGCAACAGCCCTAGGATAGTGATAGGGTTAGGGTTAGGGTTAGCATCAGCCCGAGGATAGTGTTAGGGTTAGGGTTAGGGTTAGCATCAGCCCTAGGATAGTGTTAGTGTTAGGGTTAGCATCAGCCCTAGGATAGTGTTAGGGTTAGGGTTAACATCAGCCCTAGGATAGTGTTAGGGTTAGGGTTAGGGTTAGCATCAGCCCTAGGATAGTGTTAGGTTTAGGGTTAGCATCAGACCTAGGATAGTGTTAGGGTTAGGGTTAGGGTTAGCACCAGGCCTAGGATAGTGTTAGTGTTAGGGTTAGCATCAGCCTTAGGATAGTGTCAGTGTTAGGGTTAGCATCAGCCGTAGGATAGTGTTAGGGTTAGGGTTAGCCTCAGCCCTAGGATAGTGTTAGAGTTAGGGTTAGGGTTAGCATAAGCCCTAGGATAGTGTTAGGGTTAGGGTAAGGTTTAGCATCAGCCCTAGGATAGTGTTAGTGTTAGGGTTAACATCAGCCCTAGGATAGTGATAGGGTTAGGGTTAGGGTTAGCATCAGCCCTAGGATAGTGTTAGGGTTAGGGTTAGCATCAGCCCTAGGATAGTGTTAGGGTTAGGGTTAGGGTTAGCATCAGCCCTAGGATAGTGTTAGGGTTAGGGTTAGCATCAGCCCTAGGATAGTGTTAGGGTTATGGTTAGAGTTAGCATCAGCCCTAGGATAGTGTTAGGGTTAGGGTTAGCATCAGCCCTAGGATAGTGTTAGGGTTAGGGTTAGGGTTAGCCTCAGGCCTAGGATAGTGTTAGGGTTAGGGTTAGGGTTAGCATCAGCCCTAGGATAGTGTTAGGGTTAGGGTTAGCAACAGCCCTAGGATAGTGATAGGGTTAGGGTTAGGGTTAGCATCAGCCCTAAGATAGTGTTAGGGTTAGGGTTAGCATCAGCCCTAGGATAGTGTTAGGGTTAGGGTTAGGGTTAGCATCAGGCCTAGGATAGTGTTAGGGTTAGGGTTAGCATCAGCCCTAGGATAGTGTTAGGGTTAGGGTTAGGGTTAGCATCAGCCCTAGGATAGTGTAAGGGTTAGGGTTAGCATCAACCCTAGGATAGTGTTAGGGTTAGGGTTAGGGTCAGCATCAGCCCTAGAAGAGTGTTAGGGTTAGGGATAGGGTTAGCATCAGGCCTAGGATAGTGTTAGGGTTAGGGTTAACATCAGCCCTATGATAGTGTTAGGGTTAGGGTTAGGGTTAGCATCAGCCCTAGGATAGTGTTAGGGTTAGGGTTAGCATAAGCCCTAGGATAGTGTAAGAGTTAAGGTTAGGGTTAGCATCAGGCCTAGGATAGTGTTAGGGTTAGGGTTAGCGTCAGCCCTAGGATAGTGTTAGGGTTAGGGTTCGGGTTAGCATCAGCCGTAAGATAGTGTTAGGGTTAGGGTTAGCCTCAGCCCTAAGATAGTGTTAGTGTTAGCGTTAGGGGTAGCATCAGCCCTAGGATAGTGTTAGGGTTAGGGTTAGGGTTAGCATCAGCCCTAAGATAGAGTTAGTGTTAGGGTTAGCATCAGCCCTAGGATAGTGTTAGGGTTAGGGTTAGGGTTAGCATCAGCCCTAGGATAGTGTTAGGTTTAGGGTTAGCATCAGCCCTAGGATAGTTTTAGGGTTAGGGTTAGGGTTAGGGTTAGCATCAGCCCTAGGATAGTGTTAGGGTTAGGGTTAGCATCAGCCCTAGGATAGTGTTAGGGTTGGGTTAGGGTTAGCATCAGGCCTAGGATAGTGTTAGGGTTAGGGTTAGCATCAGCCCTAGGATAGTGTTAGCGTTAGGGTTAGGGTTAGCATCAGCCCTAGGATAGTGTTAGGGTTAGGGTTAGCATCAACCCTAGGATAGTGTTAGGGTTAGGGTTAGGGTTAGCATCAGCCCTAGGAGAGTGTTAGGGTTAGGGATAGGGTTAGCATCAGGCCTAGGATAGTGTTAGGGTTAGGGTTAACATCAGCCCTAGGATAGTGTTAGGGTTAGGGTTAGGGTTAGCATCAGCCCTAGGATAGTGTTAGGGTTAGGGTTAGGGTTAGCATCAGCCCTAGGATAGTGTCAGTGTTATGGTTAGCATCAGCCCTAGGATAGTGTTAGGGTTAGGGTTAGGGTTAGCATCAGCCCTAGGATAGTGTTAGGGTTAGGGTTAGCATCAGCCCTAGGATAGTGTTAGGGTTAGGGTTAGGGTTAGCATCAGCCCTAGGATAGTGTTAGGGTCAGGGTTAGGGTTAGCATCAGCCCTAGGATAGTGTTAGGGTTAGGGTTAGGGTTAGCATCAGCCCTAGGATAGTGTTAGTGTTAGGGTTAGCATCAGCCCTAGGATAGTGTTAGGGTTAGGGTTAGGGTTAGCATCAGCCCTAGGATAGTGTTAGGGTTAGGGTTAGCATCAGCCCTAGGATAGTGTTAGGGTTAGGGTTAGGGTTAGCATCAGCCCTAGGATAGTGTTAGGGTCAGGGTTAGGGTTAGCATCAGCCCTAGGATAGTGTTAAGGTTAGGGTTAGGGTTAGCATCAGCCCTAGGATACTATTAGGGTTAGGGTTAGCATCAGCCCTAGGATAGTGTTAGGGTTAGGGTTAGGGTTAGCACCAGGCCTATGATAATGTTAGTGTTAGGGTTAGCATCAGCCTTAGGATAGTGTTACGGTTAGGGTTAGGGTTAGCATCAGCCGTAGGATAGTGTTAGGGTTGGGTTAGCCTCAGCCCTAGGATAGTGTTAGAGTTAGGGTTAGGGTTAGCATCAGCCCTAGGATAGTGTTAGGGTTAGGGTTAGGGTTAGCATCAGCCCTAGGATAGTGTTAGTGTTAGGGTTAGCATCAGCCCTAGGATAGTGTTAGGGTTAGGGTTAGGGTTAGCATCAGCCCTAGGATAGTATTAGGGTTAGGGTTAGTGTTAGGGTCAGGGTTAGGATCAGCTCTAGGATAGTGTTAGGGTTAGGGTTAGGGTTAACATCAGGCCTAGGATAGTGTCAGGGTTAGGGTTAGGGTTAGCATCAGCCCTAGGATAGTGTTAGGGTTAGGGTTAGGGTTAGCATCAGCCCTAGGATAGTGTTAGGGTTAGGGTTAGCATCAGCCCTAGGATAGTGTTAGGGTTAGTGTTAGGGTTAGCATCAGGCCTAGGATAGTGTTAGGGTTAGGGTTAGTATCAGCCCTAGGATAGTGTTAGGGTTAGGGTTAGGGTTAGCATCAGCCCTAGGAGAGTGTTAGGGTTAGGGTTAGCATCAACCCTAGGATAATGTTAGGGTTAGGGTTAGGGTTAGCATCAGCCCTAGGAGAGTGTTAGTGTTAGGGATAGGGTTAGCATCAGGCTTAGGATAGTGTTAGGGTTAGGGTTAACATCAGCCCTAGGATAGTGTTAGGATTAGGGTTAGGGTTAGCATAAGCCCTAGCATAGTGTCAGGGTTAGGGTTAGCATCAGCCATAGGATAGTGTTAGGGATAGGGTTAGGGTTAGCATCAGGCCTAGGATAGTGTTAGGGTTAAGGTTAGCATCAGCCCTAGGATAGTGTTAGGGTTAGGATTAGGGTTAGCATCAGCCCTAGGATAGTGTTAGGTTTAGGGTTATCCTCAGCCCTAAGATAGTGTTAGAGTTAGGGTTAGGGTTAGCATCAGCCCTAGGATAGTGTTAGGGTTAGGGTTAGGGTTAGCATCAGCCCTAGGATAGTGTTAGTGTTAGGGTTAGCATCAGCCCTAGGATAGTGTTAGGGTTAGGGTTAGGGTTAGCATCAGCCCTAGGATAGTTTTAGGGTCAGGGTTATGGTTAGGATCAGCCCTAGGATAGTGTTAAGGTTAGGGTTAGGGTTAGCATCAGCCCTAGGATAGTGTTAGGGTTAGGGTAAGGGTTAGCATCAGCCCTAGGATAGTGTTAGGGTTAGGGTTAGCATCAGGCCTAGGATAGTGTTAGGGTTAGGGTTAGCATCAGCCCTAGGAGAGTGTTAGGGTTAGGGTTAGGCTTAGCATCAGCCCTAGGATAGTGTTAGGGTTAGGGTTAGAGTTAGCATCAGCCCTAGGATAGTGCTAGGTTTAGGGTTAGCATCAGACCTAGGATAGTGTTAGGGTTACGGTTAGGGTTAGCATCAGGCCTAGGATAGTGTTAGTATTAGGGTTAGCATCAGCCTTAGGATAGTGTTAGGGTTAGGGTTAGGGTTAGCATCAGCCGTAGGATAGTGTTAGGGTTAGGGTTAGCCTCAGACAAGGATAGTGTTAAAGTTAGGGTTAGGGTTAGCATCAGCCCGAGGATAGTGTTAGGGTTAGGGTTAGGGTTAGCATCAGCCCTAGGATAGTGTTAGTGTTAGGGTTAGCATCAGACCTAGGATAGTGTTAGGGTTAGGGTTAACATCAGCCCTAGGATAGTGTTAGGGTTAGGGTTAGGGTTAGCATCAGCCCTAGGATAGTGTTAGGTTTAGGGTTTGCATCAGACCTAGGATAGTGTTAGGGTTAGGGTTAGGGTTAGCACCAGGCCTAGGATAGTGTTAGGGTTAGGGTTAGCATCAGCCTTAGGATAGTGTTAGTGTTAGGGTTGCAATCAGCCGTAGGATAGTGTTAGGGTTAGGGTTAGCCTCAGCCCTAGGATAGTGTTAGAGTTAGGGGTAGGGTTAGCATAAGCCTTAGGATATTGTTAGGGTTAGGGTAAGGGTTAGCATGAGCCCTAGGATAGTGTTAGTGTTAGGGTTAACATCAGCCCTAGGATAGTGTTAGGGTTAGGGTTAGGGTTAGCATCAGCCCCAGGATAGTATTAGGGTTAGGGTTATGGTTAGGGTTAGGATCAGCTCTAGGATAGTGCTAGGGTTACGGTTAGGGTTAGCATCAGCCCTAGGATAGTGTTAGGGTTAGGGTTAGGGTTAGCATCAGCCCTAGGATAGTGTTAGGGTTAGGGTTAGCATCAGCCCTAGGATAGTGTTAGGGTTAGGGTTAGGGTTAGCATCAGCCCTAGGATAGTGTTAGGGTTAGGGTTAGCATCAGCCCTAGGATAGTGTTAAGGTTAGGGTTAGGGTTAGCATCAGCCCTAGGATAGTGTTAGGGTTAGGGTTAGCATCAGCCCTAGGATAGTGTTAGGGTTAGGGTTAGCGTTAGCATCAGGCCTAGGATAGTGTTAGGGTTAGGGTTAGGGTTAGCATCAGCCCTAGGATAGTGTTAGGGTTAGGGTTAGAAACAGCCCTAGGATAGTGTTAGGGTTAGGGTTAGGGTTAGCATCAGCCCGAGGATAGTGTTAGGGTTAGGGTTAGGGTTAGCATCAGCCCTAGGATAGTGTTAGTGTTAGGGTTAGCATCAGCCCTAGGATAGTGTTAGGGTTAGGGTTAACATCAGCCCTAGGATAGTGTTAGGGTTAGGGTTAGGGTTAGCATCAGCCCTAGGATAGTGTTAGGTTTAGGGTTAGCATCAGACCTAGGATAGTGTTAGCGTTAGGGTTAGGGTTAGCACCAGGCCTAGGATAGTGTTAGTGTTAGGGTTAGCATCAGCCTTAGGATAGTGTCAGTGTTAGGGTTAGCATCAGCCGTAGGATAGTGTTAGGGTTAGGGTTAGCCTCAGCCCTAGGATAGTGTTAGAGTTAGGGTTAGGGTTAGCATAAGCACTAGGATAGTGTTAGGGTTAGGGTAAGGTTTAGCATCAGCCCTAGGATAGTGTTAGTGTTAGGGTTAACATCAGCCCTAGGATAGTGATAGGGTTAGGGTTAGGGTTAGCTTCAGCCCTAGGATAGTGTTAGGGTTAGGGTTAGCATCAGCCCTAGGATAGTGTTAGGGTTAGGGTTAGGGTTAGCATCAGCCCTAGGATAGTGTTAGGGTTAGGGTTAGCATCAGCCCTAGGATAGTGTTAGGGTTAGGGTTAGGGTTAGCCTCAGGCCTAGGATAGTGTTAGGGTTAGGGTTAGGGTTAGCATCAGCCCTAGGATAGTGTTAGGGTTAGGGTTAGCAACAGCCCTAGGATAGTGATAGGGTTAGGGTTAGGGTTAGCATCAGCCCTAAGATAGTGTTAGGGTTAGGGTTAGCATCAGCCCTAGGATAGTGTTAGGGTTAGGGTTAGGGTTAGCTTCAGGCCTAGGATAGTGTTAGGGTTAGGGTTAGCATCAGCCCTAGGATAGTGTTAGGGTTATGGTTAGGGTTAGCATCAGCCCTAGGATAGTGTAAGGGTTAGGGTTAGCATCAACCCTAGGATAGTGTTAGGGTTAGGGTTAGGGTCAGCATCAGCCCTACAAGAGTGTTAGGTTTAGGGATAGGGTTAGCATCAGGCCTAGGACAGTGTTAGGGTTAGGGTTAACATCAGCCCTATGATAGTGTTAGGGTTAGGGTTAGGGTTAGCATCAGCCCTAGGATAGTGTTAGGGTTAGGGTTAGCATAAGCCCTAGGATAGTGTTAGAGTTAAGGTTAGGGTTAGCATCAGGCCTAGGATAGTGTTAGGGTTAGGGTTAGCGTCAGCCCTAGGATAGTGTTAGGGTTAGGGTTCGGGTTAGCATCAGCCGTAAGATAGTGTTAGGGTAAGGGTTAGCCTCAGCCCTAAGATAGTGTTAGTGTTAGCGTTAGGGGTAGCATCAGCCCTAGGATAGTGTTAGGGTTAGGGTTAGGGTTAGCATCAGCCCTAAGATAGAGTTAGTGTTAGGGATAGCATCAGCCCTAGGATAGTGTTAGGGTTAGGGTTAGGGTTAGCATCAGCCCTAGGATAGTGTTAGGTTTAGGGTTAGCATCAGCCCTAGGATAGTGTTAGGGTTAGGGTTAGGGTTAGCATCAGCCCTAGGATAGTGTTAGGGTTAGGGTTAGCATCAGCCCTAGGATAGTGTTAGGGTTGGGTTAGGGTTAGCATCAGGCCTAGGATAGTGTTAGGGTTAGGGTTACCATCAGCCCTAGGATAGTGTTAGCGTTAGGGTTAGGGTTAGCATCAGCCCTAGGATAGTGTTAGGGTTAGGGTTAGCATCAACCCTAGGATAGTGTTAGGGTTAGGGTTAGGGTTAGCATCAGCCCTAGGAGAGTGTTAGGGTTAGGGTTAGGGTTAGCATCAGCCCTAGGATAGTGTTAGAGTCAGTGTTAGGGTTAGCATCAGCCCTAGGATAGTGTTAAGGTTAGTGTTAGGGTTAGCATCAGCCCTAGGATAGTGTTAAGGTTAGGGTTAGGGTTAGCATCAGCCCTAGGATAGTGTTAGGGTTAGGGTTAGCATCAGCCCTAGGATAGTGTTAGGGTTAGGGTTAGGGTTAGCATCAGCCCGAGGATAGTTTTAGGGTCAGGGTTAGGGTTAGCATCAGCCCTAGGATAGTGTTAAGGTTAGGGTTAGGGTTACCATCAGCCCTAGGATACTATTAGGGTTAGGGTTAGCATCAGCCCTAGGATAGTGTTAGGGTTAGGGTTAGGGTTAGCACCAGGCCTATGATAATGTTAGTGTTAGGGTTAGCATCAGCCTTAGGATAGTGTTACGGTTATGGTTAGGGTTAGCATCAGCCGTAGGATAGTGTTAGGGTTGGGTTAGCCTCAGCCCTAGGATAGTGTTAGAGTTAGGGTTAGGGTTAGCATCAGCCCTAGGATAGTGTTAGGGTTAGGGTTAGGGTTAGCATCAGCCCTAGGATAGTGTTAGTGTTAGGGTTATCATCAGCCCTAGGATAGTGTTAGGGTTAGGGTTAGGGTTAGCATCAGCCCTAGGATAGTATTAGGGTTAGGGTTAGTGTTAGGGTTAGGGTTAGGATCAGCTCTAGGATAGTGTTAGGTTTACGGTTAGGGTTAGCATCAGCCCTAGGATAGTGTTAGGGTTAGGGTTAGGGTTAGCATCAGCCCTAGGATAGTGTTACGGTTAGGGTTAGCATCAACCCTAGGATAGTGTTAGGGTTAGGGTTAGGGTTACCATCAGCCCTAGGATAGTGTTAGGGTTAGGGTTAGCATCAGCCCTAGGATAGTGTTAGGGTTAGGGTTAGGGTTAGCATCAGCCCTAGGATAATGTTAGGGTTAGGGTTAGCATCAGGCCTAGGATAGTGTTACGGTTAGGGTTAGCATCAGCCCTAGGATAGTGTTAGGGTTAGGATTAGGGTTAGCATCAGCCCTAGGATAGTGTTAGGGTTAGGGTTAGCATCAGGCCTAGGATAGTGTTAGGGTTAGGGTTAGCATCAGCCCTAGGAGAGTGTTAGGGTTAGGGTTAGGCTTAGCATCAGCCCTAGGATAGTGTTAGGGTTAGGGTTAGGGTTAGCATCAGCCCTAGGATAGTGTTACGGTTAGGGTTAGCATAAGCCCTAGGATAGTGTTAGAGTTAAGGTTAGGGTTAGCATCAGGCCTAGGATAGTGTTAGGGTTAGGGTTAGCGTCAGCCCTAGGATAGTGTTAGGGTTAGGGTTCGGGTTAGCATCAGCCGTAAGATAGTGTTAGGGTAAGGGTTAGCCTCAGCCCTAAGATAGTGTTAGTGTTAGCGTTAGGGGTAGCATCAGCCCTAGGATAGTGTTAGGGTTAGGGTTAGGGTTAGCATCAGCCCTAAGATAGAGTTAGTGTTAGGGATAGCATCAGCCCTAGGATAGTGTTAGGGTTAGGGTTAGGGTTAGCATCAGCCCTAGGATAGTGTTAGGGTTAGGGTTAGGGTTAGCATCAGCCCTAGGATAGTGTTAGGGTTAGGGTTAGCATCAGCCCTAGGATAGTGTTAGGGTTGGGTTAGGGTTAGCATCAGGCCTAGGATAGTGTTAGGGTTAGGGTTACCATCAGCCCTAGGGTAGTGTTAGCGTTAGGGTTAGGGTTAGCATCAGCCCTAGGATAGTGTTAGGGTTAGGGTTAGCATCAACCCTAGGATAGTGTTAGGGTTAGGGTTAGGGTTAGCATCAGCCCTAGGAGAGTGTTAGGGTTAGGGTTAGGGTTAGCATCAGCCCTAGGATAGTGTTAGGGTCAGTGTTAGGGTTAGCATCAGCCCTAGGATAGTGTTAAGGTTAGGGTTAGGGTTAGCATCAGCCCTAGGATAGTGTTAGGGTTAGGGTTAGCATCAGCCCTAGGATAGTGTTAGGGTTAGGGTTAGGGTTAGCATCAGCCCGAGGATAGTTTTAGGGTCAGGGTTAGGGTTAGCATCAGCCCTAGGATAGTGTTAAGGTTAGGGTTAGGGTTAGCATCAGCCCTAGGATACTATTAGGGTTAGGGTTAGCATCAGCCCTAGGATAGTGTTAGGGTTAGGGTTAGGGTTAGCACCAGGCCTATGATAATGTTAGTGTTAGGGTTAGCATCAGCCTTAGGATAGTGTTACGGTTATGGTTAGGGTTAGCATCAGCCGTAGGATAGTGTTAGGGTTGGGTTAGCCTCAGCCCTAGGATAGTGTTAGAGTTAGGGTTAGGGTTAGCATCAGCCCTAGGATAGTGTTAGGGTTAGGGTTAGGGTTAGCATCAGCCCTAGGATAGTGTTAGTGTTAGGGTTATCATCAGCCCTAGGATAGTGTTAGGGTTAGGGTTAGGGTTAGCATCAGCCCTAGGATAGTATTAGGGTTAGGGTTAGTGTTAGGGTTAGGGTTAGGATCAGCTCTAGGATAGTGTTAGGTTTACGGTTAGGGTTAGCATCAGCCCTAGGATAGTGTTAGGGTTAGGGTTAGGGTTAGCATCAGCCCTAGGATAGTGTTACGGTTAGGGTTAGCATCAACCCTAGGATAGTGTTAGGGTTAGGGTTAGGGTTACCATCAGCCCTAGGATAGTGTTAGGGTTAGGGTTAGCATCAGCCCTAGGATAGTGTTAGGGTTAGGGTTAGGGTTAGCATCAGCCCTAGGATAATGTTAGGGTTAGGGTTAGCATCAGGCCTAGGATAGTGTTACGGTTAGGGTTAGCATCAGCCCTAGGATAGTGTTAGGGTTAGGATTAGGGTTAGCATCAGCCCTAGGATAGTGTTAGGGTTAGGGTTAGCATCAGGCCTAGGATAGTGTTAGGGTTAGGGTTAGCATCAGCCCTAGGAGAGTGTTAGGGTTAGGGTTAGGCTTAGCATCAGCCCTAGGATAGTGTTAGGGTTAGGGTTAGAGTTAGCATCAGCCCTAGGATAGTGCTAGGTTTAGGGTTAGCATCAGACCTAGGATAGTGTTAGGGTTACGGTTAGGGTTAGCGTCAGGCCTAGGATAGTGTTAGTATTAGGGTTAGCATCAGCCTTAGGATAGTGTTAGGGTTAGGGTTAGGGTTAGCATCAGCCGTAGGATAGTGTTAGGGTTAGGGTTAGCCTCAGACCTAGGATAGTGTTAGAGTTAGGGTTAGGATTAGCATCAGCCAGAGGATAGTGTTAGTGTTAGGGTTAGGGTTAGCATCAGCCCTAGGATAGTGTTAGTGTTAGGGTTAGCATCAGCCCTAGGATAGTGTTATGGTTAGGGTTAACATCAGCCCTAGGATAGTGTTAGGGTTAGGGTTAGGGTTAGCATCAGCCCTAGGATAGTGTTAGGTTTAGGGTTTGCATCAGACCTAGGATAGTGTTAGGGTTAGGGTTAGGGTTAGCACCAGGCCTAGGATAGTGTTAGTGTTAGAGTTAGCATCAGCCTTAGGATAGTGTTAGTGTTAGGGTTGCAATCAGCCGTAGGATAGTGTTAGGGTTAGGGTTAGCCTCAGCCCTAGGATAGTGTTAGAGTTAGGGTTAGGGTTAGCATAAGCACTGGGATATTGTTAGGTTTAGGGTAAGGTTTAGCATCAGCCCTAGTATAGTGTTAGTGTTAGGGTTAACATCAGCCCTAGGATAGTGTTAGGGTTAGGGTTAGGGTTAGCATCAGCCCTAGGATAGTATTAGGGTTAGGGTTATGGTTAGGGTTAGGATCAGCTCTAGGATAGTGCTAGGGTTACGGTTAGGGTTAGCATCAGCCCTAGGATAGTGTTAGGGTTAGGGTTAGGGTTAGCATCAGCCCTAGGATAGTGTTAGGTTTAGGGTTAGCATCAGCCCTAGGATAGTGTTAGGGTTAGGGTTAGGGTTAGCATCAGCCATAGGATAGTGTTAGGGTTAGGGTTAGCATGAGCCCTAGGATAGTGTTAGGGTTAGGGTTAGCAACAGCCCTAGGATAGTGTTAGGGTTAGGGTTAGATTAGCATCAGCACGAGGATAGTGTTAGGGTTAGGGTTAGGGTTAGCATCAGCCCTAGGATAGTGTTAGTGTTAGGGTTAGCATCAGCCCTAGGATAGTGTTAGGGTTAGGGTTAACATCAGCCCTAGGATAGTGTTAGGGTTAGGGTTAGGGTTAGCATCAGCCCTAGGATAGTGTTAGGTTTAGGGTTAGCATCAGACCTAGGATAGTGTTAGGGTTAGGGTTAGGGTTAGCACCAGGCCTAGGATAGTGTTAATGTTAGGGTTAGCATCAGCCTTAGGATAGTGTCAGTGTTAGGGTTAGCATCAGCCGTAGGATAGTGTTAGGGTTAGGGTTAGCCTCAGCCCTAGGATAGTGTTAGAGTTAGGGTTAGGGTTAGCATAAGCCCTAGGATAGTGTTAGGGTTAGGGTAAGGTTTAGCATCAGCCCTAGGATAGTGTTAGTGTTAGGTTTAACATCAGCCCTAGGATAGTGATAGGGTTAGGGTTAGGGTTAGCATCAGCCCTAGGATAGTGTTAGGGTTAGGGTTAGCATCAACCCTAGGATAGTGTTAGGGTTGGGGTTAGGGTTAGCATCAGCCCTAGGATAGTGTTAGGGTTAGGGTTAGCATCAGCCCTAGGATAGTGTTAGGGTTATGGTTAGAGTTAGCATGAGCCCTAAGATAGTGTTAGGGTTAGGGTTAGCATCAGCCCTAGGATAGTGTTAGGGTTAGGGTTAGGGTTAGCCTCAGGCCTAGGATAGTGTTAGGGTTAGGGTTAGGGTTAGCATCAGCCCTAGGATAGTGTTAGGGTTAGGGTTAGCAAAAGCCCTAGGATAGTGATAGGGTTAGGGATAGGGTTAGCATCAGCCCTAAGATAGTGTTAGGGTTAGGGTTAGCATCAGCCCTAGGATAGTGTTAGGGTTAGGGTTAGGGTTAGCATCAGGCCTAGGATAGTGTTAGGGTTAGGGTTAGCATCAGCCCTAGGATAGTGTTAGGGTTAGGGTTAGGGTTAGCATCAGCCCTAGGATAGTGTAAGGGTTAGGGTTAGCATCAACCCTAGGATAGTGTTAGGGTTAGGGTTAGGGTCAGCATCAGCCCTAGAAGAGTGTTAGGGTTAGGGATAGGGTTAGCATCAGGCCTAGGATAGTGTTAGGGTTAGGGTTAACATCAGCCCTATGATAGTGTTAGGGTTAGGGTTAGGGTTAGCATCAGCCCTAGGATAGTGTTAGGGTTAGGGTTAGCATAAGCCCTAGGATAGTGTTAGAGTTAAGGTTAGGGTTAGCATCAGGCCTAGGATAGTGTTAGGGTTAGGGTTAGCGTCAGCCCTAGGATAGTGTTAGGGTTAGGGTTCGGGTTAGCATCAGCCGTAAGATAGTGTTAGGGTTAGGGTTAGCCTCAGCCCTAAGATAGTGTTAGTGTTAGCGTTAGGGGTAGCATCAGCCCTAGGATAGTGTTAGGGTTAGGGTTAGGGTTAGCATCAGCCCTAAGATAGAGTTAGTGTTAGGGTTAGCATCAGCCCTAGGATAGTGTTAGGGTTAGGGTTAGGGTTAGCATCAGCCCTAGGATAGTGTTAGGTTTAGGGTTAGCATCAGCCCTAGGATAGTGTTAGGGTTAGGGTTAGGGTTAGCATCAGCCCTAGGATAGTATTAGGGTTAGGGTTAGCATCAGCGCTAGGATAGTGTTAGTGTTGGGTTAGGGTTAGCATCAGGCCTAGGATAGTGTTAGGGTTAGGGTTAGCATCAGCCCTAGGATAGTGTTAGCGTTAGGGTTAGGGTTAGCATCAGCCCTAGGATAGTGTTAGGGTTAGGGTTAGCATCAACCCTAGGATAGTGTTAGGGTTAGGGTTAGGGTTAGCATCAGCCCTAGGAGAGTGTTAGGGTTAGGGATAGGGTTAGCATCAGGCCTAGGATAGTGTTAGGGTTAGGGTTAACATCAGCCCTAGGATAGTGTTAGGGTTAGGGTTAGGGTTAGCATCAGCCCTAGGATAGTGTTAGGGTTAGGGTTAGGGTTAGCATCAGCCCTAGGATAGTGTCAGTGTTATGGTTAGCATCAGCCCTAGGATAGTGTTAGGGTTAGGGTTAGGGTTAGCATCAGCCCTAGGATAGTGTTAGGGTTAGGGTTAGCATCAGCCCTAGGATAGTGTTAGGGTTAGGGTTAGGGTTAGCATCAGCCCTAGGATAGTGTTAGGGTCAGGGTTAGGGTTAGCATCAGCCCTAGGATAGTGTTAAGGTTAGGGTTAGGGTTAGCATCAGCCCTAGGATAGTGTTAGGGTTAGGGTTAGCATCAGCCCTAGGATAGTGTTAGGGTTAGGGTTAGGGTTAGCCTCAGCCCTAGGATAGTGTTAGGGTCAGGGTTAGGGTTAGCATCAGCCCTAGGATAGTGTTAAGGTTAGGGTTAGGGTTAGCATCAGCCCTAGGATACTATTAGGGTTAGGGTTAGCATCAGCCCTAGGATAGTGTTAGGGTTAGGGTTAGGGTTAGCACCAGGCCTATGATAATGTTAGTGTTAGGGTTAGCATCAGCCTTAGGATAGTGTTACGGTTATGGTTAGGGTTAGCATCAGCCGTAGGATAGTGTTAGGGTTGGGTTAGCCTCAGCCCTAGGATAGTGTTAGAGTTAGGGTTAAGGTTAGCATCAGCCCTAGGATAGTGTTAGGGTTAGGGTTAGGGTTAGCATCAGCCCTAGGATAGTGTTAGTGTTAGGGTTAGCATCAGCCCTAGGATAGTGTTAGGGTTAGGGTTAGGGTTAGCATCAGCCCTAGGATAGTATTAGGGTTAGGGTTAGTGTTAGGGTTAGGGTTAGGATCAGCTCTAGGATAGTGTTAGGTTTACGGTTAGGGTTAGCATCAGCCCTAGGATAGTGTTAGGGTTAGGGTTAGGGTTAGCATCAGCCCTAGGATAGTGTTAGGGTTAGGGTTAGCATCAAACCTAGGATAGTGTTAGGGTTAGGGTTAGGGTTACCATCAGCCCTAGGATAGTGTTAGTGTTAGGGTTACCATCAGCCCTAGGATAGTGTTAGGGTTAGGGTTAGGGTTAGCATCAGCCCTAGGATATTGTTAGGGTTAGGGTTAGCATCAGGCCTAGGATAGTGTTAGGGTTAGGGTTAGCATCAGCCCTAGGATAGTGTTAGGGTTAGGATTAGGGTTAGCATCAGCCCTAGGATAGTGTTAGGTTTAGGGTTATCCTCAGCCCTAAGATAGTGTTAGAGTTAGGGTTAGGGTTAGCATCAGCCCTACGATAGTGTTAGGGTTAGGGTTAGGGTTAGCATCAGCCCTAGGATATTGTTAGGGTTAGGGTTAGCATCAGCCCTAGGATAGTGTTAGGGTTGGGTAAGGGTTAGCATCAGCCCTAGGATAGTGTTAGGGTTAGGGTTAGCATCAGGCCTAGGATAGTGTTAGGGTTAGGGTTAGCATCAGCCCTAGGAGAGTGTTAGGGTTAGGGTTAGGCTTAGCATCAGCCCTAGGATAGTGTTAGGTTTAGGGTTAGAGTTAGCATCAGCCCTAGGATAGTGCTAGGTTTAGGGTTAGCATCAGACCTAGGATAGTGTTAGGGTTACGGTTAGGGTTAGCATCAGGCCTAGGATAGTGTTAGTATTAGGGTTAGCATCAGCCTTAGGATAGTGTTAGGGTTAGGGTTAGGGTTAGCATCAGCCGTAGGATAGTGTTAGGGTTAGGGTTAGCCTCAGACCTAGGATAGTGTTAGAGTTAGGGTTAGGGTTAGCATCAGGCCGAGGATAGTGTTATGGTTAGGGTTAGGGTTAGCATCAGCCCTAGGATAGTGTTAGTGTTAGGGTTAGCATCAGCCCTAGGATAGTGTTAGGGTTAGGGTTAACATCAGCCCTAGGATAGTGTTAGGGTTAGGGTTAGGGTTAGCATCAGCCCTAGGATAGTGTTAACGTTAGGGTTAGCCTCAGCCCTAGGATAGTGTTAGAGTTAGGGGTAGGGTTAGCATAAGCCTTAGGATATTGTTAGGGTTAGGGTAAGGGTTAGCATGAGCCCTAGGATAGTGTTAGTGTTAGGGTTAACATCAGCCCTAGGATAGTGTTAGGGTTAGGGTTAGGGTTAGCATCAGCCCCAGGATAGTATTAGGGTTAGGGTTATGGTTAGGGTTAGGATCAGCTCTAGGATAGTGCTAGGGTTACGGTTAGGGTTAGCATCAGCCCTAGGATAGTGTTAGTGTTAGGGTTAGGGTTAGCATCAGCCCTAGGATAGTGTTAGGGTTAGGGTTAGCATCAGCCCTAGGATAGTGTTAGGGTTAGGGTTAGGGTTAGCATCAGCCCTAGGATAGTGTTAGGGTTAGGGTTAGCATCAGCCCTAGGATAGTGTTAAGGTTAGGGTTAGGGTTAGCATCAGCCCTAGGATAGTGTTAGGGTTAGGGTTAGCATCAGCCCTAGGATAGTGTTAGGGTTAGGGTTAGCGTTAGCATCAGGCCTAGGATAGTGTTAGGGTTAGGGTTAGGGTTAGCATCAGCCCTAGGATAGTGTTAGGGTTAGGGTTAGCAACAGCCCTAGGATAGTGTTAGGGTTAGGGTTAGGGTTAGCATCAGCCCGAGGATAGTGTTAGGGTTAGGGTTAGGGTTAGCATCAGCCCTAGGATAGTGTTAGTGTTAGGGTTAGCATCAGCCCTAGGATAGTGTTAGGGTTAGGGTTAACATCAGCCCTAGGATAGTGTTAGGGTTAGGGTTAGGGTTAGCATCAGCCCTAGGATAGTGTTAGGTTTAGGGTTAGCATCAGACCTAGGATAGTGTTAGCGTTAGGGTTAGGGTTAGCACCAGGCCTAGGATAGTGTTAGTGTTAGGGTTAGCATCAGCCTTAGGATAGTGTCAGTGTTAGGGTTAGCATCAGCCGTAGGATAGTGTTAGGGTTAGGGTTAGCCTCAGCCCTAGGATAGTGTTAGAGTTAGGGGTAGGGTTAGCATAAGCCTTAGGATATTGTTAGGGTTAGGGTAAGGTTTAGCATCAGCCCTAGGATAGTGTTAGTGTTAGGGTTAACATCAGCCCTAGGATAGTGATAGGGTTAGGGTTAGGGTTAGCATCAGCCCTAGGATAGTGTTAGGGTTAGGGTTAGCATAAGCCCTAGGATAGTGTTAGGGTTAGGGTTAGGGTTAGCATCAGCCCTAGGATAGTGTTAGGGTTAGGGTTAGCATCAGCCCTAGGATAGTGTTAGGGTTAGGGTTAGGGTTAGCCTCAGGCCTAAGATAGTGTTAGGGTAAGGGTTAGGGTTAGCATCAGCCCTAGGATAGTGTTAGGGTTAGGGTTAGCAACAGCCCTAGGATAGTGATAGGGTTAGGGTTAGGGTTAGCATCAGCCCTAAGATAGTGTTAGGGTTAGGGTTAGCATCAGCCCTAGGATAGTGTTAGGGTTAGGGTTAGGGTTAGCTTCAGGCCTAGGATAGTGTTAGGGTTAGGGTTAGCATCAGCCCTAGGATAGTGTTAGGGTTATGGTTAGGGTTAGCATCAGCCCTAGGATAGTGTAAGGGTTAGGGTTAGCATCAACCCTAGGATAGTGTTAGGGTTAGGGTTAGGGTCAGCATCAGCCCTAGAAGAGTGTTAGGGTTAGGGATAGGGTTAGCATCAGGCCTAGGACAGTGTTAGGGTTAGGGTTAACATCAGCCCTATGATAGTGTTAGGGTTAGGGTTAGGGTTAGCATCAGCCCTAGGATAGTGTTAGGGTTAGGGTTAGCATAAGCCCTAGGATAGTGTTAGAGTTAAGGTTAGGGTTAGCATCAGGCCTAGGATAGTGTTAGGGTTAGGGTTAGCGTCAGCCCTAGGATAGTGTTAGGGTTAGGGTTAGGGTTAGCATCAGCCCTAAGATAGAGTTAGTGTTAGGGATAGCATCAGCCCTAGGATAGTGTTAGGGTTAGGGTTAGGGTTAGCATCAGCCCTAGGATAGTGTTAGGTTTAGGGTTAGCATCAGCCCTAGGATAGTGTTAGGGTTAGGGTTAGGGTTAGCATCAGCCCTAGGATAGTGTTAGGGTTAGGGTTAGCATCAGCCCTAGGATAGTGTTAGGGTTGGGTTAGGGTTAGCATCAGGCCTAGGATAGTGTTAGGGTTAGGGTTAGCATCAGCCCTAGGATAGTGTTAGCATTAGGGTTAGGGTTAGCATCAGCCCTAGGATAGTGTTAGGGTTAGGGTTAGCATCAACCCTAGGATAGTGTTAGGGTTAGGGTTAGGGTTAGCATCAACCCTAGGAGAGTGTTAGGGTTAGGGTTAGTGTTAGCATCAGCCCTAGGATAGTGTTAGGGTCAGTGTTAGGGTTAGCATCAGCCCTAGGATAGTGTTAAGGTTAGGGTTAGGGTTAGCATCAGCCCTAGGATAGTGTTAGGGTTAGGGTTAGCATCAGCCCTAGGATAGTGTTAGGGTTAGGGTTAGGGTTAGCATCAGCCCGAGGATAGTTTTAGGGTCAGGGTTAGGGTTAGCATCAGCCCTAGGATAGTGTTAAGGTTAGGGTTAGGGTTAGCATCAGCCCTAGGATACTATTAGGGTAAGGGTTAGCATCAGCCCTAGGATAGTGTTAGGGTTAGGGTTAGGGTTAGCACCAGGCCTATGATAATGTTAGTGTTAGGGTTAGCATCAGCCTTAGGATAGTGTTACGGTTATGGTTAGGGTTAGCATCAGCCGTAGGATAGTGTTAGGGTTGGGTTAGCCTCAGCCCTAGGATAGTGTTAGAGTTAGGGTTAGGGTTAGCATCAGCCCTAGGATAGTGTTAGGGTTAGGGTTAGGGTTAGCATCAGCCCTAGGATAGTGTTAGTGTTAGGGTTAGCATCAGACCTAGGATAGTGTTAGGGTTACGGTTAGGGTTAGCGTCAGGCCTAGGATAGTGTTAGTATTAGGGTTAGCATCAGCCTTAGGATAGTGTTAGGGTTAGGGTTAGGGTTAGCATCAGCCGTAGGATAGTGTTAGGGTTAGGGTTAGCCTCAGACCTAGGATAGTGTTAGAGTTAGGGTTAGGGTTAGCATCAGCCCGAGGATAGTGTTAGGGTTAGGGTTAGGGTTAGCATCAGCCCTAGGATAGTGTTAGTGTTAGGGTTAGCATCAGCCCTAGGATAGTGTTATGGTTAGGGTTAACATCAGCCCTAGGATAGTGTTAGGGTTAGGGTTAGGGTTAGCATCAGCCCTAGGATAGTGTTAGGTTTAGGGTTTGCATCAGACCTAGGATAGTGTTAGGGTTAGGGTTAGGGTTAGCACCAGGCCTAGGATAGTGTTAGTGTTAGGGTTAGCATCAGCCTTAGGATAGTGTTAGTGTTAGGGTTGCAATCAGCCGTAGGATAGTGTTAGGGTTAGGGTTAGCCTCAGCCCTAGGATAGTGTTAGAGTTAGGGTTAGGGTTAGCATAAGCACTAGGATATTGTTAGGGTTAGGGTAAGGGATAGCCTCAGCCCTAGTATAGTGTTAGTGTTAGGGTTAACATCAGCCCTAGGATAGTGTTAGGGTTAGGGTTAGGGTTAGCATCAGCCCTAGGATAGTATTAGGGTTAGGGTTATGGTTAGGGATAGGATCAGCTCTAGGATAGTGCTAGGGTTACGGTTAGGGTTAGCATCAGGCCTAGGATAGTGTTAGGGTTAGGGTTAGGGTTAGCATCAGCCCTAGGATAGTGTTAGGTTTAGGGTTAGCATCAGCCCTAGGATAGTGTTAGGGTTAGGGTTAGGGTTAGCATCAGCCCTAGGATAGTGTTAGGGTTAGGGTTAGCATGAGCCCTAGGATAGTGTTAGGGTTAGGGTTAGCAACAGCCCTAGGATAGTGTTAGGGTTAGGGTTAGATTAGCATCAGCACGAGGATAGTGTTAGGGTTAGGGTTAGGGTTAGCATCAGCCCTAGGATAGTGTTAGTGTTAGGGTTAGCATCAGCCCTAGGATAGTGTTAGGGTTAGGGTTAGGGTTAGCATCAGCCCTAGGATAGTGTTAGGTTTAGGGTAAGCATCAGACCTAGGATAGTGTTAGGGTTGGGGTTAGGGTTAGCATCAGCCCTAGGATAGTGTTAGGGTTAGGGTTAGCATCAGCCCTAGGATAGTGTTAGGGTTATGGTTAGAGTTAGCATCAGCCCTAAGATAGTGTTAGGGTTAGGGTTAGCATCAGCCCTAGGATAGTGTTAGGGTTAGGGTTAGGGTTAGCCTCAAGCCTAGGATAGTGTTAGGGTTAGGGTTAGGGTTAGCATCAGCCCTAGGATAGTGTTAGGGTTAGGGTTAGCAACAGCCCTAGGATAGTGATAGGGTTAGGGATAGGGTTAGCATCAGCCCTAAGATAGTGTTAGGGTTAGGGTTAGCATCAGCCCTAGGATAGTGTTAGGGTTAGGGTTAGGGTTAGCATCAGGCCTAGGATAGTGTTAGGGTTATGGTTAGCATCAGCCCTAGGATAGTGTTAGGGTTAGGGTTAGGGTTAGCATCAGCCCTAGGATAGTGTAAGGGTTAGGGTTAGCATCAACCCTAGGATAGTGTTAGGGTTAGGGTTAGGGTCAGCATCAGCCCTAGAAGAGTGTTAGGGTTAGGGATAGGGTTAGCATCAGGCCTAGGATAGTGTTAGGGTTAGGGTTAACATCAGCCCTATGATAGTGTTAGGGTTAGGGTTAGGGTTAGCATCAGCCCTAGGATAGTGTTAGGGTTAGGGTTAGCATAAGCCCTAGGATAGTGTTAGAGTTAAGGTTAGGGTTAGCATCAGGCCTAGGATAGTGTTAGGGTTAGGGTTAGCGTCAGCCCTAGGATAGTGTTAGGGTTAGGGTTCGGGTTAGCATCAGCCGTAAGATAGTGTTAGGGTTAGGGTTACCCTCAGCCCTAAGATAGTGTTAGTGTTAGGGTTAGGGGTAGCATCAGCCCTAGGATAGTGTTAGGGTTAGGGTTAGGGTTAGCATCAGCCCTAAGATAGAGTTAGTGTTAGGGTTAGCATCAGCCCTAGGATAGTGTTAGGGTTAGGGTTAGGGTTAGCATCAGCCCTAGGATAGTGTTAGGTTTAGGGTTAGCATCAGCCCTAGGATAGTGTTAGGGTTAGGGTTAGGGTTAGCATCAGCCCTAGGATAGTGTTAGGGTTAGGGTTAGCATCAGCCCTAGGATAGTGTTAGTGTTGGGTTAGGGTTAGCATCAGGCCTAGGATAGTGTTAGGGTTAGGGTTAGCATCAGCCCTAGGATAGTGTTAGCGTTAGGGTTAGGGTTAGCATCAGCCCTAGGATAGTGTTAGGGTTAGGGTTAGCATCAACCCTAGGATAGTGTTAGGGTTAGGGTTAGGGTTAGCATCAGCCCTAGGAGAGTGTTAGGGTTAGGGATAGGGTTAGCATCAGCCCTAGGATAGTGTTAGGGTTAGGGTTAGGGTTAGCATCAGCCCTAGGATAGTGTTAGGGTTAGGGTTAGGGTTAGCATCAGCCCTAGGATAGTGTCAGTGTTATGGTTAGCATCAGCCCTAGGATAGTGTTAGGGTTAGGGTTAGGGTTAGCATCAGCCCTAGGATAGTGTTAGGGTTAGGGTTAGCATCAGCCCTAGGATAGTGTTAGGGTTAGGGTTAGGGTTAGCATCAGAGCTAGGATAGTGTTAGGGTCAGGGTTAGGGTTAGCATCAGCCCTAGGATAGTGTTAAGGTTAGGGTTAGGGTTAGCATCAGCCCTAGGATAGTGTTAGGGTTAGGGTTAGCATCAGCCCAAGATAGTGTTAGGGTTAGGGTTAGGGTTAGCCTCAGCCCTAGGATAGTGTTAGGGTCAGGGTTAGGGTTAGCATCAGCCCTAGGATAGTGTTAAGGTTAGGGTTAGGGTTAGCATCAGCCCTAGGATACTATTAGGGTTAGGGTTAGCATCAGCCCTAGGATAGTGTTAGGGTTAGGGTTAGGGTTAGCACCAGGCCTATGATAATGTTAGTGTTAGGGTTAGCATCAGCCTTAGGATAGTGTTACGGTTATGGTTAGGGTTAGCATCAGCCGTAGGATAGTGTTAGGGTTGGGTTAGCCTCAGCCCTAGGATAGTGTTAGAGTTAGGGTTAAGGTTAGCATCAGCCCTAGGATAGTGTTAGGGTTAGGGTTAGGGTTAGCATCAGCCCTAGCATAGTGTTAGTGTTAGGGTTAGCATCAGCCCTAGGATAGTGTTAGGGTTAGGGTTAGGGTTAGCATCAGCCCTAGGATAGTATTAGGGTTAGGGTTAGTGTTAGGGTTAGGGTTAGGATCAGCTCTAGGATAGTGTTAGGTTTACGGTTAGGGTTAGCATCAGCCCTAGGATAGTGTTAGGGTTAGGGTTAGGGTTAGCATCAGCCCTAGGATAGTGTTAGGGTTAGGGTTAGCATCAAACCTAGGATAGTGTTAGGGTTAGGGTTAGGGTTACCATCAGCCCTAGGATAGTGTTAGGGTTAGGGTTAGCATCAGCCCTAGGATAGTGTTAGGGTTAGGGTTAGGGTTAGCATCAGCCCTAGGATATTGTTAGGGTTAGGGTTAGCATCAGGCCTAGGATAGTGTTAGGGTTAGGGTTAGCATCAGCCCTAGGATAGTGTTAGGGTTAGGATTAGGGTTAGCATCAGCCCTAGGATAGTGTTAGGTTTAGGGTTATCCTCAGCCCTAAGATAGTGTTAGAGTTAGGGTTAGGGTTAGCATCAGCCCTACGATAGTGTTAGGGTTAGGGTTAGGGTTAGCATCAGCCCTAGGATAGTGTTAGTGTTAGGGTTAGCATCAGCCCTAGGATAGTGTTAGGGTTAGGGTTAGGGTTAGCATCAGCCCTAGGATAGTTTTAGGGTCAGGGTTATGGTTAGGATCAGCCCTAGGATAGTGTTAAGGTTAGGGTTAGGGTTAGCATCAGCCCTAGGATAGTGTTAGGGTTAGGGTAAGGGTTAGCATCAGCCCTAGGATAGTGTTAGGGTTAGGGTTAGCATCAGGCCTAGGATAGTGTTAGGGTTAGGGTTAGCATCAGCCCTAGGAGAGTGTTAGGGTTAGGGTTAGGCTTAGCATCAGCCCTAGGATAGTGTTAGGTTTAGGGTTAGAGTTAGCATCAGCCCTAGGATAGTGCTAGGTTTAGGGTTAGCATCAGACCTAGGATAGTGTTAGGGTTACGGTTAGGGTTAGCATCAGGCCTAGGATAGTGTTAGTATTAGGGTTAGCATCAGCCTTAGGATAGTGTTAGGGTTAGGGTTAGGGTTAGCATCAGCCGTAGGATAGTGTTAGGGTTAGGGTTAGCCTCAGACCTAGGATAGTGTTAGAGTTAGGGTTAGGGTTAGCATCAGCCCGAGGATAGTGTTATGGTTAGGGTTAGGGTTAGCATCAGCCCTAGGATAGTGTTAGTGTTAGGGTTAGCATCAGCCCTAGGATAGTGTTAGGGTTAGGGTTAACATCAGCCCTAGGATAGTGTTAGGGTTAGGGTTAGGGTTAGCATCAGCCCTACGATAGTGTTAGGTTTAGGGTTTGCATCAGACCTAGGATAGTGTTAGGGTTAGGGTTAGGGTTAGCACCAGGCCTAGGATAGTGTTAGTGTTAGGGTTAGCATCAGCCTTAGGATAGTGTTAGTGTTAGGGTTGCAATCAGCCGTAGGATAGTGTTAGGGTTAAGGTTAGCCTCAGCCCTAGGATAGTGTTAGAGTTAGGGTTAGGGTTAGCATAAGCCCTAGGATATTGTTAGGGTTAGGGTAAGGGTTAGCATCAGCCCTAGGATAGTGTTAGTGTTAGGGTTAACATCAGCCCTAGGATAGTGTTAGGGTTAGGGTTAGGGTTAGCATCAGCCCTAGGATAGTATTAGGGTTAGGGTTATGGTTAGGGTTAGGATCAGCTCTAGGATAGTGCTAGGGTTACGGTTAGGGTTAGCATCAGCCCTAGGATAGTGTTAGGGTTAGGGTTAGGGTTAGGACCAGCCCTAGGATAGTGTTAGGGTTAGGGTTAGCATCAGCCCTAAGATAGTGTTAGGGTTAGGGTTAGGGTTAGCATCAGCCCTAGGATAGTGTTAGGGTTAGGGTTAGCATCAGCCCTAGGATAGTGTTAGGGTTATAGTTAGGGTTAGCATCAGCCCTAGGATAGTGTTAGGGTTAGGGTTAGCATCAGCCCTAGGATAGTGTTAGGGTTAGGGTTAGCGTTAGCATCAGGCCTAGGATAGTGTTAGGGTTAGGGTTAGCATCAGCCCTAGGATAGTGTCAGGGTTAGGGTTAGGGTAAGCATCAGCCCTACGATAGTGTTAGGGTTAGGGTTAGTATCAACCCTAGGATAGTCTTAGGGTTAGGGTTAGGGTTAGCATCAGGCCTAGGATAGTGTTAGGGTTAGGGTTAGGGTTAGCATCAGCCCTAGGATAGTGTTAGGGTTAGGGTTAGCAACAGCCCTAGGATAGTGTTAGGGTTAGGGTTAGGGTTAGCATCAGCCCGAGGATAGTGTTAGGGTTAGGGTTAGGGTTAGCATCAGCCCTAGGATAGTGTTAGTGTTAGGGTTAGCATCAGCCCTAGGATAGTGTTAGGGTTAGGGTTACCATCAGCCCTAGGATAGTGTTAGGGTTAGGGTTAGGGTTAGCATCAGCCCTAGGATAGTGTTAGGTTTAGGGTTAGCATCAGACCTAGGATAGTGTTAGGGTTAGGGTTAGGGTTAGCACCAGGCCTAGGATAGTGTTAGTGTTAGGGTTAGCATCAGCCTTAGGATAGTGTCAGTGTTAGGGTTAGCATCAGCCGTAGGATAGTGTTAGGGTTAGGGTTAGCCTCAGCCCTAGGATAGTGTTAGAGTTAGGGTTAGGGTTAGCATAAGCCCTAGGATAGTGTTAGGGTTAGGGTAAGGTTTAGCATCAGCCCTAGGATAGTGTTAGTGTTAGGGTTAACATCAGCCCTAGGATAGTGTTACGGTTAGGGTTAGGGTTAGCATCAGCCCTAGGATAGTATTAGGGTTAGGGTTAGGGTTAGGATCAGCTCTAGGATAGTGTTAGGGTTACGGTTAGGGTTAGCATCAGCCCTAGGATAGTGATAGGGTTAGGGTTAGGGTTAGCATCAGCCCTAGGATAGTGTTAGGGTTAGTGTTAGCATCAGCCCTAGGATAGTGTTAGGGTTAGGGTTAGGGTTAGCATCAGCCCTAGGATAGTGTTAGGGTTAGGGTTAGTATCAGCCCTAGGATAGTGTTAGGGTTATGGTTAGAGTTAGCATCAGCCCTAGGATAGTGTTAGGGTTAGGGTTAGCATCAGCCCTAGGATAGTGTTAGGGTTAGGGTTAGGGTTAGTCTCAGGCCTAGGATAGTGTTAGGGTTAGGGTTAGGGTTAGCATCAGCCCTAGGATAGTGTTAGGGTTAGGGTTAGCAACAGCCCTAGGATAGTGACAGGGTTAGGGTTAGGGTTAGCATCAGCCCTAAGATAGTGTTAGGGTTAGGGTTAGCATCAGCCCTAGGATAGTGTTAGGGTTAGGGTTAGGGTTAGCATCAGCCCTAGGATAGTGTAAGGGTTAGGGTTAGCATCAACCCTAGGATAGTGTTAGGGTTAGGGTTAGGGTCAGCATCAGCCCTAGAAGAGTGTTAGGGTTAGGGATAGGGTTAGCATCAGGCCTAGGATAGTGTTAGGGTTAGGGTTAACATCAGCCCTATGATAGTGTTAGGGTTAGGGTTAGGGTTAGCATCAGCCCTAGGATAGTGTTAGGGTTAGGGTTAGCATAAGCCCTAGGATAGTGTTAGAGTTAAGGTTAGGGTTAGCATCAGGCCTAGGATAGTGTTAGGGTTAGGGTTAGCGTCAGCCCTAGGATAGTGTTAGGGTTAGGGTTCGGGTTAGCATCACCCGTAAGATAGTGTTAGGGTTAGGGTTAGCCTCAGCCCTAAGATAGTGTTAGTGTTAGCGTTAGGGGTAGCATCAGCCCTAGGATAGTGTTAGGGTTAGGGTTAGGGTTAGCATCAGCCCTAAGATAGAGTTAGTGTTAGGGTTAGCATCAGCCCTAGGATAGTGTTAGGGTTAGGGTTAGGGTTAGCATCAGCCCTAGGATAGTGTTAGCTTTAGGGTTAGCATCAGCCCTAGGATAGTGTTAGGGTTAGGGTTAGGGTTAGCATCAGCCCTAGGATAGTGTTAGGGTTAGGGTTAGGGTTAGCATCAGCCCTAGGATAGTGTCAGTGTTAGGGTTAGCATCAGCCCTAGGATACTGTTAGGGTTATTGTTAGGGTTAGCATCAGCCCTAGGATAGTGTTAGGGTTAGGGTTAGCATCAGCCCTAGGATAGTGTTAGGGTTAGGGTTAGGGTTAGCATCAGCCCTAGGATAGTGTTAGGGTCAGGGTTAGGGTTAGCATCAGCCCTAGGATAGTGTTAAGGTTAGGGTTAGGGTTAGCATCAGCCCTAGGATAGTGTTAGGGTTAGGGTTAGCATCAGCCCTAGGATAGTGTTAGGGTTAGGGTTAGGGTTAGCATCAGCCCTAGGATAGTGTTAGGGTCAGGGTTAGGGTTAGCATCAGCCCTAGGATAGTGTTAAGGTTAGGGTTAGGGTTAGCATCAGCCCTAGGATACTATTAGGGTTAGGGTTAGCATCAGCCCTAGGATAGTGTTAGGGTTAGGGTTAGGGTTAGCACCAGGCCTATGATAATGTTAGTGTTAGGGATAGCATCAGCCTTAGGATAGTGTTACGGTTATGGTTAGGGTTAGAATCAGCCGTAGGATAGTGTTAGGGTTGGGTTATCCTCAGCCCTAGGATAGTGTTAGAGTTAGGGTTAGGGTTAGCATCAGCCCTAGTATAGTGTTAGGGTTAGGGTTAGGGTTAGCATCAGCCCTAGGATAGTGTTAGTGTTAGGGTTAGCATCAGCCCTAGGATAGTGTTAGGGTTAGGGTTAGGGTTAGCATCAGCCCTAGGATAGTATTAGGGTTAGGGTTAGTGTTAGGGTTAGGGTTAGGATCAGCTCTAGGATAGTGTTAGGTTTACTGTTAGGGTTAGCATCACCCCTAGGATAGTGTTAGGGTTAGGGTTAGGGTTAGCATCAGCCCTAGGATAGTGTTAGGGTTAGGGTTAGCATCAACCCTAGGATAGTGTTAGGGTTAGGGTTAGGGTTACCATCAGCCCTAGGAGAGTGTTAGGGTTAGGGTTAGCATCAGCCCTAGGATAGTGTTAGGGTTAGGGTTAGGGTTAGCATCAGCCCTAGGATATTGTTAGGGTTAGGGTTAGCATCAGCCCTAGGATAGTGTTAGGGTTAGAGTTAGGGTTAGCACCAGGCCTAGGATAGTGTTAGGGTTAGGGTAAGCATCAGCCCTAGGATAGTGTTAGGGTTAGGGTTAGGGTTAGCATCAGCCCTAGGATAGTGTTAGGGTTAGGGTTAGCATCAGCCCTAGGATAGTGTTAGGGTTAGGGTTAGGGTTAGCATCAGCCCTAGGATAGTGTTAGGGTTAGGGTTCGGGTTAGCACCAGGCCTAGGATAGTGTTAGGGTTAGGGTAAGCATCAGCCCTAGGATAGTGTTAGGGTTAGGGTTAGGGTTAGCATCAGCCCTAGGATAGTGTTAGGGTTAGGGTTAGCATCAGCCCTAGGATAGTGTTAGGGTTAGGGTTAGGGTTAGCATCAGCCCTAGGATAGTGTTAGAGTTAGGGTTAGCATCAGCCCTAGGATAGTGTTAGGGTTAGGGTTAGGGTTAGCATCAGGCCTAGGATAGTGTTAGGGTTAGGGTTAGGGTTAGCATCAGCCCTAGGATAGTGTTAGGTTTAGGGTTAGCATCAGCCCTAGGATAGTGTTAGGGTTAGGGTTAGGGTTAGCATCAGCCCTAGGATAGTGTTAGGGTTAGGGTTAGCATCAGCCCTAGGATAGGGTTAGGGTTAGTGTTAGGGTTAGCATCAGGCCTAGGATAGTGTTAGGGTTAGGGTTAGCATCAGCCCTAGGATAGTGTTAGGGTTAGGGTTAGGGTTAGCATCAGCCCTAGGATAGTGTTAGGGTTAGGGTTAGAATCAACCCTAGGATAATGTTAGGGTTAGGGTTAGGGTTAGCATCAGCCCTAGGAGAGTGTTAGGGTTAGGGATAGGGTTAGCATCAGGCTTAGGATAGTGTTAGGGTTAGGGTTAACATCAGCCCTAGGATAGTGTTAGGGTTAGGGTTAGGGTTAGCATCAGCCCTAGGATAGTGTTAGGGTTAGGGTTAGCATCAGCCATAGGATAGTGTTAGGGATAGGGTTAGGGTTAGCATCAGGCCTAGGATAGTGTTAGGGTTAGGGTTAGCATCAGCCCTAGGATAGTGTTAGGGTTAGGATTAGGGTTAGCATCAGCCCCAGGATAGTGTTAGGTTTAGGGTTATCCTGAGCCCTAAGATAGTGTTAGAGTTAGGGTTAGGGTTAGCATCAGCCCTAGGATAGTGTTAGGGTTAGGGTTAGGGTTAGCATCAGCCCTAGGATAGTGTTAGTGTTAGGGTTAGCATCAGCCCTAGGATAGTGTTAGGGTTAGGGTTAGGGTTAGCATCAGCCCTAGGATAGTTTTAGGGTCAGGGTTATGGTTAGGATCAGCCCTAGGATAGTGTTAAGGTTAGGGTTAGGGTTAGCATCAGCCCTAGGATAGTGTTAGGGTTAGGGTAAGGGTTAGCATCAGCCCTAGGATAGTGTTAGGGTTAGGGTTAGCATCAGGCCTAGGATAGTGTTAGGGTTAGGGTTAGCATCAGCCCTAGGAGAGTGTTAGGGTTAGGGTTAGGCTTAGCATCAGCCCTAGGATAGTGTTAGGGTTAGGGTTAGAGTTAGCATCAGCCCTAGGATAGTGCTAGGTTTAGGGTTAGCATCAGACCTAGGATAGTGTTAGGGTTACGGTTAGGGTTAGCATCAGGCCTAGGATAGTGTTAGTATTAGGGTTAGCATCAGCCTTAGGATAGTGTTAGGGTTAGGGTTAGGGTTAGCATCAGCCGTAGGATAGTGTTAGGGTTAGGGTTAGCCTCAGACCTAGGATAGTGTTAGAGTTAGGGTTAGGGTTAGCATCAGCCCGAGGATAGTGTTAGGGTTAGGGTTAGGGTTAGCATCAGCCCTAGGATAGTGTTAGTGTTAGGGTTAGCATTAGCCCTAGGATAGTGTTAGGGTTAGGGTTAACATCAGCCCTAGGATAGTTTTAGGGTTAGGGTTAGGGTTAGCATCAGCCCTAGGATAGTGTTAGGTTTAGGGTTTGCATCAGACCTAGGATAGTGTTAGGGTTAGGGTTAGGGTTAGCACCAGGCCTAGGATAGTGTTAGTGTTAGGGTTAGCATCAGCCTTAGGATAGTGTTAGTGTTAGGGTTGCAATCAGCCGTAGGAAAGTGTTAGGGTTAGGGTTAGCCTCAGCCCTAGGATAGTGTTAGAGTTAGGGTTAGGGTTAGCATAAGCCCTAGGATATTGTTAGGGTTAGGGTAAGGGTTAGCATCAGCCCTAGGATAGTGTTAGTGTTAGGGTTAACATCAGCCCTAGGATAGTGTTAGGGTTACTGTTAGGGTTAGCATCAGCCCTAGGATAGTATTAGGGTTAGGGTTATGGTTAGGGTTAGGATCAGCTCTAGGATAGTGCTAGGGTTACGGTTAGGGTTAGCATCAGCCCTAGGATAGTGTTAGGGTTAGGGTTAGGGTTAGCATCAGCCCTAGGATAGTGTTAGGGTTAGGGTTAGCATCAGCCCTAGGATAGTGTTAGGGTTAGGGTTAGGGTTAGCATCAGCCCTAGGATAGTGTTAGGGTTAGGGTTACCATCAGCCCTAGGATAGTGTTAAGGTTAGGGTTAGGGTTAGCATCAGCCCTAGGATAGTGTTAGGGTTAGGGTTAGCATCAGCCCTAGGATAGTGTTAGGGTTAGGGTTAGCGTTAGCATCAGGCCTAGGATAGTGTTAGGGTTAGGGTTAGGGTTAGCATCAGCCCTAGGATAGTGTTAGGGTTAGGGTTAGCAACAGCCCTAGGATAGTGTTAGGGTTAGGGTTAGGGTTAGCATCAGCCCGAGGATAGTGTTAGGGTTAGGGTTAGGGTTAGCATCAGCCCTAGGATAGTGTTAGTGTTAGGGTTAGCATCAGCCCTAGGATAGTGTTAGGGTTAGGGTTAACATCAGCCCTAGGATAGTGATAGGGTTAGGGTTAGGGTTAGCATCAGCCCTAGGATAGTGTTAGGGTTAGGGTTAGCATCAGCCCTAGGATAGTGTTAAGGTTAGGGTTAGGGTTAGCATCAGCCCTAGGATACTATTAGGGTTAGGGTTAGCATCAGCCCTAGGATAGTGTTAGGGTTAGGGTTAGGGTTAGCACCAGGCCTATGATAATGTTAGTGTTAGGGATAGCATCAGCCTTAGGATAGTGTTACGGTTATGGTTAGGGTTAGAATCAGCCGTAGGATAGTGTTAGGGTTGGGTTATCCTCAGCCCTAGGATAGTGTTAGAGTTAGGGTTAGGGTTAGCATCAGCCCTAGTATAGTGTTAGGGTTAGGGTTAGGGTTAGCATCAGCCCTAGGATAGTGTTAGTGTTAGGGTTAGCATCAGCCCTAGGATAGTGTTAGGGTTAGGGTTAGGGTTAGCATCAGCCCTAGGATAGTATTAGGGTTAGGGTTAGTGTTAGGGTTAGGGTTAGGATCAGCTCTAGGATAGTGTTAGGTTTACTGTTAGGGTTAGCATCACCCCTAGGATAGTGTTAGGGTTAGGGTTAGGGTTAGCATCAGCCCTAGGATAGTGTTAGGGTTAGGGTTAGCATCAACCCTAGGATAGTGTTAGGGTTAGGGTTAGGGTTACCATCAGCCCTAGGAGAGTGTTAGGGTTAGGGTTAGCATCAGCCCTAGGATAGTGTTAGGGTTAGGGTTAGGGTTAGCATCAGCCCTAGGATATTGTTAGGGTTAGGGTTAGCATCAGCCCTAGGATAGTGTTAGGGTTAGAGTTAGGGTTAGCACCAGGCCTAGGATAGTGTTAGGGTTAGGGTAAGCATCAGCCCTAGGATAGTGTTAGGGTTAGGGTTAGGGTTAGCATCAGCCCTAGGATAGTGTTAGGGTTAGGGTTAGCATCAGCCCTAGGATAGTGTTAGGGTTAGGGTTAGGGTTAGCATCAGCCCTAGGATAGTGTTAGGGTTAGGGTTCGGGTTAGCACCAGGCCTAGGATAGTGTTAGGGTTAGGGTAAGCATCAGCCCTAGGATAGTGTTAGGGTTAGGGTTAGGGTTAGCATCAGCCCTAGGATAGTGTTAGGGTTAGGGTTAGCATCAGCCCTAGGATAGTGTTAGGGTTAGGGTTAGGGTTAGCATCAGCCCTAGGATAGTGTTAGAGTTAGGGTTAGCATCAGCCCTAGGATAGTGTTAGGGTTAGGGTTAGGGTTAGCATCAGGCCTAGGATAGTGTTAGGGTTAGGGTTAGGGTTAGCATCAGCCCTAGGATAGTGTTAGGTTTAGGGTTAGCATCAGCCCTAGGATAGTGTTAGGGTTAGGGTTAGGGTTAGCATCAGCCCTAGGATAGTGTTAGGGTTAGGGTTAGCATCAGCCCTAGGATAGGGTTAGGGTTAGTGTTAGGGTTAGCATCAGGCCTAGGATAGTGTTAGGGTTAGGGTTAGCATCAGCCCTAGGATAGTGTTAGGGTTAGGGTTAGGGTTAGCATCAGCCCTAGGATAGTGTTAGGGTTAGGGTTAGAATCAACCCTAGGATAATGTTAGGGTTAGGGTTAGGGTTAGCATCAGCCCTAGGAGAGTGTTAGGGTTAGGGATAGGGTTAGCATCAGGCTTAGGATAGTGTTAGGGTTAGGGTTAACATCAGCCCTAGGATAGTGTTAGGGTTAGGGTTAGGGTTAGCATCAGCCCTAGGATAGTGTTAGGGTTAGGGTTAGCATCAGCCATAGGATAGTGTTAGGGATAGGGTTAGGGTTAGCATCAGGCCTAGGATAGTGTTAGGGTTAGGGTTAGCATCAGCCCTAGGATAGTGTTAGGGTTAGGATTAGGGTTAGCATCAGCCCCAGGATAGTGTTAGGTTTAGGGTTATCCTGAGCCCTAAGATAGTGTTAGAGTTAGGGTTAGGGTTAGCATCAGCCCTAGGATAGTGTTAGGGTTAGGGTTAGGGTTAGCATCAGCCCTAGGATAGTGTTAGTGTTAGGGTTAGCATCAGCCCTAGGATAGTGTTAGGGTTAGGGTTAGGGTTAGCATCAGCCCTAGGATAGTTTTAGGGTCAGGGTTATGGTTAGGATCAGCCCTAGGATAGTGTTAAGGTTAGGGTTAGGGTTAGCATCAGCCCTAGGATAGTGTTAGGGTTAGGGTAAGGGTTAGCATCAGCCCTAGGATAGTGTTAGGGTTAGGGTTAGCATCAGGCCTAGGATAGTGTTAGGGTTAGGGTTAGCATCAGCCCTAGGAGAGTGTTAGGGTTAGGGTTAGGCTTAGCATCAGCCCTAGGATAGTGTTAGGGTTAGGGTTAGAGTTAGCATCAGCCCTAGGATAGTGCTAGGTTTAGGGTTAGCATCAGACCTAGGATAGTGTTAGGGTTACGGTTAGGGTTAGCATCAGGCCTAGGATAGTGTTAGTATTAGGGTTAGCATCAGCCTTAGGATAGTGTTAGGGTTAGGGTTAGGGTTAGCATCAGCCGTAGGATAGTGTTAGGGTTAGGGTTAGCCTCAGACCTAGGATAGTGTTAGAGTTAGGGTTAGGGTTAGCATCAGCCCGAGGATAGTGTTAGGGTTAGGGTTAGGGTTAGCATCAGCCCTAGGATAGTGTTAGTGTTAGGGTTAGCATTAGCCCTAGGATAGTGTTAGGGTTAGGGTTAACATCAGCCCTAGGATAGTTTTAGGGTTAGGGTTAGGGTTAGCATCAGCCCTAGGATAGTGTTAGGTTTAGGGTTTGCATCAGACCTAGGATAGTGTTAGGGTTAGGGTTAGGGTTAGCACCAGGCCTAGGATAGTGTTAGTGTTAGGGTTAGCATCAGCCTTAGGATAGTGTTAGTGTTAGGGTTGCAATCAGCCGTAGGAAAGTGTTAGGGTTAGGGTTAGCCTCAGCCCTAGGATAGTGTTAGAGTTAGGGTTAGGGTTAGCATAAGCCCTAGGATATTGTTAGGGTTAGGGTAAGGGTTAGCATCAGCCCTAGGATAGTGTTAGTGTTAGGGTTAACATCAGCCCTAGGATAGTGTTAGGGTTACTGTTAGGGTTAGCATCAGCCCTAGGATAGTATTAGGGTTAGGGTTATGGTTAGGGTTAGGATCAGCTCTAGGATAGTGCTAGGGTTACGGTTAGGGTTAGCATCAGCCCTAGGATAGTGTTAGGGTTAGGGTTAGGGTTAGCATCAGCCCTAGGATAGTGTTAGGGTTAGGGTTAGCATCAGCCCTAGGATAGTGTTAGGGTTAGGGTTAGGGTTAGCATCAGCCCTAGGATAGTGTTAGGGTTAGGGTTACCATCAGCCCTAGGATAGTGTTAAGGTTAGGGTTAGGGTTAGCATCAGCCCTAGGATAGTGTTAGGGTTAGGGTTAGCATCAGCCCTAGGATAGTGTTAGGGTTAGGGTTAGCGTTAGCATCAGGCCTAGGATAGTGTTAGGGTTAGGGTTAGGGTTAGCATCAGCCCTAGGATAGTGTTAGGGTTAGGGTTAGCAACAGCCCTAGGATAGTGTTAGGGTTAGGGTTAGGGTTAGCATCAGCCCGAGGATAGTGTTAGGGTTAGGGTTAGGGTTAGCATCAGCCCTAGGATAGTGTTAGTGTTAGGGTTAGCATCAGCCCTAGGATAGTGTTAGGGTTAGGGTTAACATCAGCCCTAGGATAGTGATAGGGTTAGGGTTAGGGTTAGCATCAGCCCTAGGATAGTGTTAGGGTTAGGGTTAGCATCAGCCCTAGGATAGTGTTAGGGTTAGGGTTAGGGTTAGCATCAGCCCTAGGATAGTGTTAGGGTTAGGGTTAGCATCAGCCCTAGGATAGTGTTAGTGTTATGGTTAGAGTTAGCATCAGCCCTAGGATAGTGTTAGGGTTAGGGTTAGCATCAGCCCTAGGATAGTGTTAGGGTTAGGGTTAGGGTTAGCCTCAGGCTTAGGATAGTGTTAGGGTTAGGGTTAGGGTTAGCATCAGCCCTAGGATAGTGTTAGGGTTAGGGTTAGCAACAGCCCTAGGATAGTGATAGGGTTAGGGTTAGGGTTAGCATCAGCCCTAAGATAGTGTTAGGGTTAGGGTTAGCATCAGCCCTAGGATAGTGTTAGGGTTAGGGTTAGGGTTAGCATCAGGCCTAGGATAGTGTTAGGGTTAGGGTTAGCATCAGCCCTAGGATAGAGTCAGGGTTAGGGTTAGGGTTAGCATCAGCCCTAGGATAGTGTAAGGGTTAGGGTTAGCATCAACCCTAGGATAGTGTTAGGGTTAGGGTTAGGGTCAGCATCAGCACTAGAAGAGTGTTAGGGTTAGGGATAGGGTTAGCATCAGGCCTAGGATAGTGTTAGGGTTAGGGTTAACATCAGCCCTATGATAGTGTTAGGGTTAGGGTTAGGGTTAGCATCAGCCCTAGGATAGTGTTAGGGTTAGGGTTAGCATAAGCCCTAGGATAGTGTTAGAGTTAAGGTTAGGGTTAGCATCAGGCCTAGGATAGTGTTAGGGTTAGGGTTAGCGTCAGCCCTAGGATAGTGTTAGGGTTAGGGTTCGGGTTAGCATCAGCCGTAAGATAGTGTTAGGGTTAGGGTTAGCCTCAGCCCTAAGATAGTGTTAGTGTTAGCGTTAGGGGTAGCATCAGCCCTAGGATAGTGTTAGGGTTAGTGTTAGCGTTAGCATCAGCCCTAAGATAGAGTTAGTGTTAGGGTTAGCATCAGCCCTAGGATAGTGTTAGGGTTAGGGTTAGGGTTAGCATCAGCCCTAGGATAGTGTTAGGTTTAGGGTTAGCATCAGCCCTAGGATAGTGTTAGGGTTAGGGTTAGGGTTAGCATCAGCCCTAGGATAGTGTTAGGGTTAGGGTTAGCATCAGCCCTAGGATAGTGTTAGGGTTGGGTTAGGGTTAGCATCAGGCCTAGGATAGTGTTAGGGTTAGGGTTAGCATCAGCCCTAGGATAGTGTTAGCGTTAGGGTTAGGGTTAGCATCAGCCCTAGGATAGCGTTAGGGTTAGGGTTAGCATCAACCCTAGGATAGTGTTAGGGTTAGGGTTAGGGTTAGCATCAGCCCTAGGAGAGTGTTAGGGTTAGGGATAGGGTTAGCATCAGGCCTAGGATAGTGTTAGGGTTAGGGTTAACATCAGCCCTAGGATAGTGTTAGGGTTAGGGTTAGGGTTAGCATCAGCCCTAGGATAGTGTTAGGGTTAGGGTTAGGGTTAGCATCAGCCCTAGGATAGTGTCAGTGTTATGGTTAGCATCAGCCCTAGGATAGTGTTAGGGTTAGGGTTAGGGTTAGCATCAGCCCTAGGATAGTGTTAGGGTTAGGGTTAGCATCAGCCCTAGGATAGTGTTAGGGTTAGGATTAGGGTTAGCATCAGCCCTAGGATAGTGTTAGGGTCAGGGTTAGGGTTAGCATCAGCCCTAGGATAGTGTTAAGGTTAGGGTTAGGGTTAGCATCAGCCCTAGGATAGTGTTAGGGTTAGGGTTAGCATCAGCCCTAGGATAGTGTTAGGGTTAGGGTTAGGGTTAGCATCAGCCCTAGGATAGTGTTAGGGTCAGGGTTAGGGTTAGCATCAGCCCTAGGATAGTGTTAAGGTTAGGGTTAGGGTTAGCATCAGCCCTAGGATACTATTAGGGTTAGGGTTAGCTTCAGCCCTAGGATAGTGTTAGGGTTAGGGTTAGGGTTAGCACCAGGCCTATGATAATGCTAGTGTTAGGGTTAGCATCAGCCTTAGGATAGTGTTACGGTTATGGTTAGGGTTAGCATCAGCCGTAGGATAGTGTTAGGGTTGGGTTAGCCTCAGCCCTAGGATAGTGTTAGAGTTAGGGTTAGGGTTAGCATCAGCCCTAGGATAGTGTTAGGGTTAGGGTTAGGGTTAGCATCAGCCCTAGGATAGTGTTAGTGTTAGGGTTAGCATCAGCCCTACGATAGTGTTAGGGTTAGGGTTAGGGTTAGCATCAGCCCTAGGATAGTATTAGGGTTAGGGTTAGTGTTAGGGTTAGGGTTAGGATCAGCTCTAGGATAGTGTTAGGTTTACGGTTAGGGTTAGCATCAGCCCTATGATAGTGTTAGGGTTAGGGTTAGGGTTAGCATCAGCCCTAGGATAGTGTTAGGGTTAGGGTTAGCATCAACCCTAGGATAGTGTTAGGGTTAGGGTTAGGGTTACCATCAGCCCTAGGATAGTGTTAGGGTTAGGGTTAGCATCAGCCCTAGGATAGTGTTAGGGTTAGGGTTAGGGTTAGCATCAGCCCTAGGATATTGTTAGGGTTAGGGTTAGCATCAGGCCTAGGATAGTGTTAGGGTTAGGGTTAGCATCAGCCCTAGGATAGTGTTAGGGTTAGGATTAGGGTTAGCATCAGCCCTAGGATAGTGTTAGGTTTAGGGTTATCCTCAGCCCTAAGACAGTGTTAGAGTTAGGGTTAGGGTTAGCATCAGCCCTAGGATAGTGTTAGGGTTAGGGTTAGGGTTAGCATCAGCCCTAAGATAGTGTTAGTGTTAGGGTTAGCATCAGCCCTAGGATAGTGTTAGGGTTAGGGTTAGTGTTAGCATCAGCCCTAGGATAGTTTTAGGGTCAGGGTTATGGTTAGGATCAGCCCTAGGATAGTGTTAAGGTTAGGGTTAGGGTTAGCATCAGCCCTAGGATAGTGTTAGGGTTAGGGTTAGGGTTAGCATCAGCCCTAGGATAGTGTTAGGGTTAGGGTTAGCATCAGCCCTAGGATAGTGTTAGGGTTAGGGTTAGCAACAGCCCTAGGATAGTGTTAGGGTTAGGGTTAGGGTTAGCATCAGCCCGAGGATAGTGATAGGGTTAGGGTTAGGGTTAGCATCAGCCCTAGGATTGTGTTAGTGTTAGGGTTAGCATCAGCCCTAGGATAGTGTTAGGGTTAGGGTTAACATCAGCCCTAGGATAGTGTTAGGGTTAGGGTTAGGGTTAGCATCAGCCCTAGGATAGTGTTAGGTTTAGGGTTAGCATCAGACCTAGGATAGTGTTAGGGTTAGGGTTAGGGTTAGCACCAGGCCTAGGATAGTGTTAGTGTTAGGGTTAGCATCAGCCTTAGGATAGTGTCAGTGTTAGGGTTAGCATCAGCCGTAGGATAGTGTTAGGGTTAGGGTTAGCCTCAGCCCTAGGATAGTGTTAGAGTTAGGGTTAGTGTTAGCATAAGCCCTAGGATAGTGTTAGGGTTAGGGTAAGGTTTAGCATCAGCCCTAGGATAGTGTTAGTGTTAGGGTTAACATCAGCCCTAGGATAGTGTTAGGGTTATGGTTAGAGTTAGCATCAGCCCTAGGATAGTGTTAGGGTTAGGGTTAGCATCAGCCCTAGGATAGTGTTAGGGTTAGGGTTAGGGTTAGCCTCAGGCCTAGGATAGTGTTAGGGTTAGGGTTAGGGTTAGCATCAGCCCTAGGATAGTGTTAGGGTTAGGGTTAGCAACAGCCCTAGGATAGTGATAGGGTTAGGGTTAGGGTTAGCATCAGCCCTAAGATAGTGTTAGGGTTAGGGTTAGCATCAGCCCTAGGATAGTGTTAGGGTTAGGGTTAGGGTTAGCATCGGGCCTAGGATAGTGTTAGGGTTAGGGTTAGTATCAGCCCTAGGATAGTGTTAGGGTTAGGGTTAGGGTTAGCATCAGCCCTAGGATAGTGTAAGGGTTAGGGTTAGCATCAACCCTAGGATAGTGTTAGGGTTAGGGTTAGGGTCAGCATCAGCCCTAGAAGAGTGTTAGGGTTAGGGATAGGGTTAGCATCAGGCCTAGGATAGTTTTAGGGTTAGGGTTAACATCAGCCCTATGATAGTGTTAGGGTTAGGGTTAGGGTTAGCATCAGCCCTAGGATAGTGTTAGGGTTAGGGTTAGCATAAGCCCTAGGATAGTGTTAGAGTTAAGGTTAGGGTTAGCATCAGGCCTAGGATAGTGTTAGGGTTAGGGTTAGCGTCAGCCCTAGGATAGTGTTAGGGTTAGGGTTCGGGTTAGCATCAGCCGTAAGATAGTGTTAGGGTTAGGGTTAGCCTCAGCCCTAGGATAGTGTTAGTGTTAGCGTTAGGGGTAGCATCAGCCCTAGGATAGTGTTAGGGTTAGGGTTAGGGTTAGCATCAGCCCTAAGATAGAGTTAGTGTTAGGGTTAGGATCAGCCCTAGGATAGTGTTAGGGTTAGGGTTAGGGTTAGCATCAGCCCTAGGATAGTGTTAGGTTTAGGGTTTGCATCAGCCCTAGGATAGTGTTAGGGTTAGGGTTAGGGTTAGCATCAGCCCTAGGATAGTGTTAGGGTTAGGGTTAGCATCAGCCCTAGGATAGTGTTAGGGTTGGGTTAGGGTTAGCATCAGGCCTAGGATAGTGTTAGGGTTAGGGTTAGCATCAGCCCTAGGATAGTGTTAGCGTTAGGGTTAGGGTTAGCATCAGCCCTAGGATAGTGTTAGGGTTAGGGTTAGCATCAACCCTAGGATAGTGTTAGGGTTAGGGTTAGGGTTAGCATCAGCCCTAGGAGAGTGTTAGGGTTAGGGATAGGGTTAGCATCAGGCCTAGGATAGTGTTAGGGTTAGGGTTAACATCAGGCCTAGGATAGTGTTAGGGTTAGGGTTAGGGTTAGCATCAGCCCTAGGATAGTGTTAGGGTCAGGGTTAGGGTTAGCATCAGCCCTAGGATAGTGTTAAGGTTAGGGTTAGGGTTAGCATCAGCCCTAGGATAGTGTTAGGGTTAGGGTTAGCATCAGCCCTAGGATAGTGTTAGGGTTAGGGTTAGGGTTAGCATCAGCCCTAGGATAGTGTTAGGGTCAGGGTTAGGGTTAGCATCAGCCCTAGGATAGTGTTAAGGTTAGGGTTAGGGTTAGCATCAGCCCTAGGATACTATTAGGGTTAGGGTTAGCATCAGCCCTAGGATAGTGTTAGGGTTAGGGTTAGGGTTAGCACCAGGCCTATGATAATGTTAGTGTTAGGGTTAGCATCAGCCTTAGGATAGTGTTACGGTTATGGTTAGGGTTAGCATCAGCCGTAGGATAGTGTTAGGGTTGGGTTAGCCTCAGCCCTAGGATACTGTTATAGTTAGGGTTAGGGTTAGCATCAGCCCTAGGAGAGTGTTAGGGTTAGGGATAGGGTTAGCATCAGGCCTAGGATAGTGTTAGGGTTAGGGTTAACATCAGCCCTAGGATAGTGTTAGGGTTAGGGTTAGGGTTAGCATCAGCCCTAGGATAGTGTTAGGGTTAGGGTTAGGGTTAGCATCAGCCCTAGGATAGTGTCAGTGTTATGGTTAGCATCAGCCCTAGGATAGTGTTAGGGTTAGGGTTAGGGTTAGCATCAGCCCTAGGATAGTGTTAGGGTTAGGGTTAGCATCAGCCCTAGAATAGTGTTAGGGTTAGGGTTAGGGTTAGCATCAGCCCTAGGATAGTGTTAGGGTCAGGGTTAGGGTTAGCATCAGCCCTAGGATAGTGTTAAGGTTAGGGTTAGGGTTAGCATCAGCCCTAGGATAGTGTTAGGGTTAGGGTTAGCATCAGCCCTAGGATAGTGTTAGGGTTAGGGTTAGGGTTAGCATCAGCCCTAGGATAGTGTTAGGGTCAGGGTTAGGGTTAGCATCAGCCCTAGGATAGTGTTAAGGTTAGGGTTAGGGTTAGCATCAGCCCTAGGATACTATTAGGGTTAGGGTTAGCTTCAGCCCTAGGATAGTGTTAGGGTTAGGGTTAGGGTTAGCACCAGGCCTATGATAATGTTAGTGTTAGGGTTAGCATCAGCCTTAGGATAGTGTTACGGTTATGGTTAGGGTTAGCATCAGCCGTAGGATAGTGTTAGGGTTGGGTTAGCCTCAGCCCTAGGATAGTGTTAGAGTTAGGGTTAGGGTTAGCATCAGCCCTAGGATAGTGTTAGGGTTAGGGTTAGGGTTAGCATCAGCCCTAGGATAGTGTTAGTGTTAGGGTTAGCATCAGCCCTAGGATAGTGTTAGGGTTAGGGTTAGGGTTAGCATCAGCCCTAGGATAGTATTAGGGTTAGGGTTAGTGTTAGGGTTAGGGTTAGGATCAGCTCTAGGATAGTGTTAGGTTTACGGTTAGGGTTAGCATCAGCCCTATGATAGTGTTAGGGTTAGGGTTAGGGTTAGCATCAGCCCTAGGATAGTGTTAGGGTTAGGGTTAGCATCAACCCTAGGATAGTGTTAGGGTTAGGGTTAGGGTTACCATCAGCCCTAGGATAGTGTTAGGGTTAGGGTTAGCATCAGCCCTAGGATAGTGTTAGGGTTAGGGTTAGGGTTAGCATCAGCCCTAGGATATTGTTAGGGTTAGGGTTAGCATCAGGCCTAGGATAGTGTTAGGGTTAGGGTTAGCATCAGCCCTAGGATAGTGTTAGGGTTAGGATTAGGGTTAGCATCAGCCCTAGGATAGTGTTAGGTTTAGGGTTATCCTCAGCCCTAAGACAGTGTTAGAGTTAGGGTTAGGGTTAGCATCAGCCCTAGGATAGTGTTAGGGTTAGGGTTAGGGTTAGCATCAGCCCTAAGATAGTGTTAGTGTTAGGGTTAGCATCAGCCCTAGGATAGTGTTAGGGTTAGGGTTAGGGTTAGCATCAGCCCTAGGATAGTTTTAGGGTCAGGGTTATGGTTAGGATCAGCCCTAGGATAGTGTTAAGGTTAGGGTTAGGGTTAGCATCAGCCCTAGGATAGTGTTAGGGTTAGGGTTAGGGTTAGCATCAGCCCTAGGATAGTGTTAGGGTTAGGGTTAGCATCAGCCCTAGGATAGTGTTAGGGTTAGGGTTAGCAACAGCCCTAGGATAGTGTTAGGGTTAGGGTTAGGGTTAGCATCAGCCCGAGGATAGTGATAGGGTTAGGGTTAGGGTTAGCATCAGCCCTAGGATTGTGTTAGTGTTAGGGTTAGCATCAGCCCTAGGATAGTGTTAGGGTTAGGGTTAACATCAGCCCTAGGATAGTGTTAGGGTTAGGGTTAGGGTTAGCATCAGCCCTAGGATAGTGTTAGGTTTAGGGTTAGCATCAGACCTAGGATAGTGTTAGGGTTAGGGTTAGGGTTAGCACCAGGCCTAGGATAGTGTTAGTGTTAGGGTTAGCATCAGCCTTAGGATAGTGTCAGTGTTAGGGTTAGCATCAGCCGTAGGATAGTGTTAGGGTTAGGGTTAGCCTCAGCCCTAGGATAGTGTTAGAGTTAGGGTTAGGGTTAGCATAAGCCCTAGGATAGTGTTAGGGTTAGGGTAAGGTTTAGCATCAGCCCTAGGATAGTGTTAGTGTTAGGGTTAACATCAGCCCTAGGATAGTGATAGGGTTAGGGTTAGGGTTAGCATCAGCCCTAGGATAGTGTTAGGGTTAGGGTTAGCATCAGCCCTAGGATAGTGTTAGGGTTATGGTTAGAGTTAGCATCAGCCCTAGGATAGTGTTAGGGTTAGGGTTAGCAACATCCCTAGGATAGTGTTAGGGTTAGGGTTAGGGTTAGCCTCAGGCCTAGGATAGTGTTAGGGTTAGGGTTAGGGTTAGCATCAGCCCTAGGATAGTGTTAGGGTTAGGGTTAGCAACAGCCCTAGGATAGTGATAGGGTTAGGGTTAGGGTTAGCATCAGCCCTAAGATAGTGTTAGGGTTAGGGTTAGCATCAGCCCTAGGATAGTGTTAGGGTTAGGGTTAGGGTTAGCATCAGGCCTAGGATAGTGTTAGGGTTAGGGTTAGTATCAGCACTAGGATAGTGTTAGGGTTAGGGTTAGGGTTAGCATCAGCCCTAGGATAGTGTAAGGGTTAGGGTTAGCATCAACCCTAGGATAGTGTTAGGGTTAGGGTTAGGGTCAGCATCAGCCCTAGAAGAGTGTTAGGGTTAGGGATAGGGTTAGCATCAGGCCTAGGATAGTGTTAGGGTTAGGGTTAACATCAGCCCTATGATAGTGTTAGGGTTAGGGTTAGGGTTAGCATCAGCCCTAGGATAGTGTTAGGGTTAGGGTTAGCATAAGCCCTAGGATAGTGTTAGAGTTAAGGTTAGGGTTAGCATCAGGCCTAGGATAGTGTTAGGGTTAGGGTTAGCGTCAGCCCTAGGATAGTGTTAGGGTTAGGGTTCGGGTTAGCATCAGCCGTAAGATAGTGTTAGGGTTAGGGTTAGCCTCAGCCCTAAGATAGTGTTAGTGTTAGCGTTAGGGGTAGCATCAGCCCTAGGATAGTGTTAGGGTTAGGGTTAGGGTTAGCATCAGCCCTAAGATAGAGTTAGTGTTAGGGTTAGGATCAGCCCTAGGATAGTGTTAGGGTTAGGGTTAGGGTGAGCATCAGCCCTAGGATAGTGTTAGGTTTAGGGTTAGCATCAGCCCTAGGATAGTGTTAGGGTTAGGGTTAGGGTTAGCATCAGCCCTAGGATAGTGTTAGGGTTAGGGTTAGCATCAGCCCTAGGATAGTGTTAGGGTTGGGTTAGGGTTAGCATCAGGCCTAGGATAGTGTTAGGGTTAGGGTTAGTATCAGCCCTAGGATAGTGTTAGCGTTAGGGTTAGGGTTAGCATCAGCCCTAGGATAGTGTTAGGGTTAGGGTTAGCATCAACCCTAGGATAGTGTTAGGGTTAGGGTTAGGGTTAGCATCAGCCCTAGGAGAGTGTTAGGGTTAGGGATAGGGTTAGCATCAGGCCTAGGATAGTGTTAGGGTTAGGGTTAACATCAGCCCTAGGATAGTGTTAGGGTTAGGGTTAGGGTTAGCATCAGCCCTAGGATAGTGTTAGGGTCAGGGTTAGGGTTAGCATCAGCCCTAGGATAGTGTTAAGGTTAGGGTTAGGGTTAGCATCAGCCCTAGGATAGTGTTAGGGTTAGGGTTAGCATCAGCCCTAGGATAGTGTTAGGGTTAGGGTTAGGGTTAGCATCAGCCCTAGTATAGTGTTAGGGTCAGGGTTAGGGTTAGCATCAGCCCTAGGATAGTGTTAAGGTTAGGGTTAGGGTTAGCATCAGCCCTAGGATACTATTAGGGTTAGGGTTAGCATCAGCCCTAGGATAGTGTTAGGGTTAGGGTTAGGGTTAGCACCAGGCCTATGATAATGTTAGTGTTAGGGTTAGCATCAGCCTTAGGATAGTGTTACGGTTATGGTTAGGGTTAGCATCAGCCGTAGGATAGTGTTAGGGTTGGGTTAGCCTCAGCCCTAGGATAGTGTTAGAGTTAGGGTTAGGGTTAGCATCAGCCCTAGGATAGTGTTAGGGTTAGGGTTAGGGTTAGCATCAGCCCTAGGATAGTGTTAGTGTTAGGGTTAGCATCAGCCCTAGGATAGTGTTATGGTTAGGGTTAGGGTTAGCATCAGCCCTAGGATAGTGTTAAGGTTAGGGTTAGGGTTAGCATCAGCCCTAGGATAGTGTTAGGGTTAGGGTTAGCATCAGCCCTAGGATAGTGTTAGGGTTAGGGTTAGGGTTAGCATCAGCCCTAGGATAGTGTTAGGGTCAGGGTTAGGGTTAGCATCAGCCCTAGGATAGTGTTAAGGTTAGGGTTAGGGGTAGCATCAGCCCTAGGATACTATTAGGGTTAGGGTTAGCTTCAGCCCTAGGATAGTGTTAGGGTTAGGGTTAGGGTTAGCACCAGGCCTATGATAATGTTAGTGTTAGGGTTAGCATCAGCCTTAGGATAGTGTTACGGTTATCGTTAGGGTTAGCATCAGCCGTAGGATAGTGTTAGGGTTGGGTTAGCCTCAGCCCTAGGATAGTGTTAGAGTTAGGGTTAGGGTTAGCATCAGCCCTAGGATAGTGTTAGGGTTAGGGTTAGGGTTAGCATCAGCCCTAGGATAGTGTTAGTGTTAGGGTTAGCTTCAGCCCTAGGATAGTGTTAGGGTTAGGGTTAGGGTTAGCATCAGCCCTAGGATAGTGTTAGGGTTAGGGTTAGCGTTAGCATCAGGCCTAGGATAGTGTTAGGGTTAGGGTTAGGGTTAGCATCAGCCCTAGGATAGTGTTAGGGTTAGGGTTAGCAACAGCCCTAGGATAGTGTTAGGGTTAGGGTTAGGGTTAGCATCAGCCCGAGGATAGTGTTAGGGTTAGGGTTAGGGTTAGCATCAGCCCTAGGATAGTGTTAGTGTTAGGGTTAGCATCAGCCCTAGGATAGTGTTAGGGTTAGGGTTAACATCAGCCCTAGGATAGTGTTAGGGTTAGGGTTAGGGTTAGCATCGGCCCTAGGATAGTGTTAGGTTTAGGGTTAGCATCAGACCTAGGATAGTGTTAGGGTTAGGGTTAGGGTTAGCACCAAGCCTAGGATAGTGTTAGTGTTAGGGTTAGCATCAGCCTTAGGATAGTGTCAGTGTTAGGGTTAGCATCAGCCGTAGGATAGTGTTAGGGTTAGGGTTAGCCTCAGCCCTAGGATAGTGTTAGAGTTAGGGTTAGGATTAGCATAAGCCCTAGGATAGTGTTAGGGTTAGGGTAAGGTTTAGCATCAGCCCTAGGATAGTGTTAGTGTTAGGGTTAACATCAGCCCTAGGATAGTGATAGGGTTAGGGTTAGGGTTAGCATCAGCCCTAGGATAGTGTTAGGGTTAGGGTTAGCATCAGCCCTAGGATAGTGTTAGGGTTAGGGTTAGGGTTAGCATCAGCCCTAGGATAGTGTTAGGGTTAGGGTTAGCATCAGCCCTAGGATAGTGTTAGTGTTATGGTTAGAGTTAGCATCAGCCCTAGGATAGTGTTAGGGTTAGGGTTAGCATCAGCCCTAGGATAGTGTTAGGGTTAGGGTTAGGGTTAGCCTCAGGCTTAGGATAGTGTTAGGGTTAGGGTTAGGGTTAGCATCAGCCCTAGGATAGTGTTAGGGTTAGGGTTAGCAACAGCCCTAGGATAGTGATAGGGTTAGGGTTAGGGTTAGCATCAGCCCTAAGATAGTGTTAGGGTTAGGGTTAGCATCAGCCCTAGGATAGTGTTAGGGTTAGGGTTAGGGTTAGCATCAGGCCTAGGATAGTGTTAGGGTTAGGGTTAGCATCAGCCCTAGGATAGAGTCAGGGTTAGGGTTAGGGTTAGCATCAGCCCTAGGATAGTGTAAGGGTTAGGGTTAGCATCAACCCTAGGATAGTGTTAGGGTTAGGGTTAGGGTCAGCATCAGCACTAGAAGAGTGTTAGGGTTAGGGATAGGGTTAGCATCAGGCCTAGGATAGTGTTAGGGTTAGGGTTAACATCAGCCCTATGATAGTGTTAGGGTTAGGGTTAGGGTTAGCATCAGCCCTAGGATAGTGTTAGGGTTAGGGTTAGCATAAGCCCTAGGATAGTGTTAGAGTTAAGGTTTGGGTTAGCATCAGGCCTAGGATAGTGTTAGGGTTAGGGTTAGCGTCAGCCCTAGGATAGTGTTAGGGTTAGGGTTCGGGTTAGCATCAGCCGTAAGATAGTGTTAGGGTTAGGGTTAGCCTCAGCCCTAAGATAGTGTTAGTGTTAGCGTTAGGGGTAGCATCAGCCCTAGGATAGTGTTAGGGTTAGGGTTAGCGTTAGCATCAGCCCTAAGATAGAGTTAGTGTTAGGGTTAGCATCAGCCCTAGGATAGTGTTAGGGTTAGGGTTAGGGTTAGCGTCAGCCCTAGGATAGTGTTAGGTTTAGGGTTAGCATCAGCCCTAGGATAGTGTTAGGGTTAGGGTTAGGGTTAGCATCAGCCCTAGGATAGTGTTAGGGTTAGGGTTAGCATCAGCCCTAGGATAGTGTTAGGGTTGGGTTAGGGTTAGCATCAGGCCTAGGATAGTGTTAGGGTTAGGGTTAGCATCAGCCCTAGGATAGTGTTAGCGTTAGGGTTAGGGTTAGCATCAGCCCTAGGATAGCGTTAGGGTTAGGGTTAGCATCAACCCTAGGATAGTGTTAGGGTTAGGGTTAGGGTTAGCATCAGCCCTAGGAGAGTGTTAGGGTTAGGGATAGGGTTAGCATCAGGCCTAGGATAGTGTTAGGGTTAGGGTTAACATCAGCCCTAGGATAGTGTTAGGGTTAGGGTTAGGGTTAGCATCAGCCCTAGGATAGTGTTAGGGTTAGGGTTAGGGTTAGCATCAGCCCTAGGATAGTGTCAGTGTTATGGTTAGCATCAGCCCTAGGATAGTGTTAGGGTTAGGGTTAGGGTTAGCATCAGCCCTAGGATAGTGTTAGGGTTAGGGTTAGCATCAGCCCTAGGATAGTGTTAGGGTTAGGGTTAGGGTTAGCATCAGCCCTAGGATAGTGTTAGGGTCAGGGTTAGGGTTAGCATCAGCCCTAGGATAGTGTTAAGGTTAGGGTTAGGGTTAGCATCAGCCCTAGGATAGTGTTAGGGTTAGGGTTAGCATCAGCCCTAGGATAGTGTTAGGGTTAGGGTTAGGGTTAGCATCAGCCCTAGGATAGTGTTAGGGTCAGGGTTAGGGTTAGCATCAGCCCTAGGATAGTGTTAAGGTTAGGGTTAGGGTTAGAATCAGCCCTAGGATACTATTAGGGTTAGGGTTAGCTTCAGCCCTAGGATAGTGTTAGGGTTAGGGTTAGGGTTAGCACCAGGCCTATGATAATGCTAGTGTTAGGGTTAGCATCAGCCTTAGGATAGTGTTACGGTTATGGTTAGGGTTAGCATCAGCCGTAGGATAGTGTTAGGGTTGGGTTAGCCTCAGCCCTAGGATAGTGTTAGAGTTAGGGTTAGGGTTAGCATCAGCCCTAGGATAGTGTTAGGGTTAGGGTTAGGGTTAGCATCAGCCCTAGGATAGTGTTAGTGTTAGGGTTAGCATCAGCCCTAGGATAGTGTTAGGGTTAGGGTTAGGGTTAGCATCAGCCCTAGGATAGTATTAGGGTTAGGGTTAGTGTTAGGGTTAGGGTTAGGATCAGCTCTAGGATAGTGTTAGGTTTACGGTTAGGGTTAGCATCAGCCCTATGATAGTGTTAGGGTTAGGGTTAGGGTTAGCATCAGCCCTAGGATAGTGTTAGGGTTAGGGTTAGCATCAACCCTAGGATAGAGTTAGGGTTAGGGTTAGGGTTACCATCAGCCCTAGGATAGTGTTAGGGTTAGGGTTAGCATCAGCCCTAGGATAGTGTTAGGGTTAGGGTTAGGGTTAGCATCAGCCCTAGGATATTGTTAGGGTTAGGGTTAGCATCAGGCCTAGGATAGTGTTAGGGTTAGGGTTAGCATCAGCCCTAGGATAGTGTTAGGGTTAGGATTAGGGTTAGCATCAGCCCTAGGATAGTGTTAGGTTTAGGGTTATCCTCAGCCCTAAGACAGTGTTAGAGTTAGGGTTAGGGTTAGCATCAGCCCTAGGATAGTGTTAGGGTTAGGGTTAGGGTTAGCATCAGCCCTAAGATAGTGTTAGTGTTAGGGTTAGCATCAGCCCTAGGATAGTGTTAGGGTTAGGGTTAGTGTTAGCATCAGCCCTAGGATAGTTTTAGGGTCAGGGTTATGGTTAGGATCAGCCCTAGGATAGTGTTAAGGTTAGGGTTAGGGTTAGCATCAGCCCTAGGATAGTGTTAGGGTTAGGGTTAGGGTTAGCATCAGCCCTAGGATAGTGTTAGGGTTAGGGTTAGCATCAGCCCTAGGATAGTGTTAGGGTTAGGGTTAGCAACAGCCCTAGGATAGTGTTAGGGTTAGGGTTAGGGTTAGCATCAGCCCGAGGATAGTGATAGGGTTAGGGTTAGGGTTAGCATCAGCCCTAGGATTGTGTTAGTGTTAGGGTTAGCATCAGCCCTAGGATAGTGTTAGGGTTAGGGTTAACATCAGCCCTAGGATAGTGTTAGGGTTAGGGTTAGGGTTAGCATCAGCCCTAGGATAGTGTTAGGTTTAGGGTTAGCATCAGACCTAGGATAGTGTTAGGGTTAGGGTTAGGGTTAGCACCAGGCCTAGGATAGTGTTAGTGTTAGGGTTAGCATCAGCCTTAGGATAGTGTCAGTGTTAGGGTTAGCATCAGCCGTAGGATAGTGTTAGGGTTAGGGTTAGCCTCAGCCCTAGGATAGTGTTAGAGTTAGGGTTAGTGTTAGCATAAGCCCTAGGATAGTGTTAGGGTTAGGGTAAGGTTTAGCATCAGCCCTAGGATAGTGTTAGTGTTAGGGTTAACATCAGCCCTAGGATAGTGATAGGGTTAGGGTTAGGGTTAGCATCAGCCCTAGGATAGTGTTAGGGTTAGGGTTAGCATCAGCCCTAGGATAGTGTTAGGGTTATGGTTAGAGTTAGCATCAGCCCTAGGATAGTGTTTTGGTTAGGGTTAGCATCAGCCCTAGGATAGTGTTAGGGTTAGGGTTAGGGTTAGCCTCAGGCCTAGGATAGTGTTAGGGTTAGGGTTAGGGTTAGCATCAGCCCTAGGATAGTGTTAGTGTTAGCGTTAGGGGTAGCATCAGCCCTAGGATAGTGTTAGGGTTAGGGTTAGGGTTAGCATCAGCCCTAAGATAGAGTTAGTGTTAGGGTTAGGATCAGCCCTAGGATAGTGTTAGGGTTAGGGTTAGGGTTAGCATCAGCCCTAGGATAGTGTTAGGTTTAGGGTTAGCATCAGCCCTAGGATAGTGTTAGGGTTAGGGTTAGGGTTAGCATCAGCCCTAGGATAGTGTTAGGGTTAGGGTTAGCATCAGCCCTAGGATAGTGTTAGGGTTGGGTTAGGGTTAGCATCAGGCCTAGGATAGTGTTAGGGTTAGGGTTAGCATCAGCCCTAGGATAGTGTTAGCGTTAGGGTTAGGGTTAGCATCAGCCCTAGGATAGTGTTAGGGTTAGGGTTAGCATCAACCCTAGGATAGTGTTAGGGTTAGGGTTAGGGTTAGCATCAGCCCTAGGAGAGTGTTAGGGTTAGGGATAGGGTTAGCATCAGGCCTAGGATAGTGTTAGGGTTAGGGTTAACATCAGGCCTAGGATAGTGTTAGGGTTAGGGTTAGGGTTAGCATCAGCCCTAGGATAGTGTTAGGGTCAGGGTTAGGGTTAGCATCAGCCCTAGGATAGTGTTAAGGTTAGGGTTAGGGTTAGCATCAGCCCTAGGATAGTGTTAGGGTTAGGGTTAGCATCAGCCCTAGGATAGTGTTAGGGTTAGGGTTAGGGTTAGCATCAGCCCTAGGATAGTGTTAGGGTCAGGGTTAGGGTTAGCATCAGCCCTAGGATAGTGTTAAGGTTAGGGTTAGGGTTAGCATCAGCCCTAGGATACTATTAGGGTTAGGGTTAGCATCAGCCCTAGGATAGTGTTAGGGTTAGGGTTAGGGTTAGCACCAGGCCTATGATAATGTTAGTGTTAGGGTTAGCATCAGCCTTAGGATAGTGTTACGGTTATGGTTAGGGTTAGCATCAGCCGTAGGATAGTGTTAGGGTTGGGTTAGCCTCAGCCCTAGGATACTGTTGGAGTTAGGGTTAGGGTTAGCATCAGCCCTAGGAGAGTGTTAGGGTTAGGGATAGGGTTAGCATCAGGCCTAGGATAGTGTTAGGGTTAGGGTTAACATCAGCCCTAGGATAGTGTTAGGGTTAGGGTTAGGGTTAGCATCAGCCCTAGGATAGTGTTAGGGTTAGGGTTAGGGTTAGCATCAGCCCTAGGATAGTGTCAGTGTTATGGTTAGCATCAGCCCTAGGATAGTGTTAGGGTTAGGGTTAGGGTTAGCATCAGCCCTAGGATAGTGTTAGGGTTAGGGTTAGCATCAGCCCTAGAATAGTGTTAGGGTTAGGGTTAGGGTTAGCACCAGGCCTATGATAATGTTAGTGTTAGGGTTAGCATCAGCCTTAGGATAGTGTTACGGTTATGGTTAGGGTTAGCATCAGCCGTAGGATAGTGTTAGGGTTGGGTTAGCCTCAGCCCTAGGATAGTGTTAGAGTTAGGGTTAGGGTTAGCATCAGCCCTAGGATAGTGTTAGGGTTAGGGTTAGGGTTAGCATCAGCCCTAGGATAGTGTTAGTGTTAGGGTTAGCATCAGCCCTAGGATAGTGTTAGGGTTAGGGTTAGGGTTAGCATCAGCCCTAGGATAGTATTAGGGTTAGGGTTAGTGTTAGGGTTAGGGTTAGGATCAGCTCTAGGATAGTGTTAGGTTTACGGTTAGGGTTAGCATCAGCCCTATGATAGTGTTAGGGTTAGGGTTAGGGTTAGCATCAGCCCTAGGATAGTGTTAGGGTTAGGGTTAGCATCAACCCTAGGATAGTGTTAGGGTTAGGGTTAGGGTTACCATCAGCCCTAGGATAGTGTTAGGGTTAGGGTTAGCATCAGCCCTAGGATAGTGTTAGGGTTAGGGTTAGGGTTAGCATCAGCCCTAGGATATTGTTAGGGTTAGGGTTAGCATCAGGCCTAGGATAGTGTTAGGGTTAGGGTTAGCATCAGCCCTAGGATAGTGTTAGGGTTAGGATTAGGGTTAGCATCAGCCCTAGGATAGTGTTAGGTTTAGGGTTATCCTCAGCCCTAAGACAGTGTTAGAGTTAGGGTTAGGGTTAGCATCAGCCCTAGGATAGTGTTAGGGTTAGGGTTAGGGTTAGCATCAGCCCTAAGATAGTGTTAGTGTTAGGGTTAGCATCAGCCCTAGGATAGTGTTAGGGTTAGGGTTAGGGTTAGCATCAGCCCTAGGATAGTTTTAGGGTCAGGGTTATGGTTAGGATCAGCCCTAGGATAGTGTTAAGGTTAGGGTTAGGGTTAGCATCAGCCCTAGGATAGTGTTAGGGTTAGGGTTAGGGTTAGCATCAGCCCTAGGATAGTGTTAGGGTTAGGGTTAGCATCAGCCCTAGGATAGTGTTAGGGTTAGGGTTAGCAACAGCCCTAGGATAGTGTTAGGGTTAGGGATAGGGTTAGCATCAGCCCGAGGATAGTGATAGGGTTAGGGTTAGGGTTAGCATCAGCCCTAGGATTGTGTTAGTGTTAGGGTTAGCATCAGCCCTAGGATAGTGTTAGGGTTAGGGTTAACATCAGCCCTAGGATAGTGTTAGGGTTAGGGTTAGGGTTAGCATCAGCCCTAGGATAGTGTTAGGTTTAGGGTTAGCATCAGACCTAGGATAGTGTTAGGGTTAGGGTTAGGGTTAGCACCAGGCCTAGGATAGTGTTAGTGTTAGGGTTAGCATCAGCCTTAGGATAGTGTCAGTGTTAGGGTTAGCATCAGCCGTAGGATAGTGTTAGGGTTAGGGTTAGCCTCAGCCCTAGGATAGTGTTAGAGTTAGGGTTAGGGTTAGCATAAGCCCTAGGATAGTGTTAGGGTTAGGGTAAGGTTTAGCATCAGCCCTAGGATAGTGTTAGTGTTAGGGTTAACATCAGCCCTAGGATAGTGATAGGGTTAGGGTTAGGGTTAGCATCAGCCCTAGGATAGTGTTAGGGTTAGGGTTAGCATCAGCCCTAGGATAGTGTTAGGGTTATGGTTAGAGTTAGCATCAGCCCTAGGATAGTGTTAGGGTTAGGGTTAGCAACATCCCTAGGATAGTGTTAGGGTTAGGGTTAGGGTTAGCCTCAGGCCTAGGATAGTGTTAGGGTTAGGGTTAGGGTTAGCATCAGCCCTAGGATAGTGTTAGGGTTAGGGTTAGCAACAGCCCTAGGATAGTGATAGGGTTAGGGTTAGGGTTAGCATCAGCCCTAAGATAGTGTTAGGGTTAGGGTTAGCATCAGCCCTAGGATAGTGTTAGGGTTAGGGTTAGGGTTAGCATCAGGCCTAGGATAGTGTTAGGGTTAGGGTTAGTATCAGCACTAGGATAGTGTTAGGGTTAGGGTTAGGGTTAGCATCAGCCCTAGGATAGTGTAAGGGTTAGGGTTAGCATCAACCCTAGGATAGTGTTAGGGTTAGGGTTAGGGTCAGCATCATCCCTAGAAGAGTGTTAGGGTTAGGGATAGGGTTAGCATCAGGCCTAGGATAGTGTTAGGGTTAGGGTTAACATCAGCCCTATGATAGTGTTAGGGTTAGGGTTAGGGTTAGCATCAGCCCTAGGATAGTGTTAGGGTTAGGGTTAGCATAAGCCCTAGGATAGTGTTAGAGTTAAGGTTAGGGTTAGCATCAGGCCTAGGATAGTGTTAGGGTTAGGGTTAGCGTCAGCCCTAGGATAGTGTTAGGGTTAGGGTTCGGGTTAGCATCAGCCGTAAGATAGTGTTAGGGTTAGGGTTAGCCTCAGCCCTAAGATAGTGTTAGTGTTAGCGTTAGGGGTAGCATCAGCCCTAGGATAGTGTTAGGGTTAGGGTTAGGGTTAGCATCAGCCCTAAGATAGAGTTAGTGTTAGGGTTAGGATCAGCCCTAGGATAGTGTTAGGGTTAGGGTTAGGGTTAGCATCAGCCCTAGGATAGTGTTAGGTTTAGGGTTAGCATCAGCCCTAGGATAGTGTTAGGGTTAGGGTTAGGGTTAGCATCAGCCCTAGGATAGTGTTAGGGTTAGGGTTAGCATCAGCCCTAGGATAGTGTTAGGGTTGGGTTAGGGTTAGCATCAGGCCTAGGATAGTGTTAGGGTTAGGGTTAGTATCAGCCCTAGGATAGTGTTAGCGTTAGGGTTAGGGTTAGCATCAGCCCTAGGATAGTGTTAGGGTTAGGGTTAGCATCAACCCTAGGATAGTGTTAGGGTTAGGGTTAGGGTTAGCATCAGCCCTAGGAGAGTGTTAGGGTTAGGGATAGGGTTAGCATCAGGCCTAGGATAGTGTTAGGGTTAGGGTTAACATCAGCCCTAGGATAGTGTTAGGGTTAGGGTTAGGGTTAGCATCAGCCCTAGGATAGTGTTAGGGTCAGGGTTAGGGTTAGCATCAGCCCTAGGATAGTGTTAAGGTTAGGGTTAGGGTTAGCATCAGCCCTAGGATAGTGTTAGGGTTAGGGTTAGCATCAGCCCTAGGATAGTGTTAGGGTTAGAGTTAGGGTTAGCATCAGCCCTAGTATAGTGTTAGGGTCAGGGTTAGGGTTAGCATCAGCCCTAGGATAGTGTTAAGGTTAGGGTTAGGGTTAGCATCAGCCCTAGGATACTATTAGGGTTAGGGTTAGCATCAGCCCTAGGATAGTGTTAGGGTTAGGGTTAGGGTTAGCACCAGGCCTATGATAATGTTAGTGTTAGGGTTAGCATCAGCCTTAGGATAGTGTTACGGTTATGGTTAGGGTTAGCATCAGCCGTAGGATAGTGTTAGGGTTGGGTTAGCCTCAGCCCTAGGATAGTGTTAGAGTTAGGGTTAGGGTTAGCATCAGCCCTAGGATAGTGTTAGGGTTAGGGTTAGGGTTAGCATCAGCCCTAGGATAGTGTTAGTGTTAGGGTTAGCATCAGCCCTAGGATAGTGTTATGGTTAGGGTTAGGGTTAGCATCAGCCCTAGGATAGTGTTAAGGTTAGGGTTAGGGTTAGCATCAGCCCTAGGATAGTGTTAGGGTTAGGGTTAGCATCAGCCCTAGGATAGTGTTAGGGTTAGGGTTAGGGTTAGCATCAGCCCTAGGATAGTGTTATGGTCAGGGTTAGGGTTAGCATCAGCCCTAGGATAGTGTTAAGGTTAGGGTTAGGGTTAGCATCAGCCCTAGGATACTATTAGGGTTAGGGTTAGCTTCAGCCCTAGGATAGTGTTAGGGTTAGGGTTAGGGTTAGCACCAGGCCTATGATAATGTTAGTGTTAGGGTTAGCATCAGCCTTAGGATAGTGTTACGGTTATGGTTAGGGTTAGCATCAGCCGTAGGATAGTGTTAGGGTTGGGTTAGCCTCAGCCCTAGGATAGTGTTAGAGTTAGGGTTAGGGTTAGCATCAGCCCTAGGATAGTGTTAGGGTTAGGGTTAGGGTTAGCATCAGCCCTAGGATAGTGTTAGTGTTAGGGTTAGCTTCAGCCCTAGGATAGTGTTAGGGTTAGGGTTAGGGTTAGCATCAGCCCTAGGATAGTATTAGGGTTAGGGTTAGTGTTAGGGTTAGGGTTAGGATCAGCTCTAGGATAGTGTTAGGTTTACGGTTAGGGTTAGCATCAGCCCTATGATAGTGTTAGGGTTAGGGTTAGGGTTAGCATCAGCCCTAGGATAGTGTTAGGGTTAGGGTTAGCATCAACCCTAGGATAGTGTTAGCGTTAGGGTTAGGGTTACCATCAGCCGTAGGATAGTGTTAGGGTTAGGGTTAGCCTCAGCCCTAGGATAGTGTTAGAGTTAGGGTTAGGGTTAGCATAAGCCCTAGGATAGGGTTAGGGTTAGGGTAAGGTTTAGCATCAGCCCTAGGATAGTGTTAGTGTTAGGGTTAACATCAGCCCTAGGATAGTGATAGGGTTAGGGTTAGGGTTAGCATCAGCCCTAGGATAGTGTTAGGGTTAGGGTTAGCTTCAGCCCTAGGATAGTGTTAGGGTTAGGGTTAGGGTTAGCATCAGCCCTAGGATAGTGTTAGGGTTAGGGTTAGCATCAGCCCTAGGATAGTGTTAGTGTTATGGTTAGAGTTAGCATCAGCCCTAGGATAGTGTTAGGGTTAGGGTTAGCATCAGCCCTAGGATAGTGTTAGGGTTAGGGTTAGGGTTAGCCTCAGGCTTAGGATAGTGTTAGGGTTAGGGTTAGGGTTAGCATCAGCCCTAGGATAGTGTTAGGGTTAGGGTTAGCAACAGCCCTAGGATAGTGATAGGGTTAGGGTTAGGGTTAGCATCAGCCCTAAGATAGTGTTAGGGTTAGGGTTAGCATCAGCCCTAGGATAGTGTTAGGGTTAGGGTTAGGGTTAGCATCAGGCCTAGGATAGTGTTAGGGTTAGGGTTAGCATCAGCCCTAGGATAGAGTTAGGGTTAGGGTTAGGGTTAGCATCAGCCCTAGGATAGTGTAAGGGTTAGGGTTAGCATCAACCCTAGGATAGTGTTAGGGTTAGGGTTAGGGTCAGCATCAGCACTAGAAGAGTGTTAGGGTTAGGGATAGGGTTAGCATCAGGCCTAGGATAGTGTTAGGGTTAGGGTTAACATCAGCCCTATGATAGTGTTAGGGTTAGGGTTAGGGTTAGCATCAGCCCTAGGATAGTGTTAGGGTTAGGGTTAGCGTCAGCCCTAGGATAGTGTTAGGGTTAGGGTTCGGGTTAGCATCAGCCGTAAGATAGTGTTAGGGTTAGGGTTAGCCTCAGCCCTAAGATAGTGTTAGTGTTAGCGTTAGGGGTAGCATCAGCCCTAGGATAGTGTTAGGGTTAGGGTTAGCGTTAGCATCAGCCCTAAGATAGAGTTAGTGTTAGGGTTAGCATCAGCCCTAGGATAGTGTTAGGGTTAGGGTTAGGGTTAGCATCAGCCCTAGGATAGTGTTAGGTTTAGGGTTAGCATCAGCCCTAGGATAGTGTTAGGGTTAGGGTTAGGGTTAGCATCAGCCCTAGGATAGTGTTAGGGTTAGGGTTAGCATCAGCCCTAGGATAGTGTTAGGGTTGGGTTAGGGTTAGCATCAGGCCTAGGATAGTGTTAGGGTTAGGGTTAGCATCAGCCCTAGGATAGTGTTAGCGTTAGGGTTAGGGTTAGCATCAGCCCTAGGATAGCGTTAGGGTTAGGGTTAGCATCAACCCTAGGATAGTGTTAGGGTTAGGGTTAGGGTTAGCATCAGCCCTAGGAGAGTGTTAGGGTTAGGGATAGGGTTAGCATCAGGCCTAGGATAGTGTTAGGGTTAGGGTTAACATCAGCCCTAGGATAGTGTTAGGGTTAGGGTTAGGGTTAGCATCAGCCCTAGGATAGTGTTAGGGTTAGGGTTAGGGTTAGCATCAGCCCTAGGATAGTGTCAGTGTTATGGTTAGCATCAGCCCTAGGATAGTGTTAGGGTTAGGGTTAGGGTTAGCATCAGCCCTAGGATAGTGTTAGGGTTAGGGTTAGCATCAGCTCTAGGATAGTGTAAGGGTTAGGGTTAGGGTTAGCATCAGCCCTAGGATAGTGTTAGGGTCAGGGTTAGGGTTAGCATCAGCCCTAGGATAGTGTTAAGGTTAGGGTTAGGGTTAGCATCAGCCCTAGGATAGTGTTAGGGTTAGGGTTAGCATCATCCCTAGGATAGTGTTAGGGTTAGGGTTAGGGTTAGCATCAGCCCTAGGATAGTGTTAGGGTCAGGGTTAGGGTTAGCATCAGCCCTAGGATAGTGTTAAGGTTAGGGTTAGGGTTAGCATCAGCCCTAGGATACTATTAGGGTTAGGGTTAGCTTCAGCCCTAGGATAGTGTTAGGGTTAGGGTTAGGGTTAGCACCAGGCCTATGATAATGTTAGTGTTAGGGTTAGCATCAGCCTTAGGATAGTGTTACGGTTATGGTTAGGGTTAGCATCAGCCGTAGGATAGTGTTAGGGTTGGGTTAGCCTCAGCCCTAGGATAGTGTTAGAGTTAGGGTTAGGGTTAGCATCAGCCCTAGGATAGTGTTAGGGTTAGGGTTAGGGTTAGCATCAGCCCTAGGATAGTGTTAGTGTTAGGGTTAGCATCAGCCCTAGGATAGTGTTAGGGTTAGGGTTAGGGTTAGCATCAGCCCTAGGATAGTATTAGGGTTAGGGTTAGTGTTAGGGTTAGGGTTAGGATCAGCTCTAGGATAGTGTTAGGTTTACGGTTAGGGTTAGCATCAGCCCTATGATAGTGTTAGGGTTAGGGTTAGGGTTAGCATCAGCCCTAGGATAGTGTTAGGGTTAGGGTTAGCATCAACCCTAGGATAGTGTTAGGGTTAGGGTTAGGGTTACCATCAGCCCTAGGATAGTGTTAGGGTTAGGGTTAGCATCAGCCCTAGGATAGTGTTAGGGTTAGGGTTAGGGTTAGCATCAGCCCTAGGATATTGTTAGGGTTAGGGTTAGCATCAGGCCTAGGATAGTGTTAGGGTTAGGGTTAGCATCAGCCCTAGGATAGTGTTAGGGTTAGGATTAGGGTTAGCATCAGCCCTAGGATAGTGTTAGGTTTAGGGTTATCCTCAGCCCTAAGACAGTGTTAGAGTTAGGGTTAGGGTTAGCATCAGCCCTAGGATAGTGTTAGGGTTAGGGTTAGGGATAGCATCAGCCCTAGGATAGTGTTAGTGTTAGGGTTAGCATCAGCCCTAGGATAGTGTTAGGGTTAGGGTTAGGGTTAGCATCAGCCCTAGGATAGTTTTAGGGTCAGGGTTATGGTTAAGATCAGCCTTAGGATAGTGTTAAGGTTAGGGTTAGGGTTAGCATCAGCCCTAGGATAGTGTTAGGGTTAGGGTTAGGGTTAGCATCAGCCCTAGGATAGTGTTAGTGTTAGGGTTAGCATCAGCCCTAGGATAGTGTTAGGGTTAGGGTTAGGGTTAGCATCAGCCCTAGGATAGTTTTAGGGTCAGGGTTATGGTTAGGATCAGCCCTAGGATAGTGTTAAGGTTAGGGTTAGGGTTAGCATCAGCCCTAGGATAGTGTTAGGGTTAGGGTTAGGGTTAGCATCAGCCCTAGGATAGTGTTAGGGTTAGGGTTAGCATCAGCCCTAGGATAGTGTTAGGGTTAGGGTTAGCAACAGCCCTAGGATAGTGTTAGGGTTAGGGTTAGGGTTAGCATCAGCCCGAGGATAGTGATAGGGTTAGGGTTAGGGTTAGCATCAGCCCTAGGATTGTGTTAGTGTTAGGGTTAGCATCAGCCCTAGGATAGTGTTAGGGTTAGGGTTAACATCAGCCCTAGGATAGTGTTAGGGTTAGGGTTAGGGTTAGCATCAGCCCTAGGATAGTGTTAGGTTTAGGGTTAGCATCAGACCTAGGATAGTGTTAGGGTTAGGGTTAGGGTTAGCACCAGGCCTAGGATAGTGTTAGGGTTAGGGTTAACATCAGCCCTATGATAGTGTTAGGGTTAGGGTTAGGGTTAGCATCAGCCCTAGGATAGTGTTAGGGTTAGGGTTAGCATAAGCCCTAGGATAGTGTTAGAGTTAAGGTTAGGGTTAGCATCAGGCCTAGGATAGTGTTAGGGTTAGGGTTAGCGTCAGCCCTAGGATAGTGTTAGGGTTAGGGTTCGGGTTAGCATCAGCCGTAAGATAGTGTTAGGGTTAGGGTTAGCCTCAGCCCTAAGATAGTGTTAGTGTTAGCGTTAGGGGTAGCATCAGCCCTAGGATAGTGTTAGGGTTAGGGTTAGGGTTAGCATCAGCCCTAAGATAGAGTTAGTGTTAGGGTTAGGATCAGCCCTAGGATAGTGTTAGGGTTAGGGTTAGGGTTAGCATCAGCCCTAGGATAGTGTTAGGTTTAGGGTTAGCATCAGCCCTAGGATAGTGTTAGGGTTAGGGTTAGGGTTAGCATCAGCCCTAGGATAGTGTTAGGGTTAGGGTTAGCATCAGCCCTAGGATAGTGTTAGGGTTGGGTTAGGGTTAGCATCAGGCCTAGGATAGTGTTAGGGTTAGGGTTAGCATCAGCCCTAGGATAGTGTTAGCGTTAGGGTTAGGGTTAGCATCAGCCCTAGGATAGTGTTAGGGTTAGGGTTAGCATCAACCCTAGGATAGTGTTAGGGTTAGGGTTAGGGTTAGCATCAGCCCTAGGAGAGTGTTAGGGTTAGGGATAGGGTTAGCATCAGGCCTAGGATAGTGTTAGGGTTAGGGTTAACATCAGCCCTAGGATAGTGTTAGGGTTAGGGTTAGGGTTAGCATCAGCCCTAGGATAGTGTTAGGGTCAGGGTTAGGGTTAGCATCAGCCCTAGGATAGTGTTAAGGTTAGGGTTAGGGTTAGCATCAGCCCTAGGATAGTGTTAGGGTTAGGGTTAGCATCAGCCCTAGGATAGTGTTAGGGTTAGGGTTAGGGTTAGCATCAGCCCTAGGATAGTGTTAGGGTCAGGGTTAGGGTTAGCATCAGCCCTAGGATAGTGTTAAGGTTAGGGTTAGGGTTAGCATCAGCCCTAGGATACTATTAGGGTTAGGGTTAGCATCAGCCCTAGGATAGTGTTAGGGTTAGGGTTAGGGTTAGCACCAGGCCTATGATAATGTTAGTGTTAGGGTTAGCATCAGCCTTAGGATAGTGTTACGGTTATGGTTAGGGTTAGCATCAGCCGTAGGATAGTGTTAGGGTTGGGTTAGCCTCAGCCCTAGGATAGTGTTAGAGTTAGGGTTAGGGTTAGCATCAGCCCTAGGATAGTGTTAGGGTTAGGGTTAGGGTTAGCATCAGCCCTAGGATAGTGTTAGTGTTAGGGTTAGCATCAGCCCTAGGATAGTGTTATGGTTAGGGTTAGGGTTAGCATCAGCCCTAGGATAGTGTTAAGGTTAGGGTTAGGGTTAGCATCAGCCCTAGGATAGTGTTAGGGTTAGGGTTAGCATCAGCCCTAGGATAGTGTTAGGGTTAGGGTTAGGGTTAGCATCAGCCCTAGGATAGTGTTAGGGTCAGGGTTAGGGTTAGCATCAGCCCTAGGATAGTGTTAAGGTTAGGGTTAGGGTTAGAATCAGCCCTAGGATACTATTAGGGTTAGGGTTAGCTTCAGCCCTAGGATAGTGTTAGGGTTAGGGTTAGGGTTAGCACCAGGCCTATGATAATGGTAGTGTTAGGGTTAGCATCAGCCTTAGGATAGTGTTACGGTTATCGTTAGGGTTAGCATCAGCCGTAGGATAGTGTTAGGGTTGGGTTAGCCTCAGCCCTAGGATAGTGTTAGAGTTAGGGTTAGGGTTAGCATCAGCCCTAGGATAGTGTTAGGGTTAGGGTTAGGGTTACCATCAGCCCTAGGATAGTGTTAGGGTTAGGGTTAGCATCAGCCCTAGGATAGTGTTAGGGTTAGGGTTAGGGTTAGCATCAGCCCTAGGATATTGTTAGGGTTAGGGTTAGCATCAGGCCTAGGATAGTGTTAGGGTTAGGGTTAGCATCAGCCCTAGGATAGTGTTAGGGTTAGGATTAGGGTTAGCATCAGCCCTAGGATAGTGTTAGGTTTAGGGTTATCCTCAGCCCTAAGATAGTGTTAGAGTTAGGGTTAGGGTTAGCATCAGCCCTAGGATAGTGTTAGGGTTAGGGTTAGGGATAGCATCAGCCCTAGGATAGTGTTAGTGTTAGGGTTAGCATCAGCCCTAGGATAGTGTTAGGGTTAGGGTTAGGGTTAGCATCAGCCCTAGGATAGTTTTAGGGTCAGGGTTATGGTTAAGATCAGCCCTAGGATAGTGTTAAGGTTAGGGTTAGGGTTAGCATCAGCCCTAGGATAGTGTTAGGGTTAGGGTTAGGGTTAGCATCAGCCCTAGGATAGTGTTAGGGTTAGGGTTAGCATCAGCCCTAGGATAGTGTTAGGGTTAGGGTTAGCAACAGCCCTACGATAGTGTTAGGGTTCGGGTTAGGGTTAGCATCAGCCCGAGGATAGTGATAGGGTTAGGGTTAGGGTTACCATCAGCCCTAGGATTGTGTTAGTGTTAGGGTTAGCATCAGCCCTAGGATAGTGTTAAGTTAGGGTTAACATCAGCCCTAGGATAGTGTTAGGGTTAGGGTTAGGGTTAGCATCAGCCCTAGGATAGTGTTAGGTTTAGGGTTAGCATCAGACCTAGGATAGTGTTAGGGTTAGGGTTAGGGTTAGCACCAGGCCTAGGATAGTGTTAGTGTTAGGGTTAGCATCAGCCTTAGGATAGTGTCAGTGTTAGGGTTAGCATCAGCCGTAGGATAGTGTTAGGGTTATGGTTAGCCTCAGCCCTAGGATAGTGTTAGAGTTAGGGTTAGGGTTAGCATAAGCCCTAGGATAGTGTTAGGGTTAGGGTAAGGTTTAGCATCAGCCCTAGGATAGTGTTAGTGTTAGGGTTAACATCAGCCCTAGGATAGTGATAGGGTTAGGGTTAGGGTTAGCATCAGCCCTAGGATAGTGTTAGGGTTTGGGTTATCATCAGCCCTAGGATAGTGTTAGGGTTAGGGTTAGGGTTAGCATCAGCCCTAGGATAGTGTTAGGGTTATGGTTAGAGTTAGCATCAGCCCTAGGATAGTGTTAGGGTTAGGGTTAGCATCAGCCCTAGGATAGTGTTAGGGTTAGGGTTAGGGTTAGCCTCAGGCCTAGGATAGTGTTAGGGTTAGGGTTAGGGTTAGCATCAGCCCTAGGATAGTGTTAGGGTTAGGGTTAGCAACAGCCCTAGGATAGTGATAGGGTTAGTGTTAGGGTTAGCATCAGCCCTAAGATAGTGTTAGGGTTAGGGTTAGCATCAGCCCTAGGATAGTGTTAGTGTTAGGGTTAGGGTTAGCATCAGGCCTAGGATAGTGTTAGGGTTAGGGTTAGCATCAACCCTAGGATAGTGTTAGGGTTAGGGTTAGGGTTAGCATCAGCCCTAGGATAGTGTTAGTGTTAGGGTTAGGGTTAGCATCAGGCCTAGGATAGTGTTAGGGTTAGGGTTAACATCAGCCCTATGATAGTGTTAGGGTTAGGGTTAGGGTTAGCATCAGCCCTAGGATAGTGTTAGGGTTAGGGTTAGCATAAGCCCTAGGATAGTGTTAGAGTTAAGGTTAGGGTTAGCATCAGGCCTAGGATAGTGTTAGGGTTAGGGTTAGCGTCAGCCCTAGGATAGTGTTAGCGTTAGGGTTAGGGTTAGCATCAGCCCTAGGATAGTGTTAGGGTTAGGGTTAGCATCAACCCTAGGATAGTGTTAGGGTTAGGGTTAGGGTTAGCATCAGCCCTAGGAGAGTGTTAGGGTTAGGGATAGGGTTAGCATCAGGCCTAGGATAGTGTTAGGGTTAGGGTTAACATCAGCGCTAGGATAGTGTTAGGGTTAGGGTTAGGGTTAGCATCAGCCCTAGGATAGTGTTAGGGTTAGGGTTAGGGTTAGCATCAGCCCTAGGATAGTGTCAGTGTTGTGGTTAGCATCAGCCCTAGGATAGTGTTAGGGTTAGGGTTAGGGTTAGCATCAGCCCTAGGATAGTGTTAGGGTTAGGGTTAGCATCAGCCCTAGGATAGTGTTAGGGTTAGGGTTAGGGTTAGCATCAGCTCTAGGATAGTGTTAGGGTCAGGGTTAGGGTTAGCATCAGCCCTAGGATAGTGTTAAGGTTAGGGTTAGGGTTAGCATCAGCCCTAGGATAGTGTTAGGGTTAGGGTTAGCATCAGCCCTAGGATAGTGTTAGGGTTAGGGTTAGGGTTAGCATCAGCCCTAGGATAGTGTTAGGGTCAGGGTTAGGGTTAGCATCAGCCCTAGGATAGTGTTAAGGTTAGGGTTAGGGTTAGCATCAGCCCTAGGATGCTATTAGGGTTAGCGTTAGCATCAGCCCTAGGATAGTGTTAGGGTTAGGGTTAGGGTTAGCACCAGGCCTATGATAATGTTAGTGTTAGGGTTAGCATCAGCCTTAGGATAGTGTTACGGTTATGGTTAGGGTTAGCATCAGCCGTAGGATAGTGTTAGGGTTGGGTTAGCCTCAGCCCTAGGATAGTGTTAGAGTTAGGGTTAGGGTTAGCATCAGCCCTAAGATAGTGTTAGGGTTAGGGTTAGGGTTAGCATCAGCCCTAGGATAGTGTTAGTGTTAGGGTTAGCATCAGCCCTAGGATAGTGTTAGGGTTAGGGTTAGGGTTAGCATCAGCCCTAGGATAGTATTAGGGTTAGGGTTAGTGTTAGGGTTAGGGTTAGGATCAGCTCTAGGATAGTGTTAGGTTTACGGTTAGGGTTAGCATCAGCCCTATGGTAGTGTTAGGGTTAGGGTTAGGGTTAGCATCAGCCCTAGGATAGTGTTAGGGTTAGGGTTAGCATCAACCCTAGGATAGTGTTAGGGTTAGGGTTAGGGTTACCATCAGCCCTAGGATAGTGTTAGGGTTAGGGTTAGCATCAGCCCTAGGATAGTGTTAGGGTTAGGGTTAGGGTTAGCATCAGCCCTAGGATATTGTTAGGGTTAGGGTTAGCATCAGGCCTAGGATAGTGTTAGGGTTAGGGTTAGCAACAGCCCTAGGATAGTGATAGGGTTAGTGTTAGGGTTAGCATCAGCCCTAAGATAGTGTTAGGTTTAGGGTTAGCATCAGCCCTAGGATAGTGTTAGTGTTAGGGTTAGGGTTAGCATCAGGCCTAGGATAGTGTTAGGGTTAGGGTTAGCATCAACCCTAGGATAGTGTTAGGGTTAGGGTTAGGGTCAGCATCAGCCCTGGAAGAGTGTTAGGGTTAGGGATAGGGTTAGCATCAGGCCTAGGATAGTGTTAGGGTTAGGGTTAACATCAGCCCTATGATAGTGTTAGGGTTAGGGTTAGGGTTAGCATCAGCCCTAGGATAGTGTTAGAGTTAAGGTTAGGGTTAGCATCAGGCCTAGGATAGTGTTAGGGTTAGGGTTAGCGTCAGCCCTAGGATAGTGTTAGGGTTAGGGTTCGGGTTAGCATCAGCCGTAAGATAGTGTTAGGGTTAGGGTTAGCCTCAGCCCTAAGATAGTGTTAGTGTTAGCGTTAGGGGTAGCATCAGCCCTAGGATAGTGTTAGGGTTAGGGTTAGGGTTAGCATCAGCCCTAAGATAGAGTTAGTGTTAGGGTTAGCATCAGCCCTAGGATAGTGTTAGGGTTAGGGTTAGGGTTAGCATCAGCCCTAGGATAGTGTTAGGTTTAGGGTTAGCATCAGCCCTAGGATAGTGTTAGGGTTAGGGTTAGGGTTAGCATCAGCCCTAGGATAGTGTTAGGGTTAGGGTTAGCATCAGCCCTAGGATAGTGTTAGGGTTGGGTTAGGGTTAGCATCAGGCCTAGGATAGTGTTAGGGTTAGGGTTAGCATCAGCCCTAGGATAGTGTTAGCGTTAGGGTTAGGGTTAGCATCAGCCCTAGGATAGTGTTAGGGTTAGGGTTAGCATCAACCCTAGGATAGTGTTAGGGTTAGGGTTAGGGTTAGCATCAGCCCTAGGAGAGTGTTAGGGTTAGGGATAGGGTTAGCATCAGGCCTAGGATAGTGTTAGGGTTAGGGTTAACATCAGCGCTAGGATAGTGTTAGGGTTAGGGTTAGGGTTAGCATCAGCCCTAGGATAGTGTTAGGGTTAGGGTTAGGGTTAGCATCAGCCCTAGGATAGTGTCAGTGTTGTGGTTAGCATCAGCCCTAGGATAGTGTTAGGGTTAGGGTTAGGGTTAGCATCAGCCCTAGGATAGTGTTAGGGTTAGGGTTAGCATCAGCCCTAGGATAGTGTTAGGGTTAGGGTTAGGGTTAGCATCAGCTCTAGGATAGTGTTAGGGTCAGGGTTAGGGTTAGCATCAGCCCTAGGATAGTGTTAAGGTTAGAATTAGGGTTAGCATCAGCCCTAGGATAGTGTTAGGGTTAGGGTTAGCATCAGCCCTAGGATAGTGTTAGGGTTAGGGTTAGGGTTAGCATCAGCCCTAGGATAGTGTTAGGGTCAGGGTTAGGGTTAGCATCAGCCCTAGGATAGTGTTAAGGTTAGGGTTAGGGTTAGCATCAGCCCTAGGATGCTATTAGGGTTAGCGTTAGCATCAGCCCTAGGATAGTGTTAGGGTTAGGGTTAGGGTTAGCACCAGGCCTATGATAATGTTAGTGTTAGGGTTAGCATCAGCCTTAGGATAGTGTTACGGTTATGGTTAGGGTTAGCATCAGCCGTAGGATAGTGTTAGGGTTGGGTTAGCCTCAGCCCTAGGATAGTGTTAGAGTTAGGGTTAGGGTTAGCATCAGCCCTAAGATAGTGTTAGGGTTAGGGTTAGGGTTAGCATCAGCCCTAGGATAGTGTTAGTGTTAGGGTTAGCATCAGCCCTAGGATAGTGTTAGGGTTAGGGTTAGGGTTAGCATCAGCCCTAGGATAGTATTAGGGTTAGGGTTAGTGTTAGGGTTAGGGTTAGGATCAGCTCTAGGATAGTGTTAGGTTTACGGTTAGGGTTAGCATCAGCCCTATGGTAGTGTTAGGGTTAGGGTTAGGGTTAGCATCAGCCCTAGGATAGTGTTAGGGTTAGGGTTAGCATCAACCCTAGGATAGTGTTAGGGTTAGGGTTAGGGTTACCATCAGCCCTAGGATAGTGTTAGGGTTAGGGTTAGCATCAGCCCTAGGATAGTGTTAGGGTTAGGGTTAGGGTTAGCATCAGCCCTAGGATATTGTTAGGGTTAGGGTTAGCATCAGGCCTAGGATAGTGTTAGGGTTAGGGTTAGCATCAGCCCTAGGATAGTGTTAGGGTTAGGATTAGGGTTAGCATCAGCCCTAGGATAGTGTTAGGTTTAGGGTTATCCTCAGCCCTAAGATAGTGTTAGAGTTAAGGTTAGGGTTAGCATCAGCCCTAGGATAGTGTTAGGGTTAGGGTTAGGGTTAGCATCAGCCCTAGGATAGTGTTAGTGTTAGGGTTAGCATCAGCCCTAGGATAGTGTTAGGGTTAGGGTTAGGGTTAGCATCAGCCCTAGGATAGTTTTAGGGTCAGGGTTATGGTTAGGATCAGCCCTAGGATAGTGTAAGTTTAGGGTTAGGGTTAGCATCAGCCCTAGGATAGTGTTAGGGTTAGGGTTATTGTTAGCATCAGCCCTAGGATAGTGTTAGGGTTAGGGTTAGCATCAGCCCTAGGATAGTGTTAGGGTTAGGGTTAGCAAGAGCCCTAGGATAGTGTTAGGGTTAGGGTTAGGGTTAACATCAGCCCGAGGATAGTGTTAGGGTTAGGGTTAGGGTTAGCATCAGCCCTAGGATAGTGTTAGTGCTAGGGTTAGCATCAGCCCTAGGATAGTGTTAGGGTTAGGGTTAACATCAGCCCTAGGATAGTGTTAGGGTTAGGGTTAGGGTTAGCATCAGCCCTAGGATAGTGTTAGGGTTAGGGTTAGCATCAACCCTAGGATAGTGTTAGGGTTAGGGTTAGGGTCAGCATCAGCCCTAGAAGAGTGTTAGGGTTAGGGATAGGGTTAGCATCAGGCCTAGGATAGTGTTAGGGTTAGGGTTAACATCAGCCCTATGATAGTGTTAGGGTTAGGGTTAGGGTTAGCATCAGCCCTAGGATAGTGTTAGGGTTAGGGTTAGCATAAGCCCTAGGATAGTGTTAGAGTTAAGGTTAGGGTTAGCATCAGGCCTAGGATAGTGTTAGGGTTAGGGTTAGCGTCAGCCCTAGGATAGTGTTAGGGTTAGGGTTCGGGTTAGCATCAGCCGTAAGATAGTGTTAGGGTTAGGGTTAGCCTCAGCCCTAAGATAGTGTTAGTGTTAGCGTTAGGGGTAGCATCAGCCCTAGGATAGTGTTAGGGTTAGGGTTAGGGTTAGCATCAGCCCTAAGATAGAGTTAGTGTTAGGGTTAGCATCAGCCCTAGGATAGTGTTAGGGTTAGGGTTAGGGTTAGCATCAGCCCTAGGATAGTGTTAGGTTTAGGGTTAGCATCAGCCCTAGGATAGTGTTAGGGTTAGGGTTAGGGTTATCATCAGCCCTAGGATAGTGTTAGGGTTAGGGTTAGCATCAGCCCTAGGATAGTGTTAGGGTTGGGTTAGGGTTAGCATCAGGCCTAGGATAGTGTTAGGGTTAGGGTTAGCATCAGCCCTAGGATAGTGTTAGCGTTAGGGTTAGGGTTAGCATCAGCCCTAGGATAGTGTTAGGGTTAGGGTTAGCATCAACCCTAGGATAGTGTTAGGGTTAGGGTTAGGGTTAGCATCAGCCCTAGGAGAGTGTTAGGGTTAGGGATAGGGTTAGCATCAGGCCTAGGATAGTGTTAGGGTTAGGGTTAACATCAGCGCTAGGATAGTGTTAGGGTTAGGGTTAGGGTTAGCATCAGCCCTAGGATAGTGTTAGGGTTAGGGTTAGGGTTAGCATCAGCCCTAGGATAGTGTCAGTGTTGTGGTTAGCATCAGCCCTAGGATAGTGTTAGGGTTAGGGTTAGGGTTAGCATCAGCCCTAGGATAGTGTTAGGGTTAGGGTTAGCATCAGCCCTAGGATAGTGTTAGGGTTAGGGTTAGGGTTAGCATCAGCCCTAGGATAGTGTTAGGGTCAGGGTTAGGGTTAGCATCAGCCCTAGGATAGTGTTAAGGTTAGGGTTAGGGTTAGCATCAGCCCTAGGATAGTGTTAGGGTTAGGGTTAGCATCAGCCCTAGGATAGTGTTAGGGTTAGGGTTAGGGTTAGCATCAGCCCTAGGATAGTGTTAGGGTCAGGGTTAGGGTTAGCATCAGCCCTAGGATAGTGTTAAGGTTAGGGTTAGGGTTAGCATCAGCCCTAGGATGCTATTAGGGTTAGCGTTAGCATCAGCCCTAGGATAGTGTTAGGGTTAGGGTTAGGGTTAGCACCAGGCCTATGATAATGTTAGTGTTAGGGTTAGCATCAGCCTTAGGATAGTGTTACGGTTATGGTTAGGGTTAGCATCAGCCGTAGGATAGTGTTAGGGTTGGGTTAGCCTCAGCCCTAGGATAGTGTTAGAGTTAGGGTTAGGGTTAGCATCAGCCCTAAGATAGTGTTAGGGTTAGGGTTAGGGTTAGCATCAGCCCTAGGATAGTGTTAGTGTTAGGGTTAGCATCAGCCCTAGGATAGTGTTAGGGTTAGGGTTAGGGTTAGCATCAGCCCTAGGATAGTATTAGGGTTAGGGTTAGTGTTAGGGTTAGGGTTAGGATCAGCTCTAGGATAGTGTTAGGTTTACGGTTAGGGTTAGCATCAGCCCTATGGTAGTATTAGGGTTAGGGTTAGGGTTACCATCAGCCCTAGGATAGTGTTAGGGTTAGGGTTAGCATCAACCCTAGGATAGTGTTAGGGTTAGGGTTAGGGTTACCATCAGCCCTAGGATAGTGTTAGGGTTAGGGTTAGCATCAGCCCTAGGATAGTGTTAGGGTTAGGGTTAGGGTTAGCATCAGCCCTAGGATATTGTTAGGGTTAGGGTTAGCATCAGGCCTAGGATAGTGTTAGGGTTAGGGTTAGCATCAGCCCTAGGATAGTGTTAGGGTTAGGATTAGGGTTAGCATCAGCCCTAGGATAGTGTTAGGTTTAGGGTTATCCTCAGCCCTAAGATAGTGTTAGAGTTAAGGTTAGGGTTAGCATCAGCCCTAGGATAGTGTTAGGGTTAGGGTTAGGGTTAGCATCAGCCCTAGGATAGTGTTAGTGTTAGGGTTAGCATCAGCCCTAGGATAGTGTTAGGGTTAGGGTTAGGGTTAGCATCAGCCCTAGGATAGTTTTAGGGTCAGGGTTATGGTTAGGATCAGCCCTAGGATAGTGTTAAGTTTAGGGTTAGGGTTAGCATCAGCCCTAGGATAGTGTTAGGGTTAGGGTTATTGTTAGCATCAGCCCTAGGATAGTGTTAGGGTTAGGGTTAGCATCAGCCCTAGGATAGTGTTAGGGTTAGGGTTAGCAAGAGCCCTAGGATAGTGTTAGGGTTAGGGTTAGGGTTAACATCAGCCCGAGGATAGTGTTAGGGTTAGGGTTAGGGTTAGCATCAGCCCTAGGATAGTGTTAGTGTTAGGGTTAGCATCAGCCCTAGGATAGTGTTAGGGTTAGGGTTAACATCAGCCCTAGGATAGTGTTAGGGTTAGGGTTAGGGTTAGCATCAGCCCTAGGATAGTGTTAGGTTTAGGGTTATCATCAGACCTAGGATAGTGTTAGGGTTAGGGTTAGGGTTAGCACCAGGCCTAGGATAGTGTTAGTGTTAGGGTTAGCATCAGCCTTAGGATAGTGTCAGTGTTAGGGTTAGCATCAGCCGTAGGATAGTGTTAGGGTTAGGGTTAGCCTCAGCCCTAGGATAGTGTTAGAGTTAGGGTTAGGGTTAGCATAAGCCCTAGGATAGTGTTAGGGTTAGGGTAAGGTTTAGCATCAGCCCTAGGATAGTGTTAGTGTTAGGGTTAACATCAGCCCTAGGATAGTGAAAGGGTTAGGGTTAGGGTTAGCATCAGCCCTAGGATAGTGTTAGGGTTAGGGTTAGCATCAGCCCTAGGATAGTGTTAGGGTTAGGGTTAGGGTTAGCATCAGCCCTAGGATAGTGTTAGGGTTAGGGTTAGCATCAGCCCTAGGATAGTGTTAGGGTTATGGTTAGAGTTAGCATCAGCCCTAGGATAGTGTTAGGGTTAGGGTTAGCATCAGCCCTAGGATAGTGTTAGGGGTAGGGTTAGGGTTAGCCTCAGGCCTAGGATAGTGTTAGGATTAGGGTTAGGGTTAGCATCAGCCCTAGGATAGTGTTAGGGTTAGGGTTAGCAACAGCCCTAGGATAGTGATAGGGTTAGGGTTAGGGTTAGCATCAGCCCTAAGATAGTGTTAGGGTTAGGGTTAGCATCAGCCCTAGGATAGTGTTAGGGTTAGGGTTAGGGTTAGCATCAGGCCTAGGATAGTGTTAGGGTTAGGGTTAGCATCAGCCCTAGGATAGTGTTAGCGTTAGGGTTAGGGTTAGCATCAGCCCTAGGATAGTGTTAGGGTTAGGGTTAGCATCACCCCTAGGATAGTGTTAGGGTTAGGGTTAGGGTTAGCATCAGCCCTAGGAGAGTGTTAGGGTTAGGGATAGGGTTAGCATCAGGCCTAGGATAGTGTTAGGGTTAGGGTTAACATCAGCCCTAGGATAGTGTTAGGGTTAGGGTTAGGGTTAGCATCAGCCCTAGGATAGTGTTAGGGTTAGGGTTAGGGTTAGCATCAGCCCTAGGATAGTGTCAGTGTTATGGTTAGCATCAGCCCTAGGATAGTGTTAGGGTTAGGGTTAGGGTTAGCATCAGCCCTAGGATAGTGTTAGGGTTAGGGTTAGCATCAGGCCTAGGATAGTGTTAGGGTTAGGGTTAGGGTTAGCATCAGCCCTAGGATAGTGTTAGGGTCAGGGTTAGGGTTAGCATCAGCCCTAGGATAGTGTTAAGGTTAGGGTTAGGGTTAGCATCAGCCCTAGGATAGTGTTAGGTTTAGGGTTAGCATCAGCCCTAGGATAGTGTTTGGGTTAGGGTTAGGGTTAGCTTCAGCCCTAAGATAGTGTTAGGTTTAGGGTTAGGGATATCATCAGGCCTAGGATATTGTTAGCGTTAAGGTTAGCATCAGCCCTAGGATAGTGTTAGGGTTAGGGTTAGGGTTAGCATCAGCCCTGGGATAGTGTTAGGGTTAGGGTTAGGGTTAGCATCAGCCCTAGGATAGTGTTCGGGTTAGAGTTAGCATCAGCCCTAGGATAGTGTTAGGGTTAGGGTTAGGGTTAGCATCAGCCCTAGGATAGTGTTAGGGTTAGGGTTAGGGTTAGCACCAGGCCTATGATAATGTTAGTGTTAGGGTTAGCATCAGCCTTAGGATAGTGTTACGGTTATGGTTAGGGTTAGCATCAGCCGTAGGATAGTGTTAGGGTTGGGTTAGCCTCAGCCCTAGGATAGTGTTAGAGTTAGGGTTAGGGTTAGCATCAGCCCTAGGATAGTGTTAGGGTTAGGGTTAGGGTTAGCATCAGCCCTAGGATAGTGTTAGTGTTAGGGTTAGCATCAGCCCTAGGATAGTGTTAGGGTTAGGGTTAGGGTTGGCATCAGCCCTAGGATAGTATTAGGGTTAGGGTTAGTGTTAGGGTTAGGGTTAGGATCAGCTCTAGGATAGTGTTAGGTTTACGGTTAGGGTTAGCATCAGCCCTAGGATAGTGTTAGGGTTAGGGTTAGGGTTAGCATCAGCCCTAGGATAGTGTTAGGGTTAGGGTTAGCATCAACCCTAGGATAGTGTTAGGGTTAGGGTTAGGGTTACCATCAGCTCTAGGATAGTGTTAGGGTTAGGGTTAGCATCAGCCCTAGGATAGTGTTAGGGTTAGGGTTAGGGTTAGCATCAGCACTAGGATATTGTTAGGGTTAGGGTTGGCATCAGCCCTAGGATAGTGTTAGGGTTAGGATTAGGGTTAGCATCAGCCCTAGGATAGTGTTAGGTTTAGGGTTATCCTCAGCCCTAAGATAGTGTTAGAGTTAGGGTTAGGGTTAGCATCAGCCCTAGGATAGTGTTAGGGTTAGGGTTAGGGTTAGCATCAGCCCTAGGATAGTGTTAGTGTTAGGGTTAGCATCAGCCCTAGGATAGTGTTAGGGTTAGGGTTAGGGTTAGCATCAGCCCTAGGATAGTTTTAGGGTCAGGGTTATGGTTAGGATCAGCCCTAGGATAGTGTTAAGGTTAGGGTTAGGGTTAGCATCAGCCCTAGGATAGTGTTAGGGTTAGGGTAAGGGTTAGCATCAGCCCTAGGATAGTGTTAGGGTTAGGGTTAGCATCAGGCCTAGGATAGTGTTAGGGTTAGGGTTAGCATCAGCTCTAGGAGAGTGTTAGGGTTAAGCTTAGGCTTAGCATCAGCCCTAGGATAGTGTTAGGGTTTGGGTTAGAGTTAGCATCAGCCCTAGGATAGTGCTAGGTTTAGGGTTAGCATCAGACCTAGGATAGTGTTAGGGTTACGGTTAGGGTTAGCATCAGGCCTAGGATAGTGTTAGTATTAGGGTTAGCATCAGCCTTAGGATAGTGTAAGGGTTAGGGTTAGGGTTAGCATCAGCCGTAGGATAGTGTTAGGGTTAGGGTTAGCCTCAGACCTAGGATAGTGTTAGAGTTAGGGTTAGGGTTAGCATCAGCCCGAGGATAGTGTTATGGTTAGGGTTAGGGTTAGCATCAGCCCTAGGATAGTGTTAGTGTTAGGGTTAGCATCAGCCCTAGGATAGTGTTAGGGTTAGGGTTAACATCAGCCCTAGGATAGTGTTAGGGTTAGGGTTAGGGTTAGCATCAGCCCTAGGATAGTGTTAGGTTTAGGGTTTGCATCAGACCTAGGATAGTGTTAGGGTTAGGGTTAGGGTTAGCACCAGGGCTAGGATAGTGTTAGTGTTAGGGTTAGCATCAGCCTTAGGATAGTGTTAGTGTTAGGGTTGCAATCAGCCGTAGGATAGTGTTAGGGTTAGGGTTAGCCTCAGCCCTAGGATAGTGTTAGAGTTAGGGTTAGTGTTAGCATAAGCCCTAGGATATTGTTAGGGTTAGGGTAAGGGTTAGCATTAGCCCTAGGATAGTGTTAGTGTTAGGGTTAACATCAGCCCTAGGATAGTGTTAGGGTTAGGGTTAGGGTTAGCATCAGCCCTAGGATAGTAATAGGGTTAGGGTTATGGTTAGGGTTAGGATCAGCTCTAGGATAGTGCTAGGGTTACGGTTAGGTTTAGCATCAGCCCTAGGATAGTGTTAGGGTTAGGGTTAGGGTTAGCATCAGGCCTAGGATAGTTTTAGGGTCAGGGTTATGGTTAGGATCAGCCCTAGGATAGTGTTAAGGTTAGGGTTAGGGTTAGCATCAGCCCTAGGATAGTGTTAGGGTTAGGGTAAGGGTTAGCATCAGCCCTAGGTTAGTGTTAGGGTTAGGGTTAGCATCAGGCCTAGGATAGTGTTAGGGTTAGGGTTAGCATCAGCCCTAGGAGAGTGTTAGGGTTAGGGTTAGGCTTAGCATCAGCCCTAGGATAGTGTTAGGGTTAGGGTTAGAGTTAGCATCAGCCCTAGGATAGTGCTAGGTTTAGGGTTAGCATCAGACCTAGGATAGTGTTAGGGTTACGGTTAGGGTTAGCATCAGGCCTAGGATAGTGTTAGTATTAGGGTTAGCATCAGCCTTAGGATAGTGTTAGGGTTAGGGTTAGGGTTAGCATCAGCCGTAGGATAGTGTTAGGGTTAGGGTTAGCCTCAGACCTAGGATAGTGTTAGAGTTAGGGTTAGGGTTAGCATCAGCCCGAGGATAGTGTTATGGTTAGGGTTAGGGTTAGCATCAGCCCTAGGATAGTGTTAGTGTTAGGGTTAGCATCAGCCCTAGGATAGTGTTAGGGTTAGGGTTAACATCAGCCCTAGGATAGTGTTAGGGTTAGGGTTAGGGTTAGCATCAGCCCTAGGATAGTGTTAGGTTTAGGGTTAGCATCAGACCTAGGATAGTGTTAGGGTTCTGGTTAGGGTTAGCACCAGGCCTAGGATAGTGTTAGTGTTAGGGTTAGCATCAGCCTTAGGATAGTGTTAGTGTTAGGGTTGCAATCAGCCGTAGGATAGTGTTAGGGTTAGGGTTAGCCTCAGCCCTAGGATAGTGTTAGAGTTAGGGTTAGGGTTAGCATAAGCCCTAGGATATTGTTAGGGTTAGGGTAAGGGTTAGCATTAGCCCTAGGATAGTGTTAGTGTTAGGGTTAACATCAGCCCTAGGATAGTGTTAGGGTTAGGGTTAGGGTTAGCATCAGCCCTAGGATAGTATTAGGGTTAGGGTTATGGTTAGGGTTAGGATCAGCTCTAGGATAGTGCTAGGGTTACGGTTAGGGTTAGCATCAGCCCTAGGATAGTGTTAGGGTTAGGGTTAGGGTTAGCATCAGCCCTAGGATAGTGTTAGGGTTAGGGTTAGCATCAGCCCTAGGATAGTGTTAGGGTTAGGGTTAGGGCTAGCATCAGCCCTAGGATAGTGTTAGGGTTAGGGTTAGCATCAGCCCTAGGATAGTGTTAGGGTTATGGTAAGGGTTAGCATCAGCCCTAGGATAGTGTTAGGGTTAGGGTTAGCATCAGCCCTAGGATAGTGTTAGGGTTAGGGTTAGCATCAGCCCTAGGATAGTGTCAGGGTTAGGGTTAGGGTAAGCATCAGCCCTAGGATAGTGTTAGGGTTAGGGTTAGCATCAGCCCTAGGATAGTGTCAGGGTTAGGGTTAGGGTAAGCATCAGCCCTAGGATAGTGTTAGGGTTAGGGTTAGTATCAACCCTAGGATAGTGTTAGGGTTAGGGTTAGGGTTAGCATCAGGCCTAGGATAGTGTTAGGGTTAGGGTTAGGGTTAGCATCAGCCCTAGGATAGTGTTAGGGTTAGGGTTAGCAACAGCCCTAGGATAGTGTTAGGGTTAGGGTTAGGGTTAGCATCAGCCCGAGGATAGTGTTAGGTTTAGGGTTAGGGTTAGAATCAGCCCTAGGATAGTTTTAGGGTCAGGGTTATGGTTAGGATCAGCCCTAGGATAGTGTTAAGGTTAGGGTTAGGGTTAGCATCAGCCCTAGGATAGTGTTAGGGTTAGGGTAAGGGTTAGCATCAGCCCTAGGTTAGTGTTAGGGTTAGGGTTAGCATCAGGCCTAGGATTGTGTTAGGGTTAGGGTTAGCATCAGCCCTAGGAGAGTGTTAGGGTTAGGGTTAGGCTTAGCATCAGCCCTAGGATAGTGTTAGGGTTAGGGTTAGAGTTAGCATCAGCCCTAGGATAGTGCTAGGTTTAGGGTTAGCATCAGACCTAGGATAGTGTTAGGGTTACGGTTAGGGTTAGCATCAGGCCTAGGATAGTGTTAGTATTAGGGTTAGCATCAGCCTTAGGATAGTGTTAGGGTTAGGGTTAGGGTTAGCATCAGCCGTAGGATAGTGTTAGGGTTAGGGTTAGCCTCAGACCTAGGATAGTGTTAGAGTTAGGGTTAGGGTTAGCATCAGCCCGAGGATAGTGTTATGGTTAGGGTTAGGGTTAGCATCAGCCCTAGGATAGTGTTAGTGTTAGGGTTAGCATCAGCCCTAGGATAGTGTTAGGGTTAGGGTTAACATCAGCCCTAGGATAGTGTTAGGGTTAGGGTTAGGGTTAGCATCAGTCCTAGGATAGTGTTAGGTTTAGGGTTAGCATCAGACCTAGGATAGTGTTAGGGTTCTGGTTAGGGTTAGCACCAGGCCTAGGATAGTGTTAGTGTTAGGGTTAGCATCAGCCTTAGGATAGTGTTAGTGTTAGGGTTGCAATCAGCCGTAGGATAGTGTTAGGGTTAGGGTTAGCCTCAGCCCTAGGATAGTGTTAGAGTTAGGGTTAGGGTTAGCATAAGCCCTAGGATATTGTTAGGGTTAGGGTAAGGGTTAGCATTAGCCCTAGGATAGTGTTAGTGTTAGGGTTAACATCAGCCCTAGGATAGTGTTAGGGTTAGGGTTAGGGTTAGCATCAGCCCTAGGATAGTATTAGGGTTAGGGTTATGGTTAGGGTTAGGATCAGCTCTAGGATAGTGCTAGGGTTACGGTTAGGGTTAGCATCAGCCCTAGGATAGTGTTAGGGTTAGGGTTAGGGTTAGCATCAGCCCTAGGATAGTGTTAGGGTTAGGGTTAGCATCAGCCCTAGGATAGTGTTAGGGTTAGGGTTAGGGCTAGCATCAGCCCTAGGATAGTGTTAGGGTTAGGGTTAGCATCAGCCCTAGGATAGTGTTAGGGTTATGGTAAGGGTTAGCATCAGCCCTAGGATAGTGTTAGGGTTAGGGTTAGCATCAGCCCTAGGATAGTGTTAGGGTTAGGGTTAGCATCAGCCCTAGGATAGTGTCAGGGTTAGGGTTAGGGTAAGCATCAGCCCTAGGATAGTGTTAGGGTTAGGGTTAGCATCAGCCCTAGGATAGTGTCAGGGTTAGGGTTAGGGTAAGCATCAGCCCTAGGATAGTGTTAGGGTTAGGGTTAGTATCAACCCTAGGATAGTGTTAGGGTTAGGGTTAGGGTTAGCATCAGGCCTAGGATAGTGTTAGGGTTAGGGTTAGGGTTAGCATCAGCCCTAGGATAGTGTTAGGGTTAGGGTTAGCAACAGCCCTAGGATAGTGTTAGGGTTAGGGTTAGGGTTAGCATCAGCCCGAGGATAGTGTTAGGGTTAGGGTTAGGGTTAGAATCAGCCCTAGGATAGTTTTAGGGTCAGGGTTATGGTTAGGATCAGCCCTAGGATAGTGTTAAGGTTAGGGTTAGGGTTAGCATCAGCCCTAGGATAGTGTTAGGGTTAGGGTAAGGGTTAGCATCAGCCCTAGGTTAGTGTTAGGGTTAGGGTTAGCATCAGGCCTAGGATTGTGTTAGGGTTAGGGTTAGCATCAGCCCTAGGAGAGTGTTAGGGTTAGGGTTAGGCTTAGCATCAGCCCTAGGATAGTGTTAGGGTTAGGGTTAGAGTTAGCATCAGCCCTAGGATAGTGCTAGGTTTAGGGTTAGCATCAGACCTAGGATAGTGTTAGGGTTACGGTTAGGGTTAGCATCAGGCCTAGGATAGTGTTAGTATTAGGGTTAGCATCAGCCTTAGGATAGTGTTAGGGTTAGGGTTAGGGTTAGCATCAGCCGTAGGATAGTGTTAGGGTTAGGGTTAGCCTCAGACCTAGGATAGTGTTAGAGTTAGGGTTAGGGTTAGCATCAGCCCGAGGATAGTGTTATGGTTAGGGTTAGGGTTAGCATCAGCCCTAGGATAGTGTTAGTGTTAGGGTTAGCATCAGCCCTAGGATAGTGTTAGGGTTAGGGTTAACATCAGCCCTAGGATAGTGTTAGGGTTAGGGTTAGGGTTAGCATCAGTCCTAGGATAGTGTTAGGTTTAGGGTTAGCATCAGACCTAGGATAGTGTTAGGGTTCTGGTTAGGGTTAGCACCAGGCCTAGGATAGTGTTAGTGTTAGGGTTAGCATCAGCCTTAGGATAGTGTTAGTGTTAGGGTTGCAATCAGCCGTAGGATAGTGTTAGGGTTAGGATTAGCCTCAGCCCTAGGATAGTGTTAGAGTTAGGGTTAGGGTTAGCATAAGCCCTAGGATATTGTTAGGGTTAGGGTAAGGGTTAGCATTAGCCCTAGGATAGTGTTAGTGTTAGGGTTAACATCAGCCCTAGGATAGTGTTAGGGTTAGGGTTAGGGTTAGCATCAGCCCTAGGATAGTATTAGGGTTAGGGTTATGGTTAGGGTTAGGATCAGCTCTAGGATAGTGCTAGGGTTACGGTTAGGGTTAGCATCAGCCCTAGGATAGTGTTAGGGTTAGGGTTAGGGTTAGCATCAGCCCTAGGATAGTGTTAGGGTTAGGGTTAGCATCAGCCCTAGGATAGTGTTAGGGTTAGGGTTAGGGCTAGCATCAGCCCTAGGATAGTGTTAGGGTTAGGGTTAGCATCAGCCCTAGGATAGTGTTAGGGTTATGGTTAGGGTTAGCATCAGCCCTAGGATAGTGTTAGGGTTAGGGTTAGCATCAGCCCTAGGATAGTGTTAGGGTTAGGGTTAGCGTTAGCTTCAGGCCTAGGATAGTGTTAGGGTTAGGGTTAGCATCAGCCCTAGGATAGTGTCAGGGTTAGAGTTAGGGTAAGCATCAGCCCTAGGATAGTGTTAGGGTTAGGGTTAGTATCAACCCTAGGATAGTGTTAGGGTTAGGGTTAGGGTTAGCATCAGGCCTAGGATAGTGTTAGGGTTAGGGTTAGGGTTAGCATCAGCCCTAGGATAGTGTTAGGGTTAGGGTTAGCAACAGCCCTAGGATAGTGTTAGGGTTAGGGTTAGGGTTAGCATCAGCCCGAGGATAGTGTTAGGGTTAGGGTTAGGGTTAGCATCAGCCCTAGGATAGTGTTAGTGTTAGGGTTAGCATCAGCCTTAGGATAGTGTCAGTGTTAGGGTTAGCATCAGCCGTAGGATAGTGTTAGGGTTAGGGTTAGCATCAGCCCTAGGATAGTGTTAGAGTTAGGGTTAGGGTTAGCATAAGCCCTAGGATAGTGTTAGGGTTAGGGTAAGGTTTAGCATCAGCCCTAGGATAGTGTTAGTGTTAGGGTTAACATCAGCCCTAGGATAGTGTTAGGGTTACGGTTAGGGTTAGCATCAGCCCTAGGATAGTGATAGGGTTAGGGTTAGGGTTAGCATCAGCCCTAGGATAGTGTTAGGGTTAGGGTTAGCATCAGCCCTAGGATAGTGTTAGGGTTAGGGTTAGGGTTAGCATCAGCCCTAGGATAGTGTTAGGGTTAGGGTTAGCATCAGCCCTAGGATAGTGTTAGGGTTATGGTTTGAGTTAGCATCAGCCCTAGGATAGTGTTAGGGTTAGGGTTAGCATCAGCCCTAGGATAGTGTTAGGTTTAGGGTTAGAGTTAGCATCAGCCCTAGGATAGTGCTAGGTTTAGGGTTAGCATCAGACCTAGGATAGTGTTAGGGTTACGGTTAGGGTTAGCATCAGGCCTAGGATAGTGTTAGTATTAGGGTTAGCATCAGCCTTAGGATAGTGTTAGGGTTAGGGTTAGGGTTAGCATCAGCCGTAGGATAGTGTTAGGGTTAGGGTTAGCCTCAGACCTAGGATAGTGTTAGAGTTAGGGTTAGGGTTAGCATCAGCCCGAGGATAGTGTTATGGTTAGGGTTAGGGTTAGCATCAGCCCTAGGATAGTGTTAGTGTTAGGGTTAGCATCAGCCCTAGGATAGTGTTAGGGTTAGGGTTAACATCAGCCCTAGGATAGTGTTAGGGTTAGGGTTAGGGTTAGCATCAGCCCTAGGATAGTGTTAGGGTTAGGGTTAGCCTCAGCCCTAGGATAGTGTTAGAGTTAGGGGTAGGGTTAGCATAAGCCTTAGGATATTGTTAGGGTTAGGGTAAGGGTTAGCATGAGCCCTAGGATAGTGTTAGTGTTAGGGTTAACATCAGCCCTAGGATAGTGTTAGGGTTAGGGTTAGGGTTAGCATCAGCCCCAGGATAGTATTAGGGTTAGGGTTATGGTTAGGGTTAGGATCAGCTCTAGGATAGTGCTAGGGTTACGGTTAGGGTTAGCATCAGCCCTAGGATAGTGTTAGGGTTAGGGTTAGGGTTAGCATCAGCCCTAGGATAGTGTTAGGGTTAAGTTTAGCATCAGCCCTAGGATAGTGTTAGGGTTAGGGTTAGGGTTAGCATCAGCCCTAGGATAGTGTTAGGGTTAGGGTTAGCATCAGCCCTAGGATAGTGTCAGGGTTAGAGTTAGGGTAAGCATCAGCACTAGGATAGTGTTAGGGTTAGGGTTAGCATCAGCCCTAGGATAGTGTTAGGGTTAGGGTTAGCGTTAGCATCAGGCCTAGGATAGTGTTAGGGTTAGGGTTAGGTTTAGCATCAGCCCTAGGATAGTGTTAGGGTTAGGGTTAGCAACAGCCCTAGGATAGTGTTAGGGTTAGGGTTAGGGTTAGCATCAGCCCGAGGATAGTGTTAGGGTTAGGGTTAGGGTTAGCATCAGCCCTAGGATAGTGTTAGTGTTAGGGTTAGCATCAGCCCTAGGATAGTGTTAGGGTTAGGGTTAACATCAGCCCTAGGATAGTGTTAGGGTTAGGGTTAGGGTTAGCATCAGCCCTAGGATAGTGTTAGGTTTAGGGTTAGCATCAGACCTAGGATAGTGTTAGCGTTAGGGTTAGGGTTAGCACCAGGCCTAGGATAGTGTTAGTGTTAGGGTTAGCATCAGCCTTAGGATAGTGTCAGTGTTAGGGTTAGCATCAGCCGTAGGATAGTGTTAGGTTTAGGGTTAGCCTCAGCCCTAGGATAGTATTAGAGTTAGGGTTAGGGTTAGCATCAGCCCTAGGATAGTGTTAGGGTTGGGTTAGGGTTAGCATCAGGCCTAGGATAGTGTTAGGCTTAGGGTTAGCATCAGCCCTAGGATAGTGTTAGCGTTAGGGTTAGGGTTAGCATCAGCCCTAGGATAGTGTTAGGGTTAGGGTTAGCATCAACCCTAGGATAGTGTTAGGGTTAGGGTTAGGGTTAGCATCAGCCCTAGGAGAGTGTTAGGGTTAGGGATAGGGTTAGCATCAGGCCTAGGATAGTGTTAGGGTTAGGGTTAACATCAGCCCTAGGATAGTGTTAGGGTTAGGGTTAGGGTTAGCATCAGCCCTAGGATAGTGTTAGGGTTAGGGTTAGGGTTAGCATCAGCCCTAGGAGAGTGTTAGGGTTAGGGATAGGGTTAGCATCAGGCCTAGGATAGTGTTACGGTTAGGGTTAACATCACCCCTAGGATAGTGTTAGGGTTAGGGTTAGGGTTAGCTTCAGCCCTAGGATAGTGTTAGGGTTAGGGTTAGGGTTAGCATCAGCCCTAGGATAGTGTCAGTGTTAGGGTTAGCATCAGCCCTAGGATAGTGTTAGTGTTAGCATTAGGGGTAGCATCAGCCCTAGGATAGTGTTAGGGTTAGGGTTAGGGTTAGCATCAGCCCTAGGACAGTATTAGGGTTAGGGTTAGTGTTAGGGTTAGGGTTAGGATCAGCTCTAGGATAGTGTTAGGTTTACGGTTAGGGTTAGCATCAGCCCTAGGATAGTGTTAGGGTTAGGGTTAGGGTTAGCATCAGCCCTAGGATAGTGTTAGGGTTAGGGTTAGCATCAACCCTAGGATAGTGTTAGGGTTAGGGTTAGGGTTACCATCAGCCCTAGGATAGTGTTAGGGTTAGGGTTAGCATCAGCCCTAGGATAGTGTTAGGGTTAGGGTTAGGGTTAGCATCAGCCCTAGGATATTGTTAGGGTTAGGGTTAGCATCAGGCCTAGGATAGTGTTAGGGTTAGGGTTAGCATCAGCCCTAGGATAGTGTTAGGGTTAGGATTAGGGTTAGCATCAGCCCTAGGATAGTGTTAGGTTTAGGGTTATCCTCAGCCCTAAGATAGTGTTAGAGTTAGGGTTAGGGTTAGCATCAGCCCTAGGATAGTGTTAGGGTTAGGGTTAGGGTTAGCATCAGCCCTAGGATAGTGTTAGTGTTAGGGTTAGCATCAGCCCTAGGATAGTGTTAGGGTTAGGGTTAGGGTTAGCATCAGCCCTATGATAGTTTTAGGGTCAGGGTTATGGTTAGGATCAGCCCTAGGATAGTGTTAAGGTTAGTGTTAGGGTTAGCATCAGCCCTAGGATAGTGTTAGGGTTAGGGTAAGGGTTAGCATCAGCCCTAGGTTAGTGTTAGGGTTAGGGTTAGCATCAGGCCTAGGATAGTGTTAGGGTTAGGGTTAGCATCAGCCCTAGGAGAGTGTTAGGGTTAGGGTTAGGCTTAGCATCAGCCCTAGGATAGTGTTAGGGTTAGGGTTAGAGTTAGCATCAGCCCTAGGATAGTGCTAGGTTTAGGGTTAGCATCAGACCTAGGATAGTGTTAGGGTTACGGTTAGGGTTAGCATCAGGCCTAGGATAGTGTTAGTATTAGGGTTAGCATCAGCCTTAGGATAGTGTTAGGGTTAGGGTTAGGGTTAGCATCAGCCGTAGGATAGTGTTAGGGTTAGGGTTAGCCTCAGACCTAGGATAGTGTTAGAGTTAGGGTTAGGGTTAGCATCAGCCCGAGGATAGTGTTATGGTTAGGGTTAGGGTTAGCATCAGCCCTAGGATAGTGTTAGTGTTAGGGTTAGCATCAGCCCTAGGATAGTGTTAGGGTTAGGGTTAACATCAGCCCTAGGATAGTGTTAGGGTTAGGGTTAGGGTTAGCATCAGCCCTAGGATAGTGTTAGGTTTAGGGTTTGCATCAGACCTAGGATAGTGTTAGGGTTAGGGTTAGGGTTAGCACCAGGCCTAGGATAGTGTTAGTGTTAGGGTTAGCATCAGCCTTAGGATAGTGTTAGTGTTAGGGTTGCAATCAGCCGTAGGATAGTGTTAGGGTTAGGGTTAGCCTCAGCCCTAGGATAGTGTTAGAGTTAGGGTTAGGGTTAGCATAAGCCCTAGGATATTGTTACGGTTAGGGTAAGGGTTAGCATTAGCCCTAGGATAGTGTTAGTGTTAGGGTTAACATCAGCCCTAGGATAGTGTTAGGGTTAGGGTTAGGGTTAGCATCAGCCCTAGGATAGTATTAGGGTTAGGGTTATGGTTAGGGTTAGGATCAGCTCTAGGATAGTGCTAGGGTTACGGTTAGGGTTAGCATCAGCCGTAGGATAGTGTTAGGGTTAGGGTTAGGGTTAGCATCAGCCCTAGGATAGTGTTAGGGTTAGGGTTAGCATCAGCCCTAGGATAGTGTTAGGGTTAGGGTTAGGGCTAGCATCAGCCCTAGGATAGTGTTAGGGTTAGGGGTAGCATCAGCCCTAGGATAGTGTTAGGGTTATGGTAAGGGTTAGCATCAGCCCTAGGATAGTGTTAGGGTTAGGGTTAGCATCAGCCCTAGGAAAGTGTTAGGGTTAGGGTTAGCGTTAGCTTCAGGCCTAGGATAGTGTTAGGGTTAGGGTTAGCATCAGCCCTAGGATAGTGTCAGGGTTAGGGTTAGGGTAAGCATCAGCCCTAGGATAGTGTTAGGGTTAGGGTTAGTATCAACCCTAGGATAGTGTTAGGGTTAGGGTTAGGGTTAGCATCAGGCCTAGGATAGTGTTAGGGTTAGGGTTAGGGTTAGCATCAGCCCTAGGATAGTGTTAGGGTTAGGGTTAGCAACAGCCCTAGGATAGTGTTAGGGTTAGGGTTAGGGTTAGCATCAGCCCGAGGATAGTGTTAGGGTTAGGGTTACGGTTAGCATCAGCCCTAGGATAGTTTTAGGGTCAGGGTTATGGTTAGGATCAGCCCTAGGATAGTGTTAAGGTTAGGGTTAGGGTTAGCATCAGCCCTAGGATAGTGTTAGGGTTAGGGTAAGGGTTAGCATCAGCCCTAGGTTAGTGTTAGGGTTAGGGTTAGCATCAGGCCTAGGATTGTGTTAGGGTTAGGGTTAGCATCAGCCCTAGGAGAGTGTTAGGGTTAGGGTTAGGCTTAGCATCAGCCCTAGGATAGTGTTAGGGTTAGGGTTAGAGTTAGCATCAGCCCTAGGATAGTGCTAGGTTTAGGGTTAGCATCAGACCTAGGATAGTGTTAGGGTTACGGTTAGGGTTAGCATCAGGCCTAGGATAGTGTTAGTATTAGGGTTAGCATCAGCCTTAGGATAGTGTTAGGGTTAGGGTTAGGGTTAGCATCAGCCGTAGGATAGTGTTAGGGTTAGGGTTAGCCTCAGCCCTAGGATAGTGTTAGGGTTAGGGTTAGGGTTAGCATCAGCCCTAGGATAGTGTTAGTGTTAGGGTTAGCATCAGCCCTAGGATAGTGTTAGAGTTAGGGTTAGGGTTAGCATCAGCCCGAGGATAGTGTTATGGTTAGGGTTAGGGTTAGCATCAGCCCTAGGATAGTGTTAGTGTTAGGGTTAGCATCAGCCCTAGGATAGTGTTAGGGTTAGGGTTAACATCAGCCCTAGGATAGTGTTAGGGTTAGTGTTAGGGTTAGCATCAGCCCTAGGATAGTGTTAGGTTTAGGGTTTGCATCAGACCTAGGATAGTGTTAGGGTTAGGGTTAGGGTTAGGGTTAGCACCAGGCCTAGGACAGTGTTAGTGTTAGGGTTAGCATCAGCCTTAGGATAGTGTTAGTCTTAGGGTTGCAATCAGCCGTAGGATAGTGTTAGGGTTAGGGTTAGCCTCAGCCCTAGGATAGTGTTAGAGTTAGGGTTAGGGTTAGCATAAGCCCTAGGATATTGTTAGGGTTAGGGTAAGGGTTAGCATTAGCCCTAGGATAGTGTTAGTGTTAGGGTTAACATCAGCCCTAGGATAGTGTTAGGGTTAGGGTTAGGGTTAGCATCAGCCCTAGGATAGTATTAGGGTTAGGGTTATGGTTAGGGTTAGGATCAGCTCTAGGATAGTGCTAGGGTTACGGTTAGGGTTAGCATCAGCCCTAGGATAGTGTTAGGGTTAGGGTTAGGGTTAGCATCAGCCCTAGGATAGTGTTAGGGTTAGGGTTAGCATCAGCCCTAGGATAGTGTTAGGGTTAGGGTTAGGGCTAGCATCAGCCCTAGGATAGTGTTAGGGTTAGGGTTAGCATCAGCCCTAGGATAGTGTTAGGGTTATGGTTAGGGTTAGCATCAGCCCTAGGATAGTGTTAGGGTTAGGGTTAGCATCAGCCCTAGGATAGTGTTAGGGTTAGGGTTAGCGTTAGCTTCAGGCCTAGGATAGTGTTAGGGTTAGGGTTAGCATCAGCCCTAGGATAGTGTCAGGGTTAGGGTTAGGGTAAGCATCAGCCCTAGGATAGTGTTAGGGTTAGGGTTAGTATCAACCCTAGGATAGTGTTAGGGTTAGGGTTAGGGTTAGCATCAGGCCTAGGATAGTGTTAGGGTTAGGGTTAGGGTTAGCATCAGCCCTAGGATAGTGTTAGGGTTAGGGTTAGCAACAGCCCTAGGATAGTGTTAGGGTTAGGGTTAGTATCAACCCTAGGATAGTGTTAAGGTTAGGGTTAGGGTTAGCATCAGCCCTAGGATAGTGTTAGGGTTAGGGTAAGGGTTAGCATCAGCCCTAGGTTAGTGTTAGGGTTAGGGTTAGCATCAGGCCTAGGATTGTGTTAGGGTTAGGGTTAGCATCAGCCCTAGGAGAGTGTTAGGGTTAGGGTTAGGCTTAGCATCAGCCCTAGGATAGTGTTAGGGTTAGGGTTAGAGTTAGCATCAGCCCTAGGATAGTGCTAGGTTTAGGGTTAGCATCAGACCTAGGATCGTGTTAGGGTTACGGTTAGGGTTAGCATCAGGCCTAGGATAGTGTTAGTATTAGGGTTAGCATCAGCCTTAGGATAGTGTTAGGGTTAGGGTTAGGGTTAGCATCAGCCGTAGGATAGTGTTAGGGTTAGGGTTAGCCTCAGACCTAGGATAGTGTTAGAGTTAGGGTTAGGGTTAGCATCAGCCCGAGGATAGTGTTATGGTTAGGGTTAGGGTTAGCATCAGCCCTAGGATAGTGTTAGTGTTAGGGTTAGCATCAGCCCTAGGATAGTGTTAGGGTTAGGGTTAACATCAGCCCTAGGATAGTGTTAGGGTTAGGGTTAGGGTTAGCATCAGCCCTAGGATAGTGTTAGGTTTAGGGTTTGCATCAGACCTAGGATAGTGTTAGGGTTAGGGTTAGGGTTAGGGTTAGCACCAGGCCTAGGATAGTGTTAGTGTTAGGGTTAGCATCAGCCTTAGGATAGTGTTAGTGTTAGGGTTGCAATCAGCCGTAGGATAGTGTTAGGGTTAGGGTTAGCCTCAGCCCTAGGATAGTGTTAGAGTTAGGGTTAGGGTTAGCATAAGCCCTAGGATATTGTTAGGGTTAGGGTAAGGGTTAGCATTAGCCCTAGGATAGTGTTAGTGTTAGGGTTAACATCAGCCCTAGGATAGTGTTAGGGTTAGGGTTAGGGTTAGCATCAGCCCTAGGATAGTATTAGGGTTAGGGTTATGGTTAGGGTTAGGATCAGCTCTAGGATAGTGCTAGGGTTACGGTTAGGGTTAGCATCAGCCCTAGGATAGTGTTAGGGTTAGGGTTAGGGTTAGCATCAGCCCTAGGATAGTGTTAGGGTTAGGGTTAGCATCAGCCCTAGGATAGTGTTAGGGTTAGGGTTAGGGTTAGGGCTAGCATCAGCCCTAGGATAGTGTTAGGGTTAGGGTTAGCATCAGCCCTAGGATAGTGTTAGGGTTATGGTTAGGGTTAGCATCAGCCCTAGGATAGTGTTAGGGTTAGGGTTATCATCAGCCCTAGGATAGTGTTAGGGTTAGGGTTAGCGTTAGCTTCAGGCCTAGGATAGTGTTAGGGTTAGGGTTAGCATCAGCCCTAGGATAGTGTCAGGGTTAGAGTTAGGGTAAGCATCAGCCCTAGGATAGTGTTAGGGTTAGGGTTAGTATCAACCCTAGGATAGTGTTAGGGTTAGGGTTAGGGTTAGCATCAGGCCTAGGATAGTGTTAGGGTTAGGGTTAGGGTTAGCATCAGCCCTAGGATAGTGTTAGGGTTAGGGTTAGCAACAGCCCTAGGATAGTGTTAGGGTTAGGGTTAGGGTTAGCATCAGCCCGAGGATAGTGTTAGGGTTAGGGTTAGGGTTAGCATCAGCCCTAGGATAGTGTTAGTGTTAGGGTTAGCATCAGCCTTAGGATAGTGTCAGTGTTAGGGTTAGCATCAGCCGTAGGATAGTGTTAGGGTTAGGGTTAGCATCAGCCCTAGGATAGTGTTAGAGTTAGGGTTAGGGTTAGCATAAGCCCTAGGATAGTGTTAGGGTTAGGGTAAGGTTTAGCATCAGCCCTAGGATAGTGTTAGTGTTAGGGTTAACATCAGCCCTAGGATAGTGTTAGGGTTACGGTTAGGGTTAGCATCAGGCCTAGGATAGTGTTAGTATTAGGGTTAGCATCAGCCTTAGGATAGTGTTAGGGTTAGGGTTAGGGTTAGCATCAGCCGTAGGATAGTGTTAGGGTTAGGGTTAGCCTCAGACCTAGGATAGTGTTAGAGTTAGGGTTAGGGTTAGCATCAGCCCGAGGATAGTGTTATGGTTAGGGTTAGGGTTAGCATCAGCCCTAGGATAGTGTTAGTGTTAGGGTTAGCATCAGCCCTAGGATAGTGTTAGGGTTAGGGTTAACATCAGCCCTAGGATAGTGTTAGGGTTAGGGTTAGGGTTAGCATCAGCCCTAGGATAGTGTTAGGGTTAGGGTTAGCCTCAGCCCTAGGATAGTGTTAGAGTTAGGGGTAGGGTTAGCATAAGCCTTAGGATATTGTTAGGGTTAGGGTAAGGGTTAGCATGAGCCCTAGGATAGTGTTAGTGTTAGGGTTAACATCAGCCCTAGGATAGTGTTAGGGTTAGGGTTAGGGTTAGCATCAGCCCCAGGATAGTATTAGGGTTAGGGTTATGGTTAGGGTTAGGATCAGCCCTAGGATAGTGCTAGGGTTACGGTTAGGGTTAGCATCAGCCCTAGGATAGTGTTAGGGTTAGGGTTAGGGTTAGCATCAGCCCTAGGATAGTGTTAGGGTTAGGGTTAGCATCAGCCCTAGGATAGTGTTAGGGTTAGGGTTAGGGTTAGCATCAGCCCTAGGATAGTGTTAGGGTTAGGGTTAGCATCAGCCCTAGGATAGTGTCAGGGTTAGAGTTAGGGTAAGCATCAGCCCTAGGATAGTGTTAGGGTTAGGGTTAGCATCAGCCCTAGGATAGTGTTAGGGTTAGGGTTAGCGTTAGCATCAGGCCTAGGATAGTGTTAGGGTTAGGGTTAGGGTTAGCATCAGCCCTAGGATAGTGTTAGGGTTAGGGTTAGCAACAGCCCTAGGATAGTGTTAGGGTTAGGGTTAGGGTTAGCATCAGCCCGAGGATAGTGTTAGGGTTAGGGTTAGGGTTAGCATCAGCCCTAGGATAGTGTTAGTGTTAGGGTTAGCATCAGCCCTAGGATAGTGTTAGGGTTAGGGTTAACATCAGCCCTAGGATAGTGTTAGGGTTAGGGTTAGGGTTAGCATCAGCCCTAGGATAGTGTTAGGTTTAGGGTTTGCATCAGACCTAGGATAGTGTTAGGGTTAGGGTTAGGGTTAGGGTTAGCACCAGGCCTAGGATAGTGTTAGTGTTAGGGTTAGCATCAGCCTTAGGATAGTGTCAGTGTTAGGGTTAGCATCAGCCGTAGGATAGTGTTAGGGTTAGGGTTAGCCTCAGCCCTAGGATAGTGTTAGAGTTAGGGTTAGGGTTAGCATCAGCCCTAGGATAGTGTTAGGGTTGGGTTAGGGTTAGCATCAGGCCTAGGATAGTGTTAGGCTTAGGGTTAGCATCAGCCCTAGGATAGTGTTAGCGTTAGGGTTAGGGTTAGCATCAGCCCTAGGATAGTGTTAGGGTTAGGGTTAGCATCAACCCTAGGATAGTGTTAGGGTTAGGGTTAGGGTTAGCATCAGCCCTAGGAGAGTGTTAGGGTTAGGGATAGGGTTAGCATCAGGCCTAGGATAGTGTTAGGGTTAGGGTTAACATCAGCCCTAGGATAGTGTTAGGGTTAGGGTTAGGGTTAGCATCAGCCCTAGGATAGTGTTAGGGTTAGGGTTAGGGTTAGCATCAGCCCTAGGAGAGTGTTAGGGTTAGGGATAGGGTTAGCATCAGGCCTAGGATAGTGTTAGGGTTAGGGTTAACATCACCCCTAGGATAGTGTTAGGGTTAGGGTTAGGGTTAGCATCAGCCCTAGGATAGTGTTAGGGTTAGGGTTAGGGTTAGCATCAGCCCTAGGATAGTGTCAGTGTTAGGGTTAGCATCAGCCCTAGGATAGTGTTAGTGTTAGCATTAGGGATAGCATCAGCCCTAGGATAGTGTTAGGGTTAGGGTTAGGGTTAGCATCAGCCCTAGGACAGTATTAGGGTTAGGGTTAGTGTTAGGGTTAGGGTTAGGATCAGCTCTAGGATAGTGTTAGGTTTACGGTTAGGGTTAGCATCAGCCCTAGGATAGTGTTAGGGTTAGGGTTAGGGTTAGCATCAGCCCTAGGATAGTGTTAGGGTTAGGGTTAGCATCAACCCTAGGATAGTGTTAGGGTTAGGGTTAGGGTTACCATCAGCCCTAGGATAGTGTTAGGGTTAGGGTTAGCATCAGCCCTAGGATAGTGTTAGGGTTAGGGTTAGGGTTAGCATCAGCCCTAGGATATTGTTAGGGTTAGGGTTAGCATCAGGCCTAGGATAGTGTTAGGGTTAGGGTTAGCATCAGCCCTAGGATAGTGTTAGGGTTAGGATTAGGGTTAGCATCAGCCCTAGGATAGTGTTAGGTTTAGGGTTATCCTCAGCCCTAAGATAGTGTTAGAGTTAGGGTTAGGGTTAGCATCAGCCCTAGGATAGTGTTAGGGTTAGGGTTAGGGTTAGCATCAGCCCTAGGATAGTGTTAGTGTTAGGGTTAGCATCAGCCCTAGGATAGTGTTAGGGTTAGGGTTAGGGTTAGCATCAGCCCTAGGATAGTTTTAGGGTCAGGGTTATGGTTAGGATCAGCCCTAGGATAGTGTTAAGGTTAGTGTTAGGGTTAGCATCAGGCCTAGGATAGTGTTAGGGTTAGGGTAAGGGTTAGCATCAGCCCTAGGTTAGTGTTAGGGTTAGGGTTAGCATCAGGCCTAGGATAGTGTTAGGGTTAGGGTTAGCATCAGCCCTAGGAGAGTGTTAGGGTTAGGGTTAGGCTTAGCATCAGCCCTAGGATAGTGTTAGGGTTAGGGTTAGAGTTAGCATCAGCCCTAGGATAGTGCTAGGTTTAGGGTTAGCATCAGACCTAGGATAGTGTTAGGGTTACGGTTAGGGTTAGCATCAGGCCTAGGATAGTGTTAGTATTAGGGTTAGCATCAGCCTTAGGATAGTGTTAGGGTTAGGGTTAGGGTTAGCATCAGCCGTAGGATAGTGTTAGGGTTAGGGTTAGCCTCAGACCTAGGATAGTGTTAGAGTTAGGGTTAGGGTTAGCATCAGCCCGAGGATAGTGTTATGGTTAGGGTTAGGGTTAGCATCAGCCCTAGGATAGTGTTAGGTTTAGGGTTTGCATCAGACCTAGGATAGTGTTAGGGTTAGGGTTAGGGTTAGGGTTAGCACCAGGCCTAGGATAGTGTTAGTGTTAGGGTTAGCATCAGCCTTAGGATAGTGTTAGTGTTAGGGTTGCAATCAGCCGTAGGATAGTGTTAGGGTTAGGGTTAGCCTCAGCCCTAGGATAGTGTTAGAGTTAGGGTTAGGGTTAGCATAAGCCCTAGGATATTGTTAGGGTTAGGGTAAGGGTTAGCATTAGCCCTAGGATAGTGTTAGTGTTAGGGTTAACATCAGCCCTAGGATAGTGTTAGGGTTAGGGTTAGGGTTAGCATCAGCCCTAGGATAGTATTAGGGTTAGGGTTATGGTTAGGGTTAGGATCAGCTCTAGGATAGTGCTAGGGTTACGGTTAGGGTTAGCATCAGCCCTAGGATAGTGTTAGGGTTAGGGTTAGGGTTAGCATCAGCCCTAGGATAGTGTTAGGGTTAGGGTTAGCATCAGCCCTAGGATAGTGTTAGGGTTAGGGTTAGGGCTAGCATCAGCCCTAGGATAGTGTTAGGGTTAGGGTTAGCAACAGCCCTAGGATAGTGTTAGGGTTATGGTTAGGGTTAGCATCAGCCCTAGGATAGTGTTAGGGTTAGGGTTAGCATCAGCCCTAGGATAGTGTTAGGGTTAGGGTTAGCGTTAGCTTCAGGCCTAGGATAGTGTTAGGGTTAGGGTTAGCATCAGCCCTAGGATAGTGTCAGGGTTAGGGTTAGGGTAAGCATCAGCCCTAGGATAGTGTTAGGGTTAGGGTTAGTATCAACCCTATGATAGTGATAGGGTTAGGGTTAGGGTTAGCATCAGGCCTAGGATAGTGTTAGGGTTAGGGTTAGGGTTAGCATCAGCCCTAGGATAGTGTTAGGGTTAGGGTTAGCAACAGCCCTAGGATAGTGTTAGGGTTAGGGTTAGGGTTAGCATCAGCCCGAGGATAGTGTTAGGGTTAGGGTTAGGGTTAGCATCAGCCCTAGGATAGTTTTAGGGTCAGGGTTATGGTTAGGATCAGCCCTAGGATAGTGTTAAGGTTAGGGTTAGGGTTAGCATCAGCCCTAGGATAGTGTTAGGGTTAGGGTAAGGGTTAGCATCAGCCCTAGGTTAGTGTTAGGGTTAGGGTTAGCATCAGGCCTAGGATTGTGTTAGGGTTAGGGTTAGCATCAGCCCTAGGAGAGTGTTAGGGTTAGGGTTAGGCTTAGCATCAGCCCTAGGATAGTGTTAGGGTTAGGGTTAGAGTTAGCATCAGCCCTAGGATAGTGCTAGGTTTAGGGTTAGCATCAGACCTAGGATAGTGTTAGGGTTACGGTTAGGGTTAGCATCAGGCCTAGGATAGTGTTAGTATTAGGGTTAGCATCAGCCTTAGGATAGTGTTAGGGTTAGGGTTAGGGTTAGCATCAGCCGTAGGATAGTGTTAGGGTTAGGGTTAGCCTCAGACCTAGGATAGTGTTAGAGTTAGGGTTAGGGTTAGCATCAGCCCGAGGATAGTGTTATGGTTAGGGTTAGGGTTAGCATCAGCCCTAGGATAGTGTTAGTGTTAGGGTTAGCATCAGCCCTAGGATAGTGTTAGGGTTAGGGTTAACATCAGCCCTAGGATAGTGTTAGGGTTAGGGTTAGGGTTAGCATCAGCCCTAGGATAGTGTTAGGTTTAGGGTTTGCATCAGACCTAGGATAGTGTTAGGGTTAGGGTTAGGGTTAGGGTTAGCACCAGGCCTAGGATAGTGTTAGTGTTAGGGTTAGCATCAGCCTTAGGATAGTGTTAGTGTTAGGGTTGCAATCAGCCGTAGGATAGTGTTAGGGTTAGGGTTAGCCTCAGCCCTAGGATAGTGTTAGAGTTAGGGTTAGGGTTAGCATAAGCCCTAGGATATTGTTAGGGTTAGGGTAAGGGTTAGCATTAGCCCTAGGATAGTGTTAGTGTTAGGGTTAACATCAGCCCTAGGATAGTGTTAGGGTTAGGGTTAGGGTTAGCATCAGCCCTAGGATAGTATTAGGGTTAGGGTTATGGTTAGGGTTAGGATCAGCTCTAGGATAGTGCTAGGGTTACGGTTAGGGTTAGCATCAGCCCTAGGATACTGTTAGGGTTAGGGTTAGGGTTAGCATCAGCCCTAGGATAGTGTTAGGGTTAGGGTTAGCATCAGCCCTAGGATAGTGTTAGGGTTAGGGTTAGGGCTAGCATCAGCCCTAGGATAGTGTTAGGGTTAGGGTTAGCATCAGCCCTAGGATAGTGTTAGGGTTATGGTTAGGGTTAGCATCAGCCCTAGGATAGTGTTAGGGTTAGGGTTAGCATCAGCCCTAGGATAGTGTTAGGGTTAGGGTTAGCGTTAGCTTCAGGCCTAGGATAGTGTTAGGGTTAGGGTTAGCATCAGCCCTAGGATAGTGTCAGGGTTAGAGTTAGGGTAAGCATCAGCCCTAGGATAGTGTTAGGGTTAGGGTTAGTATCAACCCTAGGATAGTGTTAGGGTTAGGGTTAGGGTTAGCATCAGGCCTAGGATAGTGTTAGGGTTAGGGTTAGGGTTAGCATCAGCCCTAGGATAGTGTTAGGGTTAGGGTTAGCAACAGCCCTAGGATAGTGTTAGGGTTAGGGTTAGGGTTAGCATCAGCCCGAGGATAGTGTTAGGGTTAGGGTTAGGGTTAGCATCAGCCCTAGGATAGTGTTAGTGTTAGGGTTAGCATCAGCCTTAGGATAGTGTCAGTGTTAGGGTTAGCATCAGCCGTAGGATAGTGTTAGGGTTAGGGTTAGCATCAGCCCTAGGATAGTGTTAGAGTTAGGGTTAGGGTTAGCATAAGCCCTAGGATAGTGTTAGGGTTAGGGTAAGGTTTAGCATCAGCCCTAGGATAGTGTTAGTGTTAGGGTTAACATCAGCCCTAGGATAGTGTTAGGGTTACGGTTAGGGTTAGCATCAGCCCTAGGATAGTGATAGGGTTAGGGTTAGGGTTAGCATCAGCCCTAGGATAGTGTTAGGGTTAGGGTTAGCATCAGCCATAGGATAGTGTTAGGGTTAGGGTTAGGGTTAGCATCAGCCCTAGGATAGTGTTAGGGTTAGGGTTAGCATCAGCCCTAGGATAGTGTTAGGGTTATGGTTTGAGTTAGCATCAGCCCTAGGATAGTGTTAGGGTTAGGGTTAGCATCAGCCCTAGGATAGTGTTAGGTTTAGGGTTAGAGTTAGCATCAGCCCTAGGATAGTGCTAGGTTTAGGGTTAGCATCAGACCTAGGATAGTGTTAGGGTTACGGTTAGGGTTAGCATCAGGCCTAGGATAGTGTTAGTATTAGGGTTAGCATCAGCCTTAGGATAGTGTTAGGGTTAGGGTTAGGGTTAGCATCAGCCGTAGGATAGTGTTAGGGTTAGGGTTAGCCTCAGACCTAGGATAGTGTTAGAGTTAGGGTTAGGGTTAGCATCAGCCCGAGGATAGTGTTATGGTTAGGGTTAGGGTTAGCATCAGCCCTAGGATAGTGTTAGTGTTAGGGTTAGCATCAGCCCTAGGATAGTGTTAGGGTTAGGGTTAACATCAGCCCTAGGATAGTGTTAGGGTTAGGGTTAGGGTTAGCATCAGCCCTAGGATAGTGTTAGGGTTAGGGTTAGCCTCAGCCCTAGGATAGTGTTAGAGTTAGGGGTAGGGTTAGCATAAGCCTTAGGATATTGTTAGGGTTAGGGTAAGGGTTAGCATGAGCCCTAGGATAGTGTTAGTGTTAGGGTTAACATCAGCCCTAGGATAGTGTTAGGGTTAGGGTTAGGGTTAGCATCAGCCCCAGGATAGTATTAGGGTTAGGGTTATGGTTAGGGTTAGGATCAGCTCTAGGATAGTGCTAGGGTTACGGTTAGGGTTAGCATCAGCCCTAGGATAGTGTTAGGGTTAGGGTTAGGGTTAGCATCAGCCCTAGGATAGTGTTAGGGTTAGGGTTAGCATCAGCCCTAGGATAGTGTTAGGGTTAGGGTTAGGGTTAGCATCAGCCCTAGGATAGTGTTAGGGTTAGGGTTAGCATCAGCCCTAGGATAGTGTCAGGGTTAGAGTTAGGGTAAGCATCAGCCCTAGGATAGTGTTAGGGTTAGGGTTAGCATCAGCCCTAGGATAGTGTTAGGGTTAGGGTTAGCGTTAGCATCAGGCCTAGGATAGTGTTAGGGTTAGGGTTAGGGTTAGCATCAGCCCTAGGATAGTGTTAGGGTTAGGGTTAGCAACAGCCCTAGGATAGTGTTAGGGTTAGGGTTAGGGTTAGCATCAGCCCGAGGATAGTGTTAGGGTTAGGGTTAGGGTTAGCATCAGCCCTAGGATAGTGTTAGTGTTAGGGTTAGCATCAGCCCTAGGATAGTGTTAGGGTTAGGGTTAACATCAGCCCTAGGATAGTGTTAGGGTTAGGGTTAGGGTTAGCATCAGCCCTAGGATAGTGTTAGGTTTAGGGTTAGCATCAGACCTAGGATAGTGTTAGCGTTAGGGTTAGGGTTAGCACCAGGCCTAGGATAGTGTTAGTGTTAGGGTTAGCATCAGCCTTAGGATAGTGTCAGTGTTAGGGTTAGCATCAGCCGTAGGATAGTGTTAGGGTTAGGGTTAGCCTCAGCCCTAGGATAGTGTTAGAGTTAGGGTTAGGGTTAGCATCAGCCCTAGGATAGTGTTAGGGTTGGGTTAGGGTTAGCATCAGGCCTAGGATAGTGTTAGGCTTAGGGTTAGCATCAGCCCTAGGATAGTGTTAGCGTTAGCGTTAGGGTTAGCATCAGCCCTAGGATAGTGTTAGGGTTAGGGTTAGCATCAACCCTAGGATAGTGTTAGGGTTAGGGTTAGGGTTAGCATCAGCCCTAGGAGAGTGTTAGGGTTAGGGATAGGGTTAGCATCAGGCCTAGGATAGTGTTAGGGTTAGGGTTAACATCAGCCCTAGGATAGTGTTAGGGTTAGGGTTAGGGTTAGCATCAGCCCTAGGATAGTGTTAGGGTTAGGGTTAGGGTTAGCATCAGCCCTAGGAGAGTGTTAGGGTTAGGGATAGGGTTAGCATCAGGCCTAGGATAGTGTTAGGGTTAGGGTTAACATCACCCCTAGGATAGTGTTAGGGTTAGGGTTAGGGTTAGCATCAGCCCTAGGATAGTGTTAGGGTTAGGGTTAGGGTTAGCATCAGCCCTAGGATAGTGTCAGTGTTAGGGTTAGCATCAGCCCTAGGATAGTGTTAGTGTTAGCATTAGGGGTAGCATCAGCCCTAGGATAGTGTTAGGGTTAGGGTTAGGGTTAGCATCAGCCCTAGGACAGTATTAGGGTTAGGGTTAGTGTTAGGGTTAGGGTTAGGATCAGCTCTAGGATAGTGTTAGGTTTACGGTTAGGGTTAGCATCAGCCCTAGGATAGTGTTAGGGTTAGGGTTAGGGTTAGCATCAGCCCTAGGATAGTGTTAGGGTTAGGGTTAGCATCAACCCTAGGATAGTGTTAGGGTTAGGGTTAGGGTTACCATCAGCCCTAGGATAGTGTTAGGGTTAGGGTTAGCATCAGCCCTAGGATAGTGTTAGGGTTAGGGTTAGGGTTAGCATCAGCCCGAGGATAGTGTTATGGTTAGGGTTAGGGTTAGCATCAGCCCTAGGATAGTGTTAGTGTTAGGGTTAGCATCAGCCCTAGGATAGTGTTAGGGTTAGGGTTAACATCAGCCCTAGGATAGTGTTAGGGTTAGGGTTAGGGTTAGCATCAGCCCTAGGATAGTGTTAGGTTTAGGGTTTGCATCAGACCTAGGATAGTGTTAGGGTTAGGGTTAGGGTTAGCACCAGGCCTAGGATAGTGTTAGTGTTAGGGTTAGCATCAGCCATAGGATAGTGTTAGTGTTAGGGTTGCAATCAGCCGTAGGATAGTGTTAGGGTTAGGGTTAGGGTTAGCATCAGCCCTAGGATAGTGTTAGGTTTAGGGTTTGCATCAGACCTAGGATAGTGTTAGGGTTAGGGTTAGGGTTAGCACCAGGCCTAGGATAGTGTTAGTGTTAGGGTTAGCATCAGCCATAGGATAGTGTTAGTGTTAGGGTTGCAATCAGCCGTAGGATAGTGTTAGGGTTAGGGTTAGCCTCAGCCCTAGGATAGTGTTAGAGTTAGGGTTAGGGTTAGCATAAGCCCTAGGATATTGTTAGCGTTAGGGTAAGGGTTAGCATTAGCCCTAGGATAGTGTTAGTGTTAGGGTTAACATCAGCCCTAGGATAGTGTTAGGGTTAGGGTTAGGGTTAGCATCAGCCCTAGGATAGTATTAGGGTTAGGGTTATGGTTAGGGTTAGGATCAGCTCTAGGATAGTGCTAGGGTTAGGGTTAGGGTTAGCATCAGCCCTAGGATAGTGTTAGGGTTAGGGTTAGCATCAGCCCTAGGATAGTGTTAGGGTTAGGGTTAGGGCTAGCATCAGCCCTAGGATAGTGTTAGGGTTAGGGTTAGCATCAGCCCTAGGATAGTGTTAGGGTTATGGTAAGGGTTAGCATCAGCCCTAGGATAGTGTTAGGGTTAGGGTTAGCATCAGCCCTAGGATAGTGTTAGGGTTAGGGTTAGCGTTAGCTTCAGGCCTAGGATAGTGTTAGGGTTAGGGTTAGCATCAGCCCTAGGATAGTGTCAGGGTTAGGGTTAGGGTAAGCATCAGCCCTAGGATAGTGTTAGGGTTAGGGTTAGTATCAACCCTAGGATAGTGTTAGGGTTAGGGTTAGGGTTAGCATCAGGCCTAGGATAGTGTTAGGGTTAGGGTTAGGGTTAGCATCAGCCCTAGGATAGTGTTAGGGTTAGGATTAGCAACAGCCCTAGGATAGTGTTAGGGTTAGGGTTAGGGTTAGCATCAGCCCGAGGATAGTGTTAGGGTTAGGGTTAGGGTTAGCATCAGCCCTAGGATAGTTTTAGGGTCAGGGTTATGGTTAGGATCAGCCCTAGGATAGTGTTAAGGTTAGGGTTAGGGTTAGCATCAGCCCTAGGATAGTGTTAGGGTTAGGGTAAGGGTTAGCATCAGCCCTAGGTTAGTGTTAGGGTTAGGGTTAGCATCAGGCCTAGGATTGTGTTAGGGTTAGGGTTAGCATCAGCCCTAGGAGAGTGTTAGGGTTAGGGTTAGGCTTAGCATCAGCCCTAGGATAGTGTTAGGGTTAGGGTTAGAGTTAGCATCAGCCCTAGGATAGTGCTAGGTTTAGGGTTAGCATCAGACCTAGGATAGTGTTAGGGTTACGGTTAGGGTTAGCATCAGGCCTAGGATAGTGTTAGTATTAGGGTTAGCATCAGCCTTAGGATAGTGTTAGGGTTAGGGTTAGGGTTAGCATCAGCCGTAGGATAGTGTTAGGGTTAGGGTTAGCCTCAGACCTAGGATAGTGTTAGAGTTAGGGTTAGGGTTAGCATCAGCCCGAGGATAGTGTTATGGTTAGGGTTAGGGTTAGCATCAGCCCTAGGATAGTGTTAGTGTTAGGGTTAGCATCAGCCCTAGGATAGTGTTAGGGTTAGGGTTAACATCAGCCCTAGGATAGTGTTAGGGTTAGGGTTAGGGTTAGCATCAGCCCTAGGATAGTGTTAGGTTTAGGCTTTGCATCAGACCTAGGATAGTGTTAGGGTTAGGGTTAGGGTTAGGGTTAGCACCAGGCCTAGGATAGTGTTAGTGTTAGGGTTAGCATCAGCCTTAGGATAGTGTTAGTGTTAGGGTTGCAATCAGCCGTAGGATAGTGTTAGGGTTAGGGTTAGCCTCAGCCCTAGGATAGTGTTAGAGTTAGGGTTAGGGTTAGCATAAGCCCTAGGATATTGTTAGGGTTAGGGTAAGGGTTAGCATTAGCCCTAGGATAGTGTTAGTGTTAGGGTTAACATCAGCCCTAGGATAGTGTTAGGGTTAGGGTTAGGGTTAGCATCAGCCCTAGGATAGTATTAGGGTTAGGGTTATGGTTAGGGTTAGGATCAGCTCTAGGATAGTGCTAGGGTTACGGTTAGGGTTAGCATCAGCCCTAGGATAGTGTTAGGGTTAGGGTTAGGGTTAGCATCAGCCCTAGGATAGTGTTAGGGTTAGGGTTAGCATCAGCCCTAGGATAGTGTTAGGGTTAGGGTTAGGGCTAGCATCAGCCCTAGGATAGTGTTAGGGTTAGGGTTAGCATCAGCCCTAGGATAGTGTTAGGGTTATGGTTAGGGTTAGCATCAGCCCTAGGATAGTGTTAGGGTTAGGGTTAGCATCAGCCCTAGGATAGTGTTAGGGTTAGGGTTAGCGTTAGCTTCAGGCCTAGGATAGTGTTAGGGTTAGGGTTAGCATCAGCCCTAGGATAGTGTCAGGGTTAGGGTTAGGGTAAGCATCAGCCCTAGGATAGTGTTAGGGTTAGGGTTAGTATCAACCCTAGGATAGTGTTAGGGTTAGGGTTAGGGTTAGCATCAGGCCTAGGATAGTGTTAGGGTTAGGGTTAGGGTTAGCATCAGCCCTAGGATAGTGTTAGGGTTAGGGTTAGCAACAGCCCTAGGATAGTGTTAGGGTTAGCGTTAGGGTTAGCATCAGCCCGAGGATAGTGTTAGGGTTAGGGTTAGGGTTAGCATCAGCCCTAGGATAGTTTTAGGGTCAGGGTTATGGTTAGGATCAGCCCTAGGATAGTGTTAAGGTTAGGGTTAGGGTTAGCATCAGCCCTAGGATAGTGTTAGGGTTAGGGTAAGGGTTAGCATCAGCCCTAGGTTAGTGTTAGGGTTAGGGTTAGCATCAGGCCTAGGATTGTGTTAGGGTTAGGGTTAGCATCAGCCCTAGGAGAGTGTTAGGGTTAGGGTTAGGCTTAGCATCAGCCCTAGGATAGTGTTAGGGTTAGGGTTAGAGTTAGCATCAGCCCTAGGATAGTGCTAGGTTTAGGGTTAGCATCAGACCTAGGATAGTGTTAGGGTTACGGTTAGGGTTAGCATCAGGCCTAGGATAGTGTTAGTATTAGGGTTAGCATCAGCCTTAGGATAGTGTTAGGGTTAGGGTTAGGGTTAGCATCAGCCGTAGGATAGTGTTAGGGTTAGGGTTAGCCTCAGACCTAGGATAGTGTTAGAGTTAGGGTTAGGGTTAGCATCAGCCCGAGGATAGTGTTATGGTTAGGGTTAGGGTTAGCATCAGCCCTAGGATAGTGTTAGTGTTAGGGTTAGCATCAGCCCTAGGATAGTGTTAGGGTTAGGGTTAACATCAGCCCTAGGATAGTGTTAGGGTTAGGGTTAGGGTTAGCATCAGCCCTAGGATAGTGTTAGGTTTAGGGTTTGCATCAGACCTAGGATAGTGTTAGGGTTAGGGTTAGGGTTAGGGTTAGCACCAGGCCTAGGATAGTGTTAGTGTTAGGGTTAGCATCAGCCTTAGGATAGTGTTAGTGTTAGGGTTGCAATCAGCCGTAGGATAGTGTTAGGGTTAGGGTTAGCCTCAGCCCTAGGATAGTGTTAGAGTTAGGGTTAGGGTTAGCATAAGCCCTAGGATATTGTTAGGGTTAGGGTAAGGGTTAGCATTAGCCCTAGGATAGTGTTAGTGTTAGGGTTAACATCAGCCCTAGGATAGTGTTAGGGTTAGGGTTAGGGTTAGCATCAGCCCTAGGATAGTATTAGGGTTAGGGTTATGGTTAGGGTTAGGATCAGCTCTAGGATAGTGCTAGGGTTACGGTTAGGGTTAGCATCAGCCCTAGGATAGTGTTAGGGTTAGGGTTAGGGTTAGCATCAGCCCTAGGATAGTGTTAGGGTTAGGGTTAGCATCAGCCCTAGGATAGTGTTAGGTTTAGGGTTAGGGCTAGCATCAGCCCTAGGATAGTGTTAGGGTTAGGGTTAGCATCAGCCCTAGGATAGTGTTAGGGTTATGGTTAGGGTTAGCATCAGCCCTAGGATAGTGTTAGGGTTAGGGTTAGCATCAGCCCTAGGATAGTGTTAGGGTTAGGGTTAGCGTTAGCTTCAGGCCTAGGATAGTGTTAGGGTTAGGGTTAGCATCAGCCCTAGGATAGTGTCAGGGTTAGAGTTAGGGTAAGCATCAGCCCTAGGATAGTGTTAGGGTTAGGGTTAGTATCAACCCTAGGATAGTGTTAGGGTTAGGGTTAGGGTTAGCATCAGGCCTAGGATAGTGTTAGGGTTAGGGTTAGGGTTAGCATCAGCCCTAGGATAGTGTTAGGGTTAGGGTTAGCAACAGCCCTAGGATAGTGTTAGGGTTAGGGTTAGGGTTAGCATCAGCCTTAGGATAGTGTCAGTGTTAGGGTTAGCATCAGCCGTAGGATAGTGTTAGGGTTAGGGTTAGCATCAGCCCTAGGATAGTGTTAGAGTTAGGGTTAGGGTTAGCATAAGCCCTAGGATAGTGTTAGGGTTAGGGTAAGGTTTAGCATCAGCCCTAGGATAGTGTTAGTGTTAGGGTTAACATCAGCCCTAGGATAGTGTTAGGGTTACGGTTAGGGTTAGCATCAGCCCTAGGATAGTGATAGGGTTAGGGTTAGGGTTAGCATCAGCCCTAGGATAGTGTTAGGGTTAGGGTTAGCATCAGCCCTAGGATAGTGTTAGGGTTAGGGTTAGGGTTAGCATCAGCCCTAGGATAGTGTTAGGGTTAGGGTTAGCATCAGCCCTAGGATAGTGTTAGGGTTATGGTTTGAGTTAGCATCAGCCCTAGGATAGTGTTAGGGTTAGGGTTAGCATCAGCCCTAGGATAGTGTTAGGTTTAGGGTTAGAGTTAGCATCAGCCCTAGGATAGTGCTAGGTTTAGGGTTAGCATCAGACCTAGGATAGTGTTAGGGTTACGGTTAGGGTTAGCATCAGGCCTAGGATAGTGTTAGTATTAGGGTTAGCATCAGCCTTAGGATAGTGTTAGGGTTAGGGTTAGGGTTAGCATCAGCCGTAGGATAGTGTTAGGGTTAGGGTTAGCCTCAGACCTAGGATAGTGTTAGAGTTAGGGTTAGGGTTAGCATCAGCCCGAGGATAGTGTTATGGTTAGGGTTAGGGTTAGCATCAGCCCTAGGATAGTGTTAGTGTTAGGGTTAGCATCAGCCCTAGGATAGTGTTAGGGTTAGGGTTAACATCAGCCCTAGGATAGTGTTAGGGTTAGGGTTAGGGTTAGCATCAGCCCTAGGATAGTGTTAGGGTTAGGGTTAGCCTCAGCCCTAGGATAGTGTTAGAGTTAGGGGTAGGGTTAGCATAAGCCTTAGGATATTGTTAGGGTTAGGGTAAGGGTTAGCATGAGCCCTAGGATAGTGGTAGTGTTAGGGTTAACATCAGCCCTAGGATAGTGTTAGGGTTAGGGTTAGGGTTAGCATCAGCCCCAGGATAGTATTAGGGTTAGGGTTATGGTTAGGGTTAGGATCAGCTCTAGGATAGTGCTAGGGTTACGGTTAGGGTTAGCATCAGCCCTAGGATAGTGTTAGGGTTAGGGTTAGGGTTAGCATCAGCCCTAGGATAGTGTTAGGGTTAGGGTTAGCATCAGCCCTAGGATAGTGTTAGGGTTAGGGTTAGGGTTAGCATCAGCCCTAGGATAGTGTTAGGGTTAGGGTTAGCATCAGCCCTAGGATAGTGTCAGGGTTAGAGTTAGGGTAAGCATCAGCCCTAGGATAGTGTTAGGGTTAGGGTTAGCATCAGCCCTAGGATAGTGTTAGGGTTAGGGTTAGCGTTAGCATCAGGCCTAGGATAGTGTTAGGGTTAGGGTTAGGGTTAGCATCAGCCCTAGGATAGTGTTAGGGTTAGGGTTAGCAACAGCCCTAGGATAGTGTTAGGGTTAGGGTTAGGGTTAGCATCAGCCCGAGGATAGTGTTAGGGTTAGGGTTAGGGTTAGCATCAGCCCTAGGATAGTGTTAGTGTTAGGGTTAGCATCAGCCCTAGGATAGTGTTAGGGTTAGGGTTAACATCAGCCCTAGGATAGTGTTAGGGTTAGGGTTAGGGTTAGCATCAGCCCTAGGATAGTGTTAGGTTTAGGGTTAGCATCAGACCTAGGATAGTGTTAGCGTTAGGGTTAGGGTTAGCACCAGGCCTAGGATAGTGTTAGTGTTAGGGTTAGCATCAGCCTTAGGATAGTGTCAGTGTTAGGGTTAGCATCAGCCGTAGGATAGTGTTAGGGTTAGGGTTAGCCTCAGCCCTAGGATAGTGTTAGAGTTAGGGTTAGGGTTAGCATCAGCCCTAGGATAGTGTTAGGGTTGGGTTAGGGTTAGCATCAGGCCTAGGATAGTGTTAGGCTTAGGGTTAGCATCAGCCCTAGGATAGTGTTAGCGTTAGGGTTAGGGTTAGCATCAGCCCTAGGATAGTGTTAGGGTTAGGGTTAGCATCAACCCTAGGATAGTGTTAGGGTTAGGGTTAGGGTTAGCATCAGCCCTAGGAGAGTGTTAGGGTTAGGGATAGGGTTAGCATCAGGCCTAGGATAGTGTTAGGGTTAGGGTTAACATCAGCCCTAGGATAGTGTTAGGGTTAGGGTTAGGGTTAGCATCAGCCCTAGGATAGTGTTAGGGTTAGGGTTAGGGTTAGCATCAGCCCTAGGAGAGTGTTAGGGTTAGGGATAGGGTTAGCATCAGGCCTAGGATAGTGTTAGGGTTAGGGTTAACATCACCCCTAGGATAGTGTTAGGGTTAGGGTTAGGGTTAGCATCAGCCCTAGGATAGTGTTAGGGTTAGGGTTAGGGTTAGCATCAGCCCTAGGATAGTGTCAGTGTTAGGGTTAGCATCAGCCCTAGGATAGTGTTAGTGTTAGCATTAGGGGTAGCATCAGCCCTAGGATAGTGTTAGGGTTAGGGTTAGGGTTAGCATCAGCCCTAGGACAGTATTAGGGTTAGGGTTAGTGTTAGGGTTAGGGTTAGGATCAGCTCTAGGATAGTGTTAGGTTTACGGTTAGGGTTAGCATCAGCCCTAGGATAGTGTTAGGGTTAGGGTTAGGGTTAGCATCAGCCCTAGGATAGTGTTAGGGTTAGGGTTAGCATCAACCCTAGGATAGTGTTAGGGTTAGGGTTAGGGTTACCATCAGCCCTAGGATAGTGTTAGGGTTAGGGTTAGCATCAGCCCTAGGATAGTGTTAGGGTTAGGGTTAGGGTTAGCATCAGCCCTAGGATATTGTTAGGGTTAGGGTTAGCATCAGGCCTAGGATAGTGTTAGGGTTAGGGTTAGCATCAGCCCTAGGATAGTGTTAGGGTTAGGATTAGGGTTAGCATCAGCCCTAGGATAGTGTTAGGTTTAGGGTTATCCTCAGCCCTAAGATAGTGTTAGAGTTAGGGTTAGGGTTAGCATCAGCCCTAGGATAGTGTTAGGGTTAGGGTTAGGGTTAGCATCAGCCCTAGGATAGTGTTAGTGTTAGGGTTAGCATCAGCCCTAGGATAGTGTTAGGGTTAGGGTTAGGGTTAGCATCAGCCCTAGGATAGTTTTAGGGTCAGGGTTATGGTTAGGATCAGCCCTAGGATAGTGTTAAGGTTAGTGTTAGGGTTAGCATCAGCCCTAGGATAGTGTTAGGGTTAGGGTAAGGGTTAGCATCAGCCCTAGGTTAGTGTTAGGGTTAGGGTTAGCATCAGGCCTAGGATAGTGTTAGGGTTAGGGTTAGCATCAGCCCTAGGAGAGTGTTAGGGTTAGGGTTAGGCTTAGCATCAGCCCTAGGATAGTGTTAGGGTTAGGGTTAGAGTTAGCATAAGCCCTAGGATAGTGCTAGGTTTAGGGTTAGCATCAGACCTAGGATAGTGTTAGGGTTACGGTTAGGGTTAGCATCAGGCCTAGGATAGTGTTAGTATTAGGGTTAGCATCAGCCTTAGGATAGTGTTAGGGTTAGGGTTAGGGTTAGCATCAGCCGTAGGATAGTATTAGGGTTAGGGTTAGCCTCAGACCTAGGATAGTGTTAGAGTTAGGGTTAGGGTTAGCATCAGCCCGAGGATAGTGTTATGGTTAGGGTTAGGGTTAGCATCAGCCCTAGGATAGTGTTAGTGTTAGGGTTAGCATCAGCCCTAGGATAGTGTTAGGGTTAGGGTTAACATCAGCCCTAGGATAGTGTTAGGGTTAGGGTTAGGGTTAGCATCAGCCCTAGGATAGTGTTAGGTTTAGGGTTTGCATCAGACCTAGGATAGTGTTAGGGTTAGGGTTAGGGTTAGCACCAGGCCTAGGATAGTGTTAGTGTTAGGGTTAGCATCAGCCTTAGGATAGTGTTAGTGTTAGGGTTGCAATCAGCCGTAGGATAGTGTTAGGGTTAGGGTTAGCCTCAGCCCTAGGATAGTGTTAGAGTTAGGGTTAGGGTTAGCATAAGCCCTAGGATATTGTTAGGGTTAGGGTAAGGGTTAGCATTAGCCCTAGGATAGTGTTAGTGTTAGGGTTAACATCAGCCCTAGGATAGTGTTAGGGTTAGGGTTAGGGTTAGCATCAGCCCTAGGATAGTATTAGGGTTAGGGTTATGGTTAGGGTTAGGATCAGCTCTAGGATAGTGCTAGGGTTAGGGTTAGGGTTAGCATCAGCCCTAGGATAGTGTTAGGGTTAGGGTTAGCATCAGCCCTAGGATAGTGTTAGGGTTAGGGTTAGGGCTAGCATCAGCCCTAGGATAGTGTTAGGGTTAGGGTTAGCATCAGCCCTAGGATAGTGTTAGGGTTATGGTAAGGGTTAGCATCAGCCCTAGGATAGTGTTAGGGTTAGGGTTAGCATCAGCCCTAGGATAGTGTTAGGGTTAGGGTTAGCGTTAGCTTCAGGCCTAGGATAGTGTTAGGGTTAGGGTTAGCATCAGCCCTAGGATAGTGTCAGGGTTAGGGTTAGGGTAAGCATCAGCCCTAGGATAGTGTTAGGGTTAGGGTTAGTATCAACCCTAGGATAGTGTTAGGGTTAGGGTTAGGGTTAGCATCAGGCCTAGGATAGTGTTAGGGTTAGGTTTAGGGTTAGCATCAGCCCTAGGATAGTGTTAGGGTTAGGATTAGCAACAGCCCTAGGATAGTGTTAGGGTTAGGGTTAGGGTTAGCATCAGCCCGAGGATAGTGTTAGGGTTAGGGTTAGGGTTAGCATCAGCCCTAGGATAGTTTTAGGGTCAGGGTTATGGTTAGGATCAGCCCTAGGATAGTGTTAAGGTTAGGGTTAGGGTTAGCATCAGCCCTAGGATAGTGTTAGGGTTAGGGTAAGGGTTAGCATCAGCCCTAGGTTAGTGTTAGGGTTAGGGTTAGCATCAGGCCTAGGATTGTGTTAGGGTTAGGGTTAGCATCAGCCCTAGGAGAGTGTTAGGGTTAGGGTTAGGCTTAGCATCAGCCCTAGGATAGTGTTAGGGTTAGGGTTAGAGTTAGCATCAGCCCTAGGATAGTGCTAGGTTTAGGGTTAGCATCAGACCTAGGATAGTGTTAGGGTTACGGTTAGGGTTAGCATCAGGCCTAGGATAGTGTTAGTATTAGGGTTAGCATCAGCCTTAGGATAGTGTTAGGGTTAGGGTTAGGGTTAGCATCAGCCGTAGGATAGTGTTAGGGTTAGGGTTAGCCTCAGACCTAGGATAGTGTTAGAGTTAGGGTTAGGGTTAGCATCAGCCCGAGGATAGTGTTATGGTTAGGGTTAGGGTTAGCATCAGCCCTAGGATAGTGTTAGTGTTAGGGTTAGCATCAGCCCTAGGATAGTGTTAGGGTTAGGGTTAACATCAGCCCTAGGATAGTGTTAGGGTTAGGGTTAGGGTTAGCATCAGCCCTAGGATAGTGTTAGGTTTAGGGTTTGCATCAGACCTAGGATAGTGTTAGGGTTAGGGTTAGGGTTAGGGTTAGCACCAGGCCTAGGATAGTGTTAGTGTTAGGGTTAGCATCAGCCTTAGGATAGTGTTAGTGTTAGGGTTGCAATCAGCCGTAGGATAGTGTTAGGGTTAGGGTTAGCCTCAGCCCTAGGATAGTGTTAGAGTTAGGGTTAGGGTTAGCATAAGCCCTAGGATATTGTTAGGGTTAGGGTAAGGGTTAGCATTAGCCCTAGGATAGTGTTAGTGTTAGGGTTAACATCAGCCCTAGGATAGTGTTAGGGTTAGGGTTAGGGTTAGCATCAGCCCTAGGATAGTATTAGGGTTAGGGTTATGGTTGGGTTAGGATCAGCTCTAGGATAGTGCTAGGGTTACGGTTAGGGTTAGCATCAGCCCTAGGATAGTGTTAGGGTTAGGGTTAGGGTTAGCATCAGCCCTAGGATAGTGTTAGGGTTAGGGTTAGCATCAGCCCTAGGATAGTGTTAGGGTTAGGGTTAGGGCTAGCATCAGCCCTAGGATAGTGTTAGGGTTAGGGTTAGCATCAGCCCTAGGATAGTGTTAGGGTTATGGTTAGGGTTAGCATCAGCCCTAGGATAGTGTTAGGGTTAGGGTTAGCATCAGCCCTAGGATAGTGTTAGGGTTAGGGTTAGCGTTAGCTTCAGGCCTAGGATAGTGTTAGGGTTAGGGTTAGCATCAGCCCTAGGATAGTGTCAGGGTTAGGGTTAGGGTAAGCATCAGCCCTAGGATAGTGTTAGGGTTAGGGTTAGTATCAACCCTAGGATAGTGTTAGGGTTAGGGTTAGGGTTAGCATCAGGCCTAGGATAGTGTTAGGGTTAGGGTTAGGGTTAGCATCAGCCCTAGGATAGTGTTAGGGTTAGGGTTAGCAACAGCCCTAGGATAGTGTTAGGGTTAGGGTTAGGGTTAGCATCAGCCCGAGGATAGTGTTAGGGTTAGGGTTAGGGTTAGCATCAGCCCTAGGATAGTTTTAGGGTCAGGGTTAGCATCAGCCCTAGGATAGTGTTAGGGTTAGGGTTAACATCAGCCCTAGGATAGTGTTAGGGTTAGGGTTAGGGTTAGCATCAGCCCTAGGATAGTGTTAGGTTTAGGGTTAGCATCAGACCTAGGATAGTGTTAGGGTTCTGGTTAGGGTTAGCACCAGGCCTAGGATAGTGTTAGTGTTAGGGTTAGCATCAGCCTTAGGATAGTGTCAGTGTTAGGGTTAGCATCAGCCGTAGGATAGTGTTAGGGTTAGGGTTAGCATCAGCCCTAGGATAGTGTTAGAGTTAGGGTTAGGGTTAGCATAAGCCCTAGGATAGTGTTAGAGTTAGGGTAAGGTTTAGCATCAGCCCTAGGATAGTGTTAGTGTTAGGGTTAACATCAGCCCTAGGATAGTGTTAGGGTTACGGTTAGGGTTAGCATCAGCCCTAGGATAGTGATAGGGTTAGGGTTAGGGTTAGCATCAGCCCTAGGATAGTGTTAGGGTTAGGGTTAGCATCAGCCCTAGGATAGTGTTAGGGTTAGGGTTAGGGTTAGCATCAGCCCTAGGATAGTGTTAGGGTTAGGGTTAGCATCAGCCCTAGGATAGTGTTAGGGTTATGGTTTGAGTTAGCATCAGCCCTAGGATAGTGTTAGGGTTAGGGTTAGCATCAGCCCTAGGATAGTGTTAGGTTTAGGGTTAGAGTTAGCATCAGCCCTAGGATAGTGCTAGGTTTAGGGTTAGCATCAGACCTAGGATAGTGTTAGGGTTACGGTTAGGGTTAGCATCAGGCCTAGGATAGTGTTAGTATTAGGGTTAGCATCAGCCTTAGGATAGTGTTAGGGTTAGGGTTAGGGTTAGCATCAGCCGTAGGATAGTGTTAGGGTTAGGGTTAGCCTCAGACCTAGGATAGTGTTAGAGTTAGGGTTAGGGTTAGCATCAGCCCGAGGATAGTGTTATGGTTAGGGTTAGGGTTAGCATCAGCCCTAGGATAGTGTTAGTGTTAGGGTTAGCATCAGCCCTAGGATAGTGTTAGGGTTAGGGTTAACATCAGCCCTAGGATAGTGTTAGGGTTAGGGTTAGGGTTAGGATCAGCCCTAGGATAGTGTTAGGGTTAGGGTTAGCCTCAGCCCTAGGATAGTGTTAGAGTTAGGGGTAGGGTTAGCATAAGCCTTAGGATATTGTTAGGGTTAGGGTAAGGGTTAGCATGAGCCCTAGGATAGTGTTAGTGTTAGGGTTAACATCAGCCCTAGGATAGTGTTAGGGTTAGGGTTAGGGTTAGCATCAGCCCCAGGATAGTATTAGGGTTAGGGTTATGGTTAGGGTTAGGATCAGCTCTAGGATAGTGCTAGGGTTACGGTTAGGGTTAGCATCAGCCCTAGGATAGTGTTAGGGTTAGGGTTAGGGTTAGCATCAGCCCTAGGATAGTGTTAGGGTTAGGGTTAGCATCAGCCCTAGGATAGTGTTAGGGTTAGGGTTAGGGTTAGCATCAGCCCTAGGATAGTGTTAGGGTTAGGGTTAGCATCAGCCCTAGGATAGTGTTAAGGTTAGGGTTAGGGTTAGCATCAGCCCTAGGATAGTGTTAGGGTTAGGGTTAGCATCAGCCCTAGGATAGTGTTAGGGTTAGGGTTAGCGTTAGCATCAGGCCTAGGATAGTGTTAGGGTTAGGGTTAGGGTTAGCATCAGCCCTAGGATAGTGTTAGGGTTAGGGTTAGCAACAGCCCTAGGATAGTGTTAGGGTTAGGGTTAGGGTTAGCATCAGCCCGAGGATAGTGTTAGGGTTAGGGTTAGGGTTAGCATCAGCCCTAGGATAGTGTTAGTGTTAGGGTTAGCATCAGCCCTAGGATAGTGTTAGGGTTAGGGTTAACATCAGCCCTAGGATAGTGTTAGGGTTAGGGTTAGGGTTAGCATCAGCCCTAGGATAGTGTTAGGTTTAGGGTTAGCATCAGACCTAGGATAGTGTTAGCGTTAGGGTTAGGGTTAGCACCAGGCCTAGGATAGTGTTAGTGTTAGGGTTAGCATCAGCCTTAGGATAGTGTCAGTGTTAGGGTTAGCATCAGCCGTAGGATAGTGTTAGGGTTAGGGTTAGCCTCAGCCCTAGGATAGTGTTAGAGTTAGGGTTAGGGTTAGCATAAGCCCTAGGATAGTGTTAGGGTTAGGGTAAGGTTTAGCATCAGCCCTAGGATAGTGTTAGTGTTAGGGTTAACATCAGCCTTAGGATAGTGATAGGGTTAGGGTTAGGGTTAGCATCAGCCCTAGGATAGTGTTAGGGTTAGTGTTAGCATCAGCCCTAGGATAGTGTTAGGGTTAGGGTTAGGGTTAGCATCAGCCCTAGGATAGTGTTAGGGTTAGGGTTAGCATCAGCCCTAGGATAGTGTTAGGGTTAGGGTTAGGGTTAGCCTCAGGCGTAGGATAGTGTTAGGGTTAGGGTTAGGGTTAGCATCAGCCCTAGGATAGTGTTAGGGTTAGGGTTAGCAACAGCCCTAGGATAGTGATAGGGTTAGGGTTAGGGTTAGCATCAGCCCTAAGATAGTGTTAGGGTTAGGGTTAGCATCAGCCCTAGGATAGTATTATGGTTAGGGTTAGGGTTAGCTTCAGGCCTAGGATAGTGTTAGGGTTAGGGTTAGCATCAGCCCTAGGATAGTGTTAGGGTTATGGTTAGGGTTAGCATCAGCCCTAGGATAGTGTAAGGGTTAGGGTTAGCATCAACCCTAGGATAGTGTTAGGGTTAGGGTTAGGGTCAGCATCAGCCCTAGAAGAGTGTTAGGGTTAGGGATAGGGTTAGCATCAGGCCTAGGACAGTGTTAGGGTTAGGGTTAACATCAGCCCTATGATAGTGTTAGGGGTAGGGTTAGGGTTAGCATCAGCCCTAGGATAGTGTTAGGGTTAGGGTTAGCATAAGCCCTAGGATAGTGTTAGAGTTAAGGTTAGGGTTAGCATCAGGCCTAGGATAGTGTTAGGGTTAGGGTTAGCGTCAGCCCTAGGATAGTGTTAGGGTTAGGGTTCGGGTTAGCATCAGCCGTAAGATAGTGTTAGGGTTAGGGTTAGCCTCAGCCCTAAGATAGTGTTAGTGTTAGCGTTAGGGGTAGCATCAGCCCTAGGATAGTGTTAGGGTTAGGGTTAGGGTTAGCATCAGCCCTAAGATAGAGTTAGTGTTAGGGATAGCATCAGCCCTAGGATAGTGTTAGGGTTAGGGTTAGGGTTAGCATCAGCCCTAGGATAGTGTTAGGTTTAGGGTTAGCATCAGCCCTAGGATAGTGTTAGGGTTAGGGTTAGGGTTAGCATCAGCCCTAGGATAGTGTTAGGGTTAGGGTTAGCATCAGCCCTAGGATAGTGTTAGGGTTGGGTTAGGGTTAGCATCAGGCCTAGGATAGTGTTAGGGTTAGGGTTAGCATCAGCCCTAGGATAGTGTTAGCGTTAGGGTTAGGGTTAGCATCAGCCCTAGGATAGTGTTAGGGTTAGGGTTAGCATCAACCCTAGGATAGTGTTAGGGTTAGGGTTAGGGTTAGCATCAGCCCTAGGAGAGTGTTAGGGTTAGGGTTAGGGTTAGCATCAGCCCTAGGATAGTGTTAGGGTCAGTGTTAGGGTTAGCATCTGCCCTAGGATAGTGTTAAGGTTAGGGTTAGGGTTAGCATCAGCCCTAGGATAGTGTTAGGGTTAGGGTTAGCATCAGCCCTAGGATAGTGTTAGGGTTAGGGTTAGGGTTAGCATCAGCCCGAGGATAGTTTTAGGGTCAGGGTTAGGGTTAGCATCAGCCCTAGGATAGTGTTAAGGTTAGGGTTAGGGTTAGCATCAGCCCTAGGATACTATTAGGGTTAGGGTTAGCATCATCCCTAGGATAGTGTTAGGGTTAGGGTTAGGGTTACCACCAGGCCTATGATAATGTTAGTGTTAGGGTTAGCATCAGCCTTAGGATAGTGTTACGGTTATGGTTAGGGTTAGCATCAGCCGTAGGATAGTGTTAGGGTTGGGTTAGCCTCAGCCCTAGGATAGTGTTAGAGTTAGGGTTAGGGTTAGCATCAGCCCTAGGATAGTGTTAGGGTTAGGGTTAGGGTTAGCATCAGCCCTAGGATAGTGTTAGTGTTAGGGTTAGCATCAGCCCTAGGATAGTGTTAGGGTTAGGGTTAGGGTTAGCATCAGCCCTAGGATAGTATTAGGGTTAGGGTTAGTGTTAGGGTTAGGGTTAGGATCAGCTCTAGGATAGTGTTAGGTTTACGGTTAGGGTTAGCATCAGCCCTAGGATAGTGTTAGGGTTAGGGTTAGGGTTAGCATCAGCCCTAGGATAGTGTTAGGGTTAGGGTTAGCATCAACCCTAGGATAGTGTTAGGGTTAGGGTTAGGGTTACCATCAGCCCTAGGATAGTGTTAGGGTTAGGGTTAGCATCAGCCCTAGGATAGTGTTAGGGTTAGGGTTAGGGTTAGCATCAGCCCTAGGATATTGTTAGGGTTAGGGTTAGCATCAGCCCTAGGATAGTGTTAGGGTTAGAGTTAGGGTTAGCACCAGGCCTAGGATAGTGTTAGGGTTAGGGTAAGCATCAGCCCTAGGATAGTGTTAGGGTTAGGGTTAGGGTTAGCATCAGCCCTAGGATAGTGTTAGGGTTAGGGTTAGCATCAGCCCTAGGATAGTGTTAGGGTTAGGGTTAGGGTTAGCATCAGCCCTAGGATAGTGTTAGGGTTAGGGTTCGGGTTAGCACCAGGCCTAGGATAGTGTTAGGGTTAGGGTAAGCATCAGCCCTAGGATAGTGTTAGGGTTAGGGTTAGGGTTAGCATCAGCCCTAGGATAGTGTTAGTGTTAGGGTTAGCATCAGCCCTAGGATAGTGTTAGGGTTAGGGTTAGCATCAGCCCTAGGATAGTGTTAGAGTTAGGGTTAGCATCAGCCCTAGGATAGTGTTAGGGTTAGGGTTAGGGTTAGCCTCAGGCCTAGTATAGTGTTAGGGTTAGGGTTAGGGTTAGCATCAGCCCTAGGATAGTGTTAGGTTTAGGGTTAGCATCAGCCCTAGGATAGTGTTAGGGTTAGGGTTAGGGTTAGCATCAGCCCTAGGATAGTGTTAGGGTTAGGGTTAGCATCAGCCCTAGGATAGTGTTAGGGTTAGTGTTAGGGTTAGCATCAGGCCTAGCATAGTGTTAGGGTTAGGGTTAGCATCAGCCCTAGGATAGTGTTAGGGTTAGGGTTAGGGTTAGCATCAGCCCTAGGATAGTGTTAGGGTTAGGGTTAGCATCAACCCTAGGATAATGTTAGGGTTAGGGTTAGGGTTAGCATCAGCCCTAGGAGAGTGTTAGGGTTAGGGATAGGGTTAGCATCAGGCTTAGGATAGTGTTAGGGTTAGGGTTAACATCAGCCCTAGGATAGTGTTAGGGTTAGGGTTAGGGTTAGCATCAGCCCTAGGATAGTGTTAGGGTTAGGGTTAGCATCAGCCATAGGATAGTGTTAGGGATAGGGTTAGGGTTAGCATCAGGCCTAGGATAGTGTTAGGGTTAGGGTTAGCATCAGCCCTAGGATAGTGTTAGGGTTAGGATTAGGGTTAGCATCAGACCCAGGATAGTGTTAGGTTTAGGGTTATCCTGAGCCCTAAGATAGTGTTAGAGTTAGGGTTAGGGTTAGCATCAGCCCTAGGATAGTGTTAGTGTTAGGGTTACCATCAGCCCTAGGATAGTGTTAGGGTTAGGGTTAGGGTTAGCATCAGCCCTAGGATAGTTTTAGGGTCAGGGTTATGGTTAGGATCAGCCCTAGGATAGTGTTAAGGTTAGGGTTAGGGTTAGCATCAGCCCTAGGATAGTGTTAGGGTTAGGGTAAGGGTTAGCATCAGCCCTAGGATAGTGTTAGGGTTAGGGTTAGCATCAGGCCTAGGATAGTGTTAGGGTTAGGGTTAGCATCAGCCCTAGGAGAGTGTTAGGGTTAGGGTTAGGCTTAGCATCTGCCCTAGGATAGTGTTAGGGTTAGGGTTAGAGTTAGCATCAGCCCTAGGATAGTGCTAGGTTTAGGGTTAGCATCAGACCTAGGATAGTGTTAGGGTTACGGTTAGGGTTAGCATCAGGCCTAGGATAGTGTTAGTATTAGGGTTAGCATCAGCCTTAGGATAGTGTTAGGGTTAGGGTTAGGGTTAGCATCAGCCGTAGGATAGTGTTAGGGTTAGGGTTAGCCTCAGACCTAGGATAGTGTTAGAGTTAGGGTTAGGGTTAGCATCAGCCCGAGGATAGTGTTAGGGTTAGGGTTAGGGTTAGCATCAGCCCTAGGATAGTGTTAGTGTTAGGGTTAGCATCAGCCCTAGGATAGTGTTAGGGTTAGGGTTAACATCAGCCCTAGGATAGTGTTAGGGTTAGGGTTAGGGTTAGCATCAGCCCTAGGATAGTGTTAGGTTTAGGGTTTGCATCAGACCTAGGATAGTGTTAGGGTTAGGGTTAGGGTTAGCACCAGGCCTAGGATAGTGTTAGTGTTAGGGTTAGCATCAGCCTTAGGATAGTGTTAGTGTTAGGGTTGCAATCAGCCGTAGGAAAGTGTTAGGGTTAGGGTTAGCCTCAGCCCTAGGATAGTGTTAGAGTTAGGGTTAGGGTTAGCATAAGCCCTAGGATATTGTTAGGGTTAGGGTAAGGGTTAGCATCAGCCCTAGTATAGTGTTAGTGTTAGGGTTAACATCAGCCCTAGGATAGTGTTAGGGTTACTGTTAGGGTTAGCATCAGCCCTAGGATAGTATTAGGGTTAGGGTTATGGTTAGGGTTAGGATCAGCTCTAGGATAGTGCTAGGGTTACGGTTAGGGTTAGCATCAGCCCTAGGATAGTGTTAGGGTTAGGGTTAGGGTTAGCATCAGCCCTAGGATAGTGTTAGGGTTAGGGTTAGCATCAGCCCTAGGATAGTGTTAGGGTTAGGGTTAGGGTTAGCATCAGCCCTAGGATAGTGTTAGGGTTAGGGTTACCATCAGCCCTAGGATAGTGTTAAGGTTAGGGTTAGGGTTAGCATCAGCCCTAGGATAGTGTTAGGGTTAGGGTTAGCATCAGCCCTAGGATAGTGTTAGGGTTAGGGTAAGCGTTAGCATCAGGCCTAGGATAGTGTTAGGGTTAGGGTTAGGGTTAGCATCAGCCCTAGGATAGTGTTAGGGTTAGGGTTAGCAACAGCCCTAGGATAGTGTTAGGGTTAGGGTTAGGGTTAGCATCAGCCCGAGGATAGTGTTAGGGTTAGGGTTAGGGTTAGCATCAGCCCTAGGATAGTGTTAGTGTTAGGGTTAGCATCAGCCCTAGGATAGTGTTAGGGTTAGGGTTAACATCAGCCCTAGGATAGTGTTAGGGTTAGGGTTAGGGTTAGCATCGGCCCTAGGATAGTGTTAGGTTTAGGGTTAGCATCAGACCTAGGATAGTGTTAGGGTTAGGGTTAGGGTTAGCACCAGGCCTAGGATAGTGTTAGTGTTAGGGTTAGCATCAGCCTTAGGATAGTGTCAGTGTTAGGGTTAGCATCAGCCGTAGGATAGTGTTAGCGTTAGGGTTAGCCTCAGCCCTAGGATAGTGTTAGAGTTAGGGTTAGGGTTAGCATAAGCCCTAGGATAGTGTTAGGGTTAGGGTAAGGTTTAGCATCAGCCCTAGGATAGTGTTAGTGTTAGGGTTAACATCAGCCCTAGGATAGTGATAGGGTTAGGGTTAGCATCAGCCCTAGGATAGTGTTAGGGTTAGGGTTAGGGTTAGCATCAGCCCTAGGATAGTGTTAGGGTTAGGGTTAGCATCAGCCCTAGGATAGTGTTAGTGTTATGGTTAGAGTTAGCATCAGCCCTAGGATAGTGTTAGGGTTAGGGTTAGCATCAGCCCTAGGATAGTGTTAGGGTTAGGGTTAGGGTTAGCCTCAGGCTTAGGATAGTGTTAGGGTTAGGGTTAGGGTTAGCATCAGCCCTAGGATAGTGTTAGGGTTAGGGTTAGCAACAGCCCTAGGATAGTGATAGGGTTAGGGTTAGGGTTAGCATCAGCCCTAAGATAGTGTTAGGGTTAGGGTTAGCATCAGCCCTAGGATAGTGTTAGGGTTAGGGTTAGGGTTAGCATCAGGCCTAGGATAGTGTTAGGGTTAGGGTTAGCATCAGCCCTAGGATAGAGTTAGGGTTAGGGTTAGGGTTAGCATCAGCCCTAGGATAGTGTAAGGGTTAGGGTTAGCATCAACCCTAGGATAGTGTTAGGGTTAGGGTTAGGGTCAGCATCAGCACTAGAAGAGTGTTAGGGTTAGGGATAGGGTTAGCATCAGGCCTAGGATAGTGTTAGGGTTAGGGTTAACATCAGCCCTATGATAGTGTTAGGGTTAGGGTTAGGGTTAGCATCAGCCCTAGGATAGTGTTAGGGTTAGGGTTAGCATAAGCCCTAGGATAGTGTTAGAGTTAAGGTTAGGGTTAGCATCAGGCCTAGGATAGTGTTAGGGTTAGGGTTAGCGTCAGCCCTAGGATAGTGTTAGGGTTAGGGTTCGGGTTAGCATCAGCCGTAAGATAGTGTTAGGGTTAGGGTTAGCCTCAGCCCTAAGATAGTGTTAGTGTTAGCGTTAGGGGTAGCATCAGCCCTAGGATAGTGTTAGGGTTAGGGTTAGCGTTAGCATCAGCCCTAAGATAGAGTTAGTGTTAGTGTTAGCATCAGCCCTAGGATAGTGTTAGGGTTAGGGTTAGGGTTAGCATCAGCCCTAGGATAGTGTTAGGTTTAGGGTTAGCATCAGCCCTAGGATAGTGTTAGGGTTAGGGTTAGGGTTAGCATCAGCCCTAGGATAGTGTTAGGGTTAGGGTTAGCATCAGCCCTAGGATAGTGTTAGGGTTGGGTTAGGGTTAGCATCAGGCCTAGGATAGTGTTAGGGTTAGGGTTAGCATCAGCCCTAGGATAGTGTTAGCGTTAGGGTTAGGGTTAGCATCAGCCCTAGGATAGCGTTAGGGTTAGGGTTAGCATCAACCCTAGGATAGTGTTAGGGTTAGGGTTAGGGTTAGCATCAGCCTAGGAGAGTGTTAGGGTTAGGGATAGGGTTAGCATCAGGCCTAGGATAGTGTTAAGGTTAGGGTTAACATCAGCCCTAGGATAGTGTTAGGGTTAGGGTTAGGGTTAGCATCAGCCCTAGGATAGTGTTAGGGTGAGGGTTAGGGTTAGCATCAGCCCTAGGATAGTGTCAGTGTTATGGTTAGCATCAGCCCTAGGATAGTGTTAGGGTTAGGGTTAGGGTTAGCATCAGCCCTAGGATAGTGTTAGGGTTAGGGTTAGCATCAGCCCTAGGATAGTGTTAGGGTTAGGGTTAGGGTTAGCATCAGCCCTAGGATAGTGTTAGGGTCAGGGTTAGGGTTAGCATCAGCCCTAGGATAGTGTTAAGGTTAGGGTTAGGGTTAGCATCAGCCCTAGGATAGTGTTAGGGTTAGGGTTAGCATCAGCCCTAGGATAGTGTTAGGGTTAGGGTTAGGGTTAGCATCAGCCCTAGGATAGTGTTAGGGTCAGGGTTAGGGTTAGCATCAGCCCTAGGATAGTGTTAAGGTTAGGGTTAGGGTTAGCATCAGCCCTAGGATACTATTAGGGTTAGGGTTAGCTTCAGCCCTAGGATAGTGTTAGGGTTAGGGTTAGGGTTAGCACCAGGCCTATGATAATGTTAGTGTTAGGGTTAGCATCAGCCTTAGGACAGTGTTACGGTTATGGTTAGGGTTAGCATCAGCCGTAGGATAGTGTTAGGGTTGGGTTAGCCTCAGCCCTAGGATAGTGTTAGAGTTAGGGTTAGGGTTAGCATCAGCCCTAGGATAGTGTTAGGGTTAGGGTTAGGGTTAGCATCAGCCCTAGGATAGTGTTAGTGTTAGGGTTAGCATCAGCCCTAGGATAGTGTTAGGGTTAGGGTTAGGGTTAGCATCAGCCCTAGGATATTGTTAGGGTTAGGGTTAGCATCAGGCCTAGGATAGTGTTAGGGTTAGGGTTAGCATCAGCCCTAGGATAGTGTTAGGGTTAGGATTAGCATCAGCCCTAGGATAGTGTTAGTGTTAGGGTTAGGGTTAGCATCAGCCCTAGGATAGTGTTAGGGTCAGGGTTAGGGTTAGCATCAGCCCTAGGATAGTGTTAAGGTTAGGGTTAGGGTTAGCATCAGCCCTAGGATACTATTAGGGTTAGATTTAGCATCAGCCCTAGGATAGTGTTAGGGTTAGGGTTAGGGTTAGCACCAGGCCTATGATAATGTTAGTGTTACGGTTAGCATCAGCCTTAGGATAGTGTTACGGTTAGGGTTAGGGTTAGCATCAGCCGTAGGAAAGTGTTAGGGTTGGGTTAGCCTCAGCCCTAGGATAGTGTTAGAGTTAGGGTTAGGGTTAGCATCAGCCCTAGGATAGTGTTAGGGTTAGGGTTAGGGTTAGCATCAGCCCTAGGATAGTGTTAGCGTTAGGGTTAGCATCAGCCCTAGGATAGTGTTAGGGTTAGGGTTAGGGTTAGCTTCAGCCCTAGGATAGTGTTAGGGTTAGGGTTAGCATCAGCCCTAGGAGAGTGTTAGGGTTAGGGTTAGGGTTAGCATCAGCCGTAGGATAGTGTTAGGGTTAGGGTTAGCAACAGCCCTAGGATAGTGTTAGGGTTAGGGTTAGGGTTAGCATCAGCCCGAGGATAGTGTTAGGGTTAGGTTTAGGGTTAGCATCAGCCCTAGGATAGTGTTAGTGTTAGGGTTAGCATCAGCCCTAGGATAGTGTTAGGGTTAGGGTTAACATCAGCCCTAGGATAGTGTTAGGGTTAGGGTTAGGGTTAGCATCAGCCCTAGGATAGTGTTAGGTTTAGGGTTAGCATCAGACCTAGGATAGTGTTAGGGTTAGGGTTAGGGTTAGCACCAGGCCTAGGATAGTGTTAGTGTTAGGGTTAGCATCAGCCTTAGGATAGTGTTAGTGTTAGGGTTAGCATCAGCCGTAGGATAGTGTTAGGGTTAGGGTTAGCCTCAGCCCTAGGATAGTGTTAGAGTTAGGGTTAGGGTTAGCATAAGCCCTAGGATAGTGTTAGGGTTAGGGTAAGGGTTAGCATCAGCCCTAGGATAGTGTTAGTGTTAGGGTTAACATCAGCCCTAGGATAGTGTTAGGGTTAGGGTTAGGGTTAGCATCAGCCCTAGGATAGTATTAGGGTTAGGGTTAGGGTTAGGGTTAGGATCAGCTCTAGGATAGTGTTAGGGTTACGGTTAGGGTTAGCATCAGCCCTAGGATAGTGATAGGGTTAGGGTTAGGGTTAGCATCAGCCCTAGGATAGTGTTAGGGTTAGGGTTAGCATCAGCCCTAGGATAGTGTTAGGGTTAGGGTTAGGGTTAGCATCAGCCCTAGGATAGTGTTAGGGTTAGGGTTAGCATCAGCCCTAGGATAGTGTTAGGGTTATGGTTAGAGTTAGCATCAGCCCTAGGATAGTGTTAGGGTTAGGGTTAGCATCAGCCCTAGGATAGTGTTAGGGTTAGGGTTAGGGTTAGCCTCAGGCCTAGGATAGTGTTAGGGTTAGGGTTAGCATCAGCCCTAGGATAGTGTTAGGGTTAGGGTTAGGGTTAGCATCAGCCCTAGGATAGTGTTAGGGTTAGGGTTAGCATCAACCCTAGGATAGCGTTAGGGTTAGGGTTAGGGTTAGCATCAGGCCTAGGATAGTGTTAGGGTTAGGGTTAGGGTTAGCATCAGCCCTAGGATAGTGTTAGGGTTAGGGTTAGCAACAGCCCTAGGATAGTGATAGGGTTAGGGTTAGGGTTAGCATCAGCCCTAGGATAGTGTTAGGGTTAGGGTTAGCATCAGCCCTAGGATAGTGTTAGGGTTAGGGTTAGGGTTAGCATCAGGCCTAGGATAGTGTTAGGGTTAGGGTTAGCATCAGCCCTAGGATAGTGTTAGGGTTAGGGTTAGGGTTAGCATCAGCCCTAGGATAGTGTAAGGGTTAGGGTTAGCATCAACCCTAGGATAGTGTTAGGGTTAGCGTTACGGTCAGCATCAGCCCTAGAAGAGTGTTAGGGTTAGGGATAGGGTAAGCATCACGCCTTGGATATTGTTAGGGTTAGGGTTAACATCAGCCCTATGATAGTGTTAGGGTTAGGGTTAGGGTTAGCATCAGCCCTAGGATAGTGTTAGGGTTAGGGTTAGCATCAGCCCTAGGATAGTGTTAGAGTTAAGGTTAGGGTTAGCATCAGGCCTAGGATAGTGTTAGGGTTAGGGTTAGCGTCAGCCCTAGGATAGTGTTAGGGTTAGTGTTAGGGTTAGCATCAGCCGTAAGATAGTGTTAGGGTTAGGGTTAGCCTCAGCCCTAAGATAGTGTTAGTGTTAGCGTTATTGTTAGCATCAGCCCTAGGATAGTGTTAGGGTTAGGGTTAGGGTTAGCATCAGCCCTAAGATAGAGTTAGTGTTAGGGTTAGCATCAGCCCTAGGATAGTGTTAGGGTTAGGGTTAGGGTTAGCATCAGCCCTAGGATAGTGTTAGGTTTAGGGTTAGCATCAGCCCTAGGATAGTGTTAGGGTTAGAGTTAGGGTTAGCATCAGCCCTAGGATAGTGTTAGGGTTAGGGTTAGCATCAGCCCTAGGATAGTGTTAGGGTTGAGTTAGGGTTAGCATCAGGCCTAGGTTAGTGTTAGGGTTAGGGTTAGCATCAGCCCTAGGATAGTGTTAGCGTTAGGGTTAGGGTTAGCATCAGCCCTAGGATAGTGTTAGGGTTAGGGTTAGCATCAACCCTAGGATAGTGTTAGGGTTAGGGTTAGGGTTAGCATCAGCCCTAGGAGCGTGTTAGGGTTAGGGATAGGGTTAGCATCAGGCCTAGGATAGTGTTAGGGTTAGGGTTAGGGTTAGCATCAGCCCTAGGATAGTGTTAGTGTTAGGGTTAGCATCAGCCCTAGGATAGTGTTAGGGTTAGGGTTAGGGTTAGCATCAGCCCTAGGATAGTGTTAAGGTTAGGGTTAGCATCAGCCCTAGGATAGTGTTAGGGTTAGGGTTAGGGTTAGCATCAGCCCTAGGATAGTGTTAGGGTCAGGGTTAGGGTTAGCATCATTGCAAGGATAGTGTTAAGGTTAGGGTTAGGGTTAGCATCAGCCCTAGGATACTATTAGGGTTAGGGTTAGCATCAGCCCTAGGATAGTGTTAGGGTTAGGGTTAGGGTTAGCACCAGGCCTATGATAATGTTAGTGTTAGGGTTAGCATCAGCCTTAGGATAGTGTTACGGTTAGGGTTAGGGTTAGCATCAGCCGTAGGATAGTGTTAGGGTTGGGTTAGCCTCAGCCCTAGGATAGTGTTAGAGTTAGGGTTAGGGTTAGCATCAGCCCTAGGATAGTGTTAGGGTTAGGGTTAGGGTTAGCATCAGCCCTAGGATAGTGTTAGTGTTAGGGTTAGCATCAGCCCTAGGATAGTGTTAGGGTTAGGGTTAGGGTTAGCATCAGCCCTAGGATAGTATTAGGGTTAGGGTTAGTGTTAGGGTTAGGGTTAGGATCAGCTCTAGGATAGTGTTAGGTTTACGGTTAGGGTTAGCATCAGCCCTAGGATAGTGTTAGGGTTAGGGTTAGGGTTAGCATCAGCCCTAGGATAGTGTTAGGGTTAGGGTTAGCATCAACCCTAGGATAGTGTTAGGGTTAGGGTTAGGGTTAGCATCAGACCTATGATAGTGTTAGGGTTAGGGTTAGCATCAGCCCTAGGATAGTGTTAGGGTTAGGGTTAGGGTTAGCATCAGCCCTAGGATAGTGTTAGGGTTACGGTTAGCATCAGCCCTAGGATAGTGTTAGGGTTAGGGTTAGGGTTAGCATCAGCCCTAGGATAGTGTTAGGGTTAGGGTTAGGGTTAGCATCAGGCATAGGATAGTGTTAGGGTTAGGGTTAGGGTTAGCATCAGCCCTAGGATAGTGTTAGGTTTAGGGTTAGCATCAGCCCAAGATAGTGTTAGGGTTAGGGTTAGGGTTAGCATCAGCCCTAGGATAGTGTTAGGGTTAGTGTTAGGGTTAGCATCAGGCCTAGGATAGTGTTAGGGTTAGGGTTAGCATCAGCCCTAGGATAGTGTTAGGGTTAGGGTTAGGGTTAGCATCAGCCCTAGGATAGTAATAGGGTTAGGGTTAGCATCAACCCTAGGATAATGTTAGGGTTAGGGTTAGGGTTAGCATCAGCCCTAGGAGAGTGTTAGGGTTAGGGATAGGGTTAGCATCAGGCTTAGGATAGTGTTAGGGTTAGGGTTAACATCAGCCCTAGGATAGTGTTAGGGTTAGGGTTAGGGTTAGCATCAGCCCTAGGATAGTGTTAGGGTTAGGGTTAGCGTAAGCCATAGGATAGTGTTAGGGATAGGGTTAGGGTTAGCATCAGGCCTAGGATAGTGTTAGGGTTAGGGTTAGCATCAGCCCTAGGATAGTGTTAGGGTTAGGATTAGGGTTAGCATCAGCCGTAGGATAGTGTTAGGTTTAGGGTTATCCTCAGCCCTAAGATAGTGTTAGAGTTAGGGTAGGGTTAGCATCAGCCCTAGGATAGTGTTAGGGTTAGGGTTAGGGTTAGCATCAGCCCTAGGATAGTGTTAGTGTTAGGGTTAGCATCAGCCCTAGGATAGTGTTAGGGTTAGGGTTAGGGTTAGCATCAGCCCTAGGATAGTGTTAGGGTCAGGGTTAGTGTTAGGATCAGCCCTAGGATAGTGTTAAGTTTAGGGTTAGGGTTAGCATCAGCCCTAGTATAGTGTTAGGGTTAGGGGTAGCATCAGCAATAGGATAGTGTTAGGATTAGGGTTAGGGTTAGCATCAGCCCTAGGATTGTGTTAGGGTTAGGGTTAGCATCAGCCATAGGATAGTGTTAGGCTTAGGGTTAGGGTTAGCTTCAGCCCTAGGATAGTGTTAGGGTTAGGGTTAGCATCAGCCCTAGGATAGTGTTAGGGTTAGGGTTAGGGTTAGCATCAGGCCTAGGATAGTGTTAGGGTTAGGGTTAGCATTAGCCCTAGGATAGTGTTAGGGTTAGGGTTAGGGTTAGCATCAGCCCTTGGATAGTGTTAGGGTTAGGGTTAGCATCAGCCCTAGGATAGTGTTAGGGTTAGGCATAGGGTTAGCATCAGCCCTAGGATAGTGTTAGGGTTAGGGTTAGCATCAGGCCTAGGATAGTGTTAGGGTTAGTGTTAGCATCAGCCCTAGGAGAGTGTTAGGGTTAGGCTTAGGCTTAGCATCAGCTCTAGGATAGTGTTAGGGTTAGGGTTAGAGTTAGCATCAGCCATAGGATAGTGCTAGGTTTAGGGTTAGCATCAGACCTAGGATAGTGTTAGGGTTACGGTTAGGGTTAGCATCAGGAATAGGATAGTGTTAGTGTTAGGGTTAGCATCAGCCTTAGGATAGTGTTAGGGTTAAGGTTAGGGTTAGCATCAGCCGTAGGATAGTGTTAGGGTTAGGGTTAGCCTCAGCCCTAGGATAGTGTTAGAGTTAGGGTTTGGGTTAGCATCAGCCCGAGGATAGTGTTAGGGTTAGGGTTAGGGTTAGCATCAGCCCTAGGATAGTGTTAGGGTTAGGGTTAGCATCAGCCCTAGGATAGTGTTAGGGTTAGGGTTAACATCAGCCCTAGGATAGTGTTAGGGTTCGGGTTAGGGTTAGCATCAGCCCTAGGATAGTGTTAGGTTTAGGGTTAGCATCAGACCTAGGATAGTGTTAGGGTTAGGGATAGGGTTAGCACCTGCCTAGGATAGTGTTAGTGTTAGGGTTAGCATCAGCCTTAGGATAGTGTTAGTGTTAGGGTTAGCATCAGCCGTAGGATAGTGTTACGGTTAAGGTTAGCTTCAGCCCTAGGATAGTGTTAGAGTTAGGGTTAGGGTTAGCATAAGCCCTAGGATAGTGTTAGGGTTAGAGTAAGGGTTAGCATCAGCCCTAGGATAGTGTTAGTGTTAGGGTTAACATCAGCCCTAGGATAGTGTTAGGGTTAGGGTTAGGGTTAGCATCAGCCCTAGGATAGTATTAGGGTTAGGGTTAGGGTTAGGGTTAGGATCAGCTCTAGGATAGTGTTAGGGTTACGGTTAGGGTTAGCATCAGCCCTAGGATAGTGTTAGGGTTAGGGTTAGGGTTAGCATCAGCCCTAGGATAGTGTTAGGGTTAGGGTTAGCATCAGCCCTAGGATAGTGTTAGGGTTAGGGTTAGGGTTAGCATCAGCCCTAGGATAGTGTTAGGGTTAGGGTTAGCATCAACCCTAGGATAGTGTTAGTGTTAGGGTTAGGGTTAGCATCAGGCCTAGGATAGTGTTAGGGTTAAGGTTAGGGTTAGCATCAGCCCTAGGATACTGTTAGGGTTAGGGTTAGCATCAGCCCTAGGATAGTGTTAGGGTTATGGTTAGGGTTAGCATCAGCCCTAGGGTAGTGTAAGGGTTAGGGTTAGCATCAACGCTAGGATAGTGTTAGGGTTAGGGTTAGGGTCAGCATCAGCCCTAGAAGAGTGTTAGGGTTAGGGATAGGGTTAGCATCAGGCCTAGGATAGTGTTAGGGTTAGGGTTAACATCAGCCCTAGGATAGTGTTAGGGTTAGGGTTAGGGATAGCATCAGCCCTAGGATAGTGTTAGGGTTAGGGTTAGCATCAGCCCTAGGATAGTGTTAGAGTTAAGGTTAGGGTTAGCATCAGGCCTAGGATAGTGTTAGGGTTAGGGTTAGCGTCAGCCCTAGGATAGTGTTAGGGTTAGGGTTAGGGTTAGCATCAGCCGCAAGATAGTGTTAGGGTTACGGTTAGCCTCAGTCCTAAGATAGTGTTAGAGTTAGTGTTAGGGTTAGCATCAGCCCTAGGATAGTGTTAGGGTTAGGGTTAGGGTTAGCATCAGCCCTAGGATTGTGTTAGGGTTAGGGTTAGGGTTAGCATCAGCCCTAGGATAGTGTTAGGGTTAGGGTTAGGGTTAGCATCAGCCCTAGGATAGTGTTAGGGTTAGGGTTAGCCTCAGCCCTAGGATAGTGTTAGAGTTAGGGTTAGGGTTAGCATAAGCCCTAGGATAGTGTTAGGGTTAGGGTTAGGGTTATCATCAGCCCTAGGATAGTGTTAGTGTTAGGGTTAGCATCAGCCCTAGGATAGTGTTAGGGTTAGGGTTAGGGTTAGCATCAGCCCTAGGATAGTGTAAGGGTTAGGGTTAGCATGAGCCCTAGGATAGTGTTAGGGTAAGGGTTACGGTTAGCATCAGGCCTAGGATAGTGTTAGGGTTACGGTTAAAATAAGCCCTAGGATAGTGTTAGGGTTAGGGTTAGGGTTAGCATGAGCCCTAGGATAGTGTTAGGTTTAGGGTTAGGGATATCATGAGGCCTAGGATATTGGTAGGGTTAGGGTTACCATCAGCCCTAGGATAGTGTTAGGGTTAGGGTTAGGGTTAGCATCAGCCCTAGGATAGTATTAGGGTTAGGGTTAGCATCAGCCCTAGGATAGTGTTAGGGTTAGGGTTAAGGTTAGCACCAGGCCTATGATAATGTTAGTGTTAGGGTTAGCATCAGCCTTAGGATAGTGTTACGGTTAGGGTTAGGGTTAGCATCAGCCGTAGGATAGTGTTAGGGTTGGGTTAGCCTCAGCCCTAGGATAGTGTTAGAGTTAGGGTTAGGGTTACCATCAGCCCTAGGATAGTGTTAGGGTTAGGGTTAGTGTTAGCATAAGCCCTAGGATAGTGTTAGTGTTAGGGTTAGCATCAGCCCTAGGATAGTGTTAGCGTTAGGTTTAGGGTTAGCATCAGCCCTAGGATACTGTTAGGGTTAGGGTTAGCCTCAGTCCTAAGATAGTGTTAGAGTTAGGGTTAGGATTAGCATCAGCCCTAGGATAGGGTTAGGGTTAGGGTTAGCATCAGCCCTAGGATAGTGTTAGGGTTAGGGTTAGGGTTAGCATCAGGCCTAGGATAGTGTTAGGGTTAGGGTTAGGGTTAGCATTAGCCCTAGGATAGTGTTAGGGTTAGGGTTAGCATAAACCCTAGGATAGTGTTAGGGTTAGGGTTAGGGTTAGCATCAGGCCTAGGATAGTGTTAGGGTTAGGGTTAGGGTTAGCATCAGCTCTAGGATAGTGTTAGGGTTAGGGTTAGCATAAACCCTAGGATAGTGTTAGGGTTAGGGTTAGGGTTAGCATCAGGCCTAGGATAGTGTTAGGGTTAGGGTTAGCATCAGCCCTAGGATAGTGTTAGGGTTAGGGTTAGGGTTAGCATCAGCCCTAGGATAGTGTTAGGGTTAGGGTTAGCATCAACCCTAGGATAGTGTTAGGGTTAGGGTTAGGGTTAGCATCAGCCCTAGGAGAGTGTTAGGGTTAGGGATAGGGTTAGCATCAGGCCTAGGATAGTGTTAGGGTTATGGTTAACATCAGCCCTAGGATAGTGTTAGGGTTAGGGTTAGGGTTAGCATCAGCCCTAGGATAGTGTTAGGGTTAGGGTTAGCATCAGCCATAGGATAGTGTTAGGGTTAGGGTTAGGGTTAGCATCAGGCCTAGGATAGTGTCAGGGTAAGGGTTAGCATCAGCCCTAGGATAGTGTTAGGGTTAGGATTAGGGTTAGCATCAGCCGTAGGATAGTGTTAGGTTTAGGGTTATCCTCAGCCCTAAGATATTGTTAGTGTTAGGGTTAGGGTTAGGGTTAGCATCAGCCCTAGGATAGTGTTAGTGTTAGGGCTAGCATCAGCCCTAGGATAGTGTTAGGGTTAGGGTTAGGGTTAGCATCAGCCCTAGGATAGTGTTAGGGTGAGGGTTAGCATCAGCCCTAGGATAGTGTTAGGGTTAGGGTTAGGGTTAGCATCAGCCCTAGGATAGTGTTAGGGTTAGGGTTAGCATCAGCCCTAGGATAGTGTTAGGGTTATGGTTAGGGTTAGCATCAGCCCTAGGATAGTGTTAGGGTTAGGGTTAGCATCAGCCCTAGGATAGTGTTAGGGTTAGGGTTCGGGTTAGCATCAGGCCTAGGATAGTGTTAGGGTTAGGGTTAGCATCAGCCCTAGGATAGTGTTAGGGTTAGGGTTAGGGTTAGCATCAGCCCTAGGATAGTGTTAGGGTTAGGGTTAGCATCAACCCTAGCATAGTGTTAGGGTTAGGGTTAGGGTTAGCATCAGGCCTAGGATAGTGTTAGGGTTAGGGTTAGGGTTAGCATCAGCCCTAGGATAGTGTTAGGGTTAGGGTTAGCAACAGCCCTAGGATAGTGTTAGGGTTAGGGTTAGGGTAAGCATCAGCCCTAGGATAGTGTTAGGGTTAGGGTTAGCATCAGCCCTAGGATAGTGTTAGGGTTAGGGTTAGGGTTAGCATCAGGCCTAGGATAGTGTTAGGGTTAGGGTTAGCATCAGCCCTAGGATAGTGTTAGGGTTAGGGTTAGGGTTAGCATCAGCCCTAGGATAGTGTAAGGGTTAGGGTTAGCATCAGCCCTAGGATAGTGTTAGGGTTAGGGTTAGGGTTAGCATCAGCCCTAGGATAGTGTTAGGGTTAGGGTTAGCATCAACCCTAGGATAGTGTTAGGGTTAGGGTTAGGGTTAGCATCAGCCCTAGGAGAGTGTTAGGGTTAGGGATAGGGTTAGCATCAGGCCTAGGATAGTGTTAGGGTTAGGGTTAACATCAGCCCTAGGATAGTGTTAGGGTTAGGGTTAGGGTTAGCATCAGCCATAGGATAGAGTTAGGGTTAGGGTTAGGGTTAACATCAGGCCTAGGATAGTGTTAGGGTTAGGGTTAGCATCAGCCCTAGGATAGTGTTAGGGTTAGGGTTAGGGTTAGCATCAGCCCTAGGATAGTGTTAGGGTCAGGGTTAGGGTTAGCATCAGCCCTAGGATAGTGTTAGTGTTAGGGTTAGCATCAGCCCTAGGATAGTGTTAGGGTTAGGGTTAGGGTTAGCATCAGCCCTAGGATAGTGTTAGGGTCAGGGTTAGGGTTAGCATCAGCCCTAGGATAGTGTTAAGGTTAGGGTTAGGCTTAGCATCAGCCCTAGGATACTGTTAGGGTTAGGGTTAGCATCAGCAATAGGATAGTGTTAGGATTAGGGTTAGGGTTAGCATCAGCCCTAGGATAGTGTTAGGGTTAGGGTTAGCATCAGCCCTAGGATAGTGTTAGGCCTAGGGTTAGGGTTAGCATCAGCCCTAGGATAGTGTTAGGGTTAGGGTTAGCATCAGGCCTAGGATAGTGTTAGTGTTGGGGTTAGCATTAGCCCTAACATAGTGTTAGGGTTAGGGTTAGGGTTAGCATCAGCCCTTGGATAGTGTTAGGGTTAGGGTTAGCATCAGCCCTAGGATAGTGTTAGGGTTAGGCATAGGGTTAGCATCAGCCCTAGGATAGTGTTAGGGTTAGGGTTAGCATCAGGCCTAGGATAGTGTTAGGGTTAGGGTTACCATCAGCCCGAGGAGAGTGTTAGGGTTAGGCTTAGGCTTAGCGTCAGCCCTAGGATAGTGTTAGGGTTAGGGTTAAAGTTAGCATCAGCCCTAGGATAGTGCAAGGTTTAGGGTTAGCATCAGACCTAGGATAATGTTAGCGTTACGGTTAGGGTTAGCATCAGGCCTAGGATAGTGTTAGTGTTAGTGATAGCATCAGCCTTAGGATAGTGTTAGGGTTAGGGTTAGGGTTAGCATCAGCCGTAGGATAGTGTTAGGGTTAGGGTTAGCCTCAGCCCTAAGATAGTGTTAGAGTTAGGGTTAGGGTTAGCATCAGCCCGAGGATAGTGTTAGGGTTAGGGTTAAGGTTATCATCAGCCCTAGGATAGTGTTAGTGTTAGGGTTAGCATCAGCCCTAGGATAGTGTTAGGGTTAGGGATAACATCAGCCCTAGGATAGTGTTAGGGTTAGGGTTAGGGTTAGCATCCGCCCTAGGATAGTGTGAGGTTTATGGTTAGCATCAGACCTAGGATAGTGTTAGGGTTAGGGTTAGGGTTAGCACCAGGCCTAGGATAGTGTTAGTGTTAGGGTTAGCATCAGCCTTAGGATAGTGTTAGTGTTAGGGTTAGCATCAGCGGTAGGATAGTGTTAGGGTTAGGGTTAGCCTCAGCCCTAGGATAGTGTTAGAGTTAGGGTTAGGGTTAGCATAAGCCCTAGGATAGTGTTAGGGTTAGGGTAAGGGTTAGCATCAGCCCTAGGATAGTGTTAGTGTTAGGGTTAACATCAGGCCTAGGATAGTGTTAGGGTTAGGGTTAGGGTTAGCATCAGCCCTAGGATAGTATTAGGGTTAGGGTTAGGGTTAGGGTTAGGATCAGCCCTAGGATAGTGTTAGGGTTACGGTTAGGGTTAGCATCAGCCCTAGAATAGTGTTAGGGTTAGGGTTAGGGTTAGCATCAGCCCTAGGATAGTGTTAGGGTTAGGATTAGCATCAGCCCTAGGATAGTGTTAGGGTTAGGGTTAGGGTTAGCATCAGCCCTAGGATAGTGTTAGGGTTAGGGTTAGCATCAGCCCTAGGATAGTGTTAGGGTTATGGTTAAGGTTAGCATCAGCCCTAGGATAGTGTTAGGGTTAGGGTTAGCATCAGCCCTAGGATAGTGTTAGGGTTAGGGTTAGGGTTAGCATCAGGCCTAGGATAGTGTTAGGGTTAGGGTTAGCATCAGCCCTAGGATAGTTTTAGGGTTAGGGTTAGGGTTAGCATCAGCCCTAGGATAGTGTTAGGATTAGGGTTAGCATCAACCCTAGGATAGTCTTAGGGTTAGAGTTAGGGTTAGCATCAGCCCTAGGATAGTGTTAGGGTTAGGGTTAGGGTTAGCATCAGCCCTAGGATAGTGTTAGGGTCAGGGTTAGGGTTAGCATCAGCCCTAGGATAGTGTTAAGGTTAGGGTTAGGGTTAGCATCAGCCCTAGGATACTATTAGGGTTAGGGTTAGCTTCAGCCCTAGGATAGTGTTAGGGTTAGGGTTAGGGTTAGCACCAGGCCTATGATAATGTTAGTGTTAGGGTTAGCATCAGCCTTAGGATAGTGTTACGGTTATGGTTAGGGTTAGCATCAGCCGTAGGATAGTGTTAGGGTTGGGTTAGCCTCAGCCCTAGGATAGTGTTAGAGTTAGGGTTAGGGTTAGCATCAGCCCTAGGATAGTGTTAGGGTTAGGGTTAGGGTTAGCATCAGCCCTAGGATAGTGTTAGTGTTAGGGTTAGCATCAGCCCTAGGATAGTGTTAGGGTTAGGGTTAGGGTTAGCATCAGCCCTAGGATATTGTTAGGGTTAGGGTTAGCATCAGGCCTAGGATAGTGTTAGGGTTAGGGTTAGCATCAGCCCTAGGATAGTGTTAGGGTTAGGATTAGGGTTAGCATCAGCCCTAGGATAGTGTTAGGTTTAGGGTTATCCTCAGCCCTAAGACAGTGTTAGAGTTAGGGTTAGGGTTAGCATCAGCCCTAGGATAGTGTTAGGGTTAGGGTTAGGGTTAGCATCAGCCCTAGGATAGTTTTAGGGTCAGGGTTATGGTTAGGATCAGCCCTAGGATAGTGTTAAGGTTAGGGTTAGGGTTAGCATCAGCCCTAGGATAGTGTTAGGGTTAGGGTTAGGGTTAGCATCAGCCCTAGGATAGTGTTAGGGTAGGGTTAGCATCAGCCCTAGGATAGTGTTAGGGTTAGGGTTAGCAACAGCCCTAGGATAGTGTTAGGGTTAGGGTTAGGGTTAGCATCAGCCCGAGGATAGTGATAGGGTTAGGGTTAGGGTTAGCATCAGCCCTAGGATTGTGTTAGTGTTAGGGTTAGCATCAGCCCTAGGATAGTGTGAGGATTAGGGTTAACATCAGCCCTAGGATAGTGTTAGGGTTAGGGTTAGGGTTAGCATCAGCCCTAGGATAGTGTTAGGTTTAGGGTTAGCATCAGACCTAGGATAGTGTTAGGGTTAGGGTTAGGGTTAGCACCAGGCCTAGGATAGTGTTAGTGTTAGGGTTAGCATCAGCCTTAGGATAGTGTCAGTGTTAGGGTTAGCATCAGCCGTAGGATAGTGTTAGGGTTAGGGTTAGCCTCAGCCCTAGGATAGTGTTAGAGTTAGGGTTAGGGTTAGCATAAGCCCTAGAATAGTGTTAGGGTTAGGGTAAGGTTTAGCATCAGCCCTAGGATAGTGTTAGTGTTAGGGTTAACATCAGCCCTAGGATAGTGATAGGGTTAGGGTTAGGGTTAGCATCAGCCCTAGGATAGTGTTAGGGTTAGGGTTAGCATCAGCCCTAGGATAGTGTTAGGGTTATGGTTAGAGTTAGCATCAGCCCTAGGATAGTGTTAGGGTTAGGGTTAGCATCAGCCCTAGGATAGTGTTAGGGTTAGGGTTAGGGTTAGGCTCAGGCCTAGGATAGTGTTAGGGTTAGGGTTAGGGTTAGCATCAGCCCTAGGATAGTGTTAGGGTTAGGGTTAGCAACAGCCCTAGGATAGTGATAGGGTTAGGGTTAGGGTTAGCATCAGCCCTAAGATAGTGTTAGGGTTAGGGTTAGCATCAGCCCTAGGATAGTGTTAGGGTTAGGGTTAGGGTTAGCATCAGGCCTAGGATAGTGTTAGGGTTAGGGTTAGTATCAGCCCTAGGATAGTGTTAGGGTTAGGGTTAGGGTTAGCATCAGCCCTAGGATAGTGTAAGGGTTAGGGTTAGCATCAACCCTAGGATAGTGTTAGGGTTAGGGTTAGGGTCAGCATCAGCCCTAGAAGAGTGTTAGGGTTAGGGATAGGGTTAGCATCAGGCCTAGGATAGTGTTAGGGTTAGGGTTAACATCAGCCCTATGATAGTGTTAGGGTTAGGGTTAGGGTTAGCATCAGCCCTAGGATAGTGTTAGGGTTAGGGTTAGCATAAGCCCTAGGATAGTGTTAGAGTTAATGTTAGGGTTAGCATCAGGCCTAGGATAGTGTTAGGGTTAGGGTTAGCGTCAGCCCTAGGATAGTGTTAGGGTTAGGGTTCGGGTTAGCATCAGCCGTAAGATAGTGTTAGGGTTAGGGTTAGCCTCAGCCCTAAGATAGTGTTAGTGTTAGCGTTAGGGGTAGCATCAGCCCTAGGATAGTGTTAGGGTTAGGGTTAGGGTTAGCATCAGCCCTAAGATAGAGTTAGTGTTAGGGTTAGCATCAGCCCTAGGATAGTGTTAGGGTTAGGGTTAGGGTTAGCATCAGCCCTAGGATAGTGTTAGGTTTAGGGTTAGCATCAGCCCTAGGATAGTGTTAGGGTTAGGGTTAGGGTTAGCATCAGCCCTAGGATAGTGTTAGGGTTAGGGTTAGCATCAGCCCTAGGATAGTGTTAGGGTTGGGTTAGGGTTAGCATCAGGCCTAGGATAGTGTTAGGGTTAGGGTTAGCATCAGCCCTAGGATAGTGTTAGCGTTAGGGTTAGGGTTAGCATCAGCCCTAGGATAGTGTTAGGGTTAGGGTTAGCATCAACCCTAGGATAGTGTTAGGGTTAGGGTTAGGGTTAGCATCAGCCCTAGGATAGTGTTAGGGTTAGGGTTAGCATCAGCCCTAGGATAGTGTTAGGGTTAGGGTTAGGGTTAGCATCAGCCCTAGGATAGTGTTAGGGTCAGGGTTAGGGTTAGCATCAGCCCTAGGATAGTGTTAAGGTTAGGGTTAGGGTTAGCCTCAGCCCTAGGATAGTGTTAGGGTTAGGGTTAGCATCAGCCCTAGGATAGTGTTAGGGTTAGGGTTAGGGTTAGCATCAGCCCTAGGATAGTGTTAGGGTCAGGGTTAGGGTTAGCATCAGCCCTAGGATAGTGTTAAGGTTAGGGTTAGGGTTAGCATCAGCCCTAGGATACTATTAGGGTTAGGGTTAGCTTCAGCCCTAGGATAGTGTTAGGGTTAGGGTTAGGGTTAGCACCAGGCCTATGATAATGTTAGTGTTAGGGTTAGCATCAGCCCTAGGATAGTGTTAGGGTTAGGGTTAGGGTTAGCATCAGCCCTAGGATAGTGTTAGGATTAGGGTTAGCATCAACCCTAGGATAGTCTTAGGGTTAGAGTTAGGGTTAGCATCAGCCCTAGGATAGTGTTAGGGTTAGGGTTAGGGTTAGCATCAGCCCTAGGATAGTGTTAGGGTCAGGGTTAGGGTTAGCATCAGCCCTAGGATAGTGTTAAGGTTAGGGTTAGGGTTAGCATCAGCCCTAGGATACTATTAGGGTTAGGGTTAGCTTCAGCCCTAGGATAGTGTTAGGGTTAGGGTTAGGGTTAGCACCAGGCCTATGATAATGTTAGTGTTAGGGTTAGCATCAGCCTTAGGATAGTGTTACGGTTATGGTTAGGGTTAGCATCAGCCGTAGGATAGTGTTAGGGTTGGGTTAGCCTCAGCCCTAGGATAGTGTTAGAGTTAGGGTTAGGGTTAGCATCAGCCCTAGGATAGTGTTAGGGTTAGGGTTAGGTTTAGCATCAGCCCTAGGATAGTGTTAGTGTTAGGGTTAGCATCAGCCCTAGGATAGTGTTAGGGTTAGGGTTAGGGTTAGCATCAGCCCTAGGATATTGTTAGGGTTAGGGTTAGCATCAGGCCTAGGATAGTGTTAGGGTTAGGGTTAGCATCAGCCCTAGGATAGTGTTAGGGTTAGGATTAGGGTTAGCATCAGCCCTAGGATAGTGTTAGGTTTAGGGTTATCCTCAGCCCTAAGACAGTGTTAGAGTTAGGGTTAGGGTTAGCATCAGCCCTAGGATAGTGTTAGGGTTAGGGTTAGGGTTAGCATCAGCCCTAAGATAGTGTTAGTGTTAGGGTTAGCATCAGCCCTAGGATAGTGTTAGGGTTAGGGTTAGGGTTAGCATCAGCCCTAGGATAGTTTTAGGGTCAGGGTTATGGTTAGGATCAGCCCTAGGATAGTGTTAAGGTTAGGGTTAGGGTTAGCATCAGCCCTAGGATAGTGTTAGGGTTAGGGTTAGGGTTAGCATCAGCCCTAGGATAGTGTTAGGGTTAGGGTTAGCATCAGCCCTAGGACAGTGTTAGGGTTAGGGTTAGCAACAGCCCTAGGATAGTGTTAGGGTTAGGGTTAGGGTTAGCATCAGCCCGAGGATAGTGATAGGGTTAGGGTTAGGGTTAGCATCAGCCCTAGGATTGTGTTAATGTTAGGGTTAGCATCAGCCCTAGGATAGTGTGAGGATTAGGGTTAACATCAGCCCTAGGATAGTGTTAGGGTTAGGGTTAGGGTTAGCATCAGCCCTAGGATAGTGTTAGGTTTAGGGTTAGCATCAGACCTAGGATAGTGTTAGGGTTAGGGTTAGCATCAACCCTAGGATAGTGTTAGGGTTAGGGTTAGGGTTAGCATCAGCCCTAGGATAGTGTTAGGGTTAGGGTTAGCATCAGCCCTAGGATAGTGTTAGGGTTAGGGTTAGGGTTAGCATCAGCCCTAGGATAGTGTTAGGGTCAGGGTTAGGGTTAGCATCAGCCCTAGGATAGTGTTAAGGTTAGGGTTAGGGTTAGCCTCAGCCCTAGGATAGTGTTAGGGTTAGGGTTAGCATCAGCCCTAGGATAGTGTTAGGGTTAGGGTTAGGGTTAGCATCAGCCCTAGGATAGTGTTAGGGTCAGGGTTAGGGTTAGCATCAGCCCTAGGATAGTGTTAAGGTTAGGGTTAGGGTTAGCATCAGCCCTAGGATACTATTAGGGTTAGGGTTAGCTTCAGCCCTAGGATAGTGTTAGGGTTAGGGTTAGGGTTAGCACCAGGCCTATGATAATGTTAGTGTTAGGGTTAGCATCAGCCCTAGGATAGTGTTAGGGTTAGGGTTAGGGTTAGCATCAGCCCTAGGATAGTGTTAGGATTAGGGTTAGCATCAACCCTAGGATAGTCTTAGGGTTAGAGTTAGGGTTAGCATCAGCCCTAGGATAGTGTTAGGGTTAGGGTTAGGGTTAGCATCAGCCCTAGGATAGTGTTAGGGTCAGGGTTAGGGTTAGCATCAGCCCTAGGATAGTGTTAAGGTTAGGGTTAGGGTTAGCATCAGCCCTAGGATACTATTAGGGTTAGGGTTAGCTTCAGCCCTAGGATAGTGTTAGGGTTAGGGTTAGCATCAGGCCTAGGATAGTGTTAGGGTTAGGGTTAGCATCAGCCCTAGGATAGTGTTAGGGTTAGGATTAGGGTTAGCATCAGCCCTAGGATAGTGTTAGGTTTAGGGTTATCCTCAGCCCTAAGACAGTGTTAGAGTTAGGGTTAGGGTTAGCATCAGCCCTAGGATAGTGTTAGGGTTAGGGTTAGGGTTAGCATCAGCCCTAAGATAGTGTTAGTGTTAGGGTTAGCATCAGCCCTAGGATAGTGTTAGGGTTAGGGTTAGGGTTAGCATCAGCCCTAGGATAGTTTTAGGGTCAGGGTTATGGTTAGGATCAGCCCTAGGATAGTGTTAAGGTTAGGGTTAGGGTTAGCATCAGCCCTAGGATAGTGTTAGGGTTAGGGTTAGGGTTAGCATCAGCCCTAGGATAGTGTTAGGGTAGGGTTAGCATCAGCCCTAGGATAGTGTTAGGGTTAGGGTTAGCAACAGCCCTAGGATAGTGTTAGGGTTAGGGTTAGGGTTAGCATCAGCCCGAGGATAGTGATAGGGTTAGGGTTAGGGTTAGCATCAGCCCTAGGATTGTGTTAGTGTTAGGGTTAGCATCAGCCCTAGGATAGTGTGAGGATTAGGGTTAACATCAGCCCTAGGATAGTGTTAGGGTTAGGGTTAGGGTTAGCATCAGCCCTAGGATAGTGTTAGGTTTAGGGTTAGCATCAGACCTAGGATAGTGTTAGGGTTAGGGTTAGGGTTAGCACCAGGCCTAGGATAGTGTTAGTGTTAGGGTTAGCATCAGCCTTAGGATAGTGTCAGTGTTAGGGTTAGCATCAGCCGTAGGATAGTGTTAGGGTTAGGGTTAGCCTCAGCCCTAGGATAGTGTTAGAGTTAGGGTTAGGGTTAGCATAAGCCCTAGAATAGTGTTAGGGTTAGGGTAAGGTTTAGCATCAGCCCTAGGATAGTGTTAGTGTTAGGGTTAACATCAGCCCTAGGATAGTGATAGGGTTAGGGTTAGGGTTAGCATCAGCCCTAGGATAGTGTTAGGGTTAGGGTTAGCATCAGCCCTAGGATAGTGTTAGGGTTATGGTTAGAGTTAGCATCAGCCCTAGGATAGTGTTAGGGTTAGGGTTAGCATCAGCCCTAGGATAGTGTTAGGGTTAGGGTTAGGGTTAGGCTCAGGCCTAGGATAGTGTTAGGGTTAGGGTTAGGGTTAGCATCAGCCCTAGGATAGTGTTAGGGTTAGGGTTAGCAACAGCCCTAGGATAGTGATAGGGTTAGGGTTAGGGTTAGCATCAGCCCTAAGATAGTGTTAGGGTTAGGGTTAGCATCAGCCCTAGGATAGTGTTAGGGTTAGGGTTAGGGTTAGCATCAGGCCTAGGATAGTGTTAGGGTTAGGGTTAGTATCAGCCCTAGGATAGTGTTAGGGTTAGGGTTAGGGTTAGCATCAGCCCTAGGATAGTGTAAGGGTTAGGGTTAGCATCAACCCTAGGATAGTGTTAGGGTTAGGGTTAGGGTCAGCATCAGCCCTAGAAGAGTGTTAGGGTTAGGGATAGGGTTAGCATCAGGCCTAGGATAGTGTTAGGGTTAGGGTTAACATCAGCCCTATGATAGTGTTAGGGTTAGGGTTAGGGTTAGCATCAGCCCTAGGATAGTGTTAGGGTTAGGGTTAGCATAAGCCCTAGGATAGTGTTAGAGTTAATGTTAGGGTTAGCATCAGGCCTAGGATAGTGTTAGGGTTAGGGTTAGCGTCAGCCCTAGGATAGTGTTAGGGTTAGGGTTCGGGTTAGCATCAGCCGTAAGATAGTGTTAGGGTTAGGGTTAGCCTCAGCCCTAAGATAGTGTTAGTGTTAGCGTTAGGGGTAGCATCAGCCCTAGGATAGTGTTAGGGTTAGGGTTAGGGTTAGCATCAGCCCTAAGATAGAGTTAGTGTTAGGGTTAGCATCAGCCCTAGGATAGTGTTAGGGTTAGGGTTAGGGTTAGCATCAGCCCTAGGATAGTGTTAGGTTTAGGGTTAGCATCAGCCCTAGGATAGTGTTAGGGTTAGGGTTAGGGTTAGCATCAGCCCTAGGATAGTGTTAGGGTTAGGGTTAGCATCAGCCCTAGGATAGTGTTAGGGTTGGGTTAGGGTTAGCATCAGGCCTAGGATAGTGTTAGGGTTAGGGTTAGCATCAGCCCTAGGATAGTGTTAGCGTTAGGGTTAGGGTTAGCATCAGCCCTAGGATAGTGTTAGGGTTAGGGTTAGCATCAACCCTAGGATAGTGTTAGGGTTAGGGTTAGGGTTAGCATCAGCCCTAGGATAGTGTTAGGGTTAGGGTTAGCATCAGCCCTAGGATAGTGTTAGGGTTAGGGTTAGGGTTAGCATCAGCCCTAGGATAGTGTTAGGGTCAGGGTTAGGGTTAGCATCAGCCCTAGGATAGTGTTAAGGTTAGGGTTAGGGTTAGCCTCAGCCCTAGGATAGTGTTAGGGTTAGGGTTAGCATCAGCCCTAGGATAGTGTTAGGGTTAGGGTTAGGGTTAGCATCAGCCCTAGGATAGTGTTAGGGTCAGGGTTAGGGTTAGCATCAGCCCTAGGATAGTGTTAAGGTTAGGGTTAGGGTTAGCATCAGCCCTAGGATACTATTAGGGTTAGGGTTAGCTTCAGCCCTAGGATAGTGTTAGGGTTAGGGTTAGGGTTAGCACCAGGCCTATGATAATGTTAGTGTTAGGGTTAGCATCAGCCCTAGGATAGTGTTAGGGTTAGGGTTAGGGTTAGCATCAGCCCTAGGATAGTGTTAGGATTAGGGTTAGCATCAACCCTAGGATAGTCTTAGGGTTAGAGTTAGGGTTAGCATCAGCCCTAGGATAGTGTTAGGGTTAGGGTTAGGGTTAGCATCAGCCCTAGGATAGTGTTAGGGTCAGGGTTAGGGTTAGCATCAGCCCTAGGATAGTGTTAAGGTTAGGGTTAGGGTTAGCATCAGCCCTAGGATACTATTAGGGTTAGGGTTAGCTTCAGCCCTAGGATAGTGTTAGGGTTAGGGTTAGGGTTAGCACCAGGCCTATGATAATGTTAGTGTTAGGGTTAGCATCAGCCTTAGGATAGTGTTACGGTTATGGTTAGGGTTAGCATCAGCCGTAGGATAGTGTTAGGGTTGGGTTAGCCTCAGCCCTAGGATAGTGTTAGAGTTAGGGTTAGGGTTAGCATCAGCCCTAGGATAGTGTTAGGGTTAGGGTTAGGGTTATCATCAGCCCTAGGATAGTGTTAGTGTTAGGGTTAGCATCAGCCCTAGGATAGTGTTAGGGTTAGGGTTAGGGTTAGCATCAGCCCTAGGATATTGTTAGGGTTAGGGTTAGCATCAGGCCTAGGATAGTGTTAGGGTTAGGGTTAGCATCAGCCCTAGGATAGTGTTAGGGTTAGGATTAGGGTTAGCATCAGCCCTAGGATAGTGTTAGGTTTAGGGTTATCCTCAGCCCTAAGACAGTGTTAGAGTTAGGGTTAGGGTTAGCATCAGCCCTAGGATAGTGTTAGGGTTAGGGTTAGGGTTAGCATCAGCCCTAAGATAGTGTTAGTGTTAGGGTTAGCATCAGCCCTAGGATAGTGTTAGGGTTAGGGTTAGGGTTAGCATCAGCCCTAGGATAGTTTTAGGGTCAGGGTTATGGTTAGGATCAGCCCTAGGATAGTGTTAAGGTTAGGGTTAGGGTTAGCATCAGCCCTAGGATAGTGTTAGGGTTAGGGTTAGGGTTAGCATCAGCCCTAGGATAGTGTTAGGGTTAGGGTTAGCATCAGCCCTAGGATAGTGTTAGGGTTAGGGTTAGCAACAGCCCTAGGATAGTGTTAGGGTTAGGGTTAGGGTTAGCATCAGCCCGAGGATAGTGATAGGGTTAGGGTTAGGGTTAGCATCAGCCCTAGGATTGTGTTAATGTTAGGGTTAGCATCAGCCCTAGGATAGTGTGAGGATTAGGGTTAACATCAGCCCTAGGATAGTGTTAGGGTTAGGGTTAGGGTTAGCATCAGCCCTAGGATAGTGTTAGGTTTAGGGTTAGCATCAGACCTAGGATAGTGTTAGGGTTAGGGTTAGGGTTAGCACCAGGCCTAGGATAGTGTTAGTGTTAGGGTTAGCATCAGCCTTAGGATAGTGTCAGTGTTAGGGTTAGCATCAGCCGTAGGATAGTGTTAGGGTTAGGGTTAGCCTCAGCCCTAGGATAGTGTTAGAGTTAGGGTTAGGGTTAGCATAAGCCCTAGAATAGTGTTAGGGTTAGGGTAAGGTTTAGCATCAGCCCTAGGATAGTGTTAGTGTTAGGGTTAACATCAGCCCTAGGATAGTGATAGGGTTAGGGTTAGGGTTAGCATCAGCCCTAGGATAGTGTTAGGGTTAGGGTTAGCATCAGCCCTAGGATAGTGTTAGGGTTATGGTTAGAGTTAGCATCAGCCCTAGGATAGTGTTAGGGTTAGGGTTAGCATCAGCCCTAGGATAGTGTTAGGGTTAGGGTTAGGGTTAGGCTCAGGCCTAGGATAGTGTTAGGGTTAGGGTTAGGGTTAGCATCAGCCCTAGGATAGTGTTAGGGTTAGGGTTAGCAACAGCCCTAGGATAGTGATAGGGTTAGGGTTAGGGTTAGCATCAGCCCTAAGATAGTGTTAGGGTTAGGGTTAGCATCAGCCCTAGGATAGTGTTAGGGTTAGGGTTAGGGTTAGCATCAGGCCTAGGATAGTGTTAGGGTTAGGGTTAGTATCAGCCCTAGGATAGTGTTAGGGTTAGGGTTAGGGTTAGCATCAGCCCTAGGATAGTGTAAGGGTTAGGGTTAGCATCAACCCTAGGATAGTGTTAGGGTTAGGGTTAGGGTCAGCATCAGCCCTAGAAGAGTGTTAGGGTTAGGGATAGGGTTAGCATCAGGCCTAGGATAGTGTTAGGGTTAGGGTTAACATCAGCCCTATGATAGTGTTAGGGTTAGGGTTAGGGTTAGCATCAGCCCTAGGATAGTGTTAGGGTTAGGGTTAGCATAAGCCCTAGGATAGTGTTAGAGTTAACGTTAGGGTTAGCATCAGGCCTAGGATAGTGTTAGGGTTAGGGTTAGCGTCAGCCCTAGGATAGTGTTAGGGTTAGGGTTCGGGTTAGCATCAGCCGTAAGATAGTGTTAGGGTTAGGGTTAGCCTCAGCCCTAAGATAGTGTTAGTGTTAGCGTTAGGGGTAGCATCAGCCCTAGGATAGTGTTAGGGTTAGGGTTAGGGTTAGCATCAGCCCTAAGATAGAGTTAGTGTTAGGGTTAGCATCAGCCCTAGGATAGTGTTAGGGTTAGGGTTAGGGTTAGCATCAGCCCTAGGATAGTGTTAGGTTTAGGGTTAGCATCAGCCCTAGGATAGTGTTAGGGTTAGGGTTAGGGTTAGCATCAGCCCTAGGATAGTGTTAGGGTTAGGGTTAGCATCAGCCCTAGGATAGTGTTAGGGTTGGGTTAGGGTTAGCATCAGGCCTAGGATAGTGTTAGGGTTAGGGTTAGCATCAGCCCTAGGATAGTGTTAGCGTTAGGGTTAGGGTTAGCATCAGCCCTAGGATAGTGTTAGGGTTAGGGTTAGCATCAACCCTAGGATAGTGTTAGGGTTAGGGTTAGGGTTAGCATCAGCCCTAGGATAGTGTTAGGGTTAGGGTTAGCATCAGCCCTAGGATAGTGTTAGGGTTAGGGTTAGGGTTAGCATCAGCCCTAGGATAGTGTTAGGGTCAGGGTTAGGGTTAGCATCAGCCCTAGGATAGTGTTAAGGTTAGGGTTAGGGTTAGCATCAGCCCTAGGATAGTGTTAGGGTTAGGGTTAGCATCAGCCCTAGGATAGTGTTAGGGTTAGGGTTAGGGTTAGCATCAGCCCTAGGATAGTGTTAGGGTCAGGGTTAGGGTTAGCATCAGCCCTAGGATAGTGTTAAGGTTAGGGTTAGGGTTAGCATCAGCCCTAGGATACTATTAGGGTTAGGGTTAGCTTCAGCCCTAGGATAGTGTTAGGGTTAGGGTTAGGGTTAGCACCAGGCCTATGATAATGTTAGTGTTAGGGTTAGCATCAGCCTTAGGATAGTGTTACGGTTATGGTTAGGGTTAGCATCAGCCGTAGGATAGTGTTAGGGTTGGGTTAGCCTCAGCCCTAGGATAGTGTTAGAGTTAGGGTTAGGGTTAGCATCAGCCCTAGGATAGTGTTAGGGTTAGGGTTAGCATCAGCCCTAGGATAGTGTTAGGGTTAGGGTTAGCAACAGCCCTAGGATAGTGTTAGGGTTAGGGTTAGGGTTAGCATCAGCCCGAGGATAGTGATAGGGTTAGGGTTAGGGTTAGCATCAGCCCTAGGATTGTGTTAATGTTAGGGTTAGCATCAGCCCTAGGATAGTGTGAGGATTAGGGTTAACATCAGCCCTAGGATAGTGTTAGGGTTAGGGTTAGGGTTAGCATCAGCCCTAGGATAGTGTTAGGTTTAGGGTTAGCATCAGACCTAGGATAGTGTTAGGGTTAGGGTTAGGGTTAGCACCAGGCCTAGGATAGTGTTAGTGTTAGGGTTAGCATCAGCCTTAGGATAGTGTCAGTGTTAGGGTTAGCATCAGCCGTAGGATAGTGTTAGGGTTAGGGTTAGCCTCAGCCCTAGGATAGTGTTAGAGTTAGGGTTAGGGTTAGCATAAGCCCTAGAATAGTGTTAGGGTTAGGGTAAGGTTTAGCATCAGCCCTAGGATAGTGTTAGTGTTAGGGTTAACATCAGCCCTAGGATAGTGATAGGGTTAGGGTTAGGGTTAGCATCAGCCCTAGGATAGTGTTAGGGTTAGGGTTAGCATCAGCCCTAGGATAGTGTTAGGGTTATGGTTAGAGTTAGCATCAGCCCTAGGATAGTGTTAGGGTTAGGGTTAGCATCAGCCCTAGGATAGTGTTAGGGTTAGGGTTAGGGTTAGGCTCAGGCCTAGGATAGTGTTAGGGTTAGGGTTAGGGTTAGCATCAGCCCTAGGATAGTGTTAGGGTTAGGGTTAGCAACAGCCCTAGGATAGTGATAGGGTTAGGGTTAGGGTTAGCATCAGCCCTAAGATAGTGTTAGGGTTAGGGTTAGCATCAGCCCTAGGATAGTGTTAGGGTTAGGGTTAGGGTTAGCATCAGGCCTAGGATAGTGTTAGGGTTAGGGTTAGTATCAGCCCTAGGATAGTGTTAGGGTTAGGGTTAGGGTTAGCATCAGCCCTAGGATAGTGTAAGGGTTAGGGTTAGCATCAACCCTAGGATAGTGTTAGGGTTAGGGTTAGGGTCAGCATCAGCCCTAGAAGAGTGTTAGGGTTAGGGATAGGGTTAGCATCAGGCCTAGGATAGTGTTAGGGTTAGGGTTAACATCAGCCCTATGATAGTGTTAGGGTTAGGGTTAGGGTTAGCATCAGCCCTAGGATAGTGTTAGGGTTAGGGTTAGCATAAGCCCTAGGATAGTGTTAGAGTTAAGGTTAGGGTTAGCATCAGGCCTAGGATAGTGTTAGGGTTAGGGTTAGCGTCAGCCCTAGGATAGTGTTAGGGTTAGGGTTCGGGTTAGCATCAGCCGTAAGATAGTGTTAGGGTTAGGGTTAGCCTCAGCCCTAAGATAGTGTTAGTGTTAGCGTTAGGGGTAGCATCAGCCCTAGGATAGTGTTAGGGTTAGGGTTAGGGTTAGCATCAGCCCTAAGATAGAGTTAGTGTTAGGGTTAGCATCAGCCCTAGGATAGTGTTAGGGTTAGGGTTAGGGTTAGCATCAGCCCTAGGATAGTGTTAGGTTTAGGGTTAGCATCAGCCCTAGGATAGTGTTAGGGTTAGGGTTAGGGTTAGCATCAGCCCTAGGATAGTGTTAGGGTTAGGGTTAGCATCAGCCCTAGGATAGTGTTAGGGTTGGGTTAGGGTTAGCATCAGGCCTAGGATAGTGTTAGGGTTAGGGTTAGCAACAGCCCTAGGATAGTGTTAGCGTTAGGGTTAGGGTTAGCATCAGCCCTAGGATAGTGTTAGGGTTAGGGTTAGCATCAACCCTAGGATAGTGTTAGGGTTAGGGTTAGGGTTAGCATCAGCCCTAGGATAGTGTTAGGGTTAGGGTTAGCATCAGCCCTAGGATAGTGTTAGGGTTAGGGTTAGGGTTAGCATCAGCCCTAGGATAGTGTTAGGGTCAGGGTTAGGGTTAGCATCAGCCCTAGGATAGTGTTAAGGTTAGGGTTAGGGTTAGCATCAGCCCTAGGATAGTGTTAGGGTTAGGGTTAGCATCAGCCCTAGGATAGTGTTAGGGTTAGGGTTAGGGTTAGCATCAGCCCTAGGATAGTGTTAGGGTCAGGGTTAGGGTTAGCATCAGCCCTAGGATAGTGTTAAGTTAGGGTTAGGGTTAGCATCAGCCCTAGGATACTATTAGGGTTAGGGTTAGCTTCAGCCCTAGGATAGTTTTAGGGTTAGGGTTAGGGTTAGCACCAGGCCTATGATAATGTTAGTGTTAGGGTTATCATCAGCCTTAGGATAGTGTTACGGTTATGGTTAGGGTTAGCATCAGCCGTAGGATAGTGTTAGGGTTGGGTTAGCCTCAGCCCTAGGATAGTGTTAGAGTTAGGGTTAGGGTTAGCATCAGCCCTAGGATAGTGTTAGGGTTAGGGTTAGGGTTAGCATCAGCCCTAGGATAGTGTTAGTGTTAGGGTTAGCATCAGCCCTAGGATAGTGTTAGGGTTAGGGTTAGGGTTAGCATCAGCCCTAGGATATTGTTAGGGTTAGGTTAGCATCAGGCCTAGGATAGTGTTAGGGTTAGGGTTAGCATCAGCCCTAGGATAGTGTTAGGGTTAGGATTAGGGTTAGCATCAGCCCTAGGATAGTGTTAGGTTTAGGGTTATCCTCAGCCCTAAGACAGTGTTAGAGTTAGGGTTAGGGTTAGCATCAGCCCTAGGATAGTGTTAGGGTTAGGGTTAGGGTTAGCATCAGCCCTAAGATAGTGTTAGTGTTAGGGTTAGCATCAGCCCTAGGATAGTGTTTAGGGTTAGGGTTAGGGTTAGCATCAGCCCTAGGATAGTTTTAGGGTCAGGGTTATGGTTAGGATCAGCCCTAGGATAGTGTTAAGGTTAGGGTTAGGGTTAGCATCAGCCCTAGGATAGTGTTAGGGTTAGGGTTAGGGTTAGCATCAGCCCTAGGATAGTGTTAGGGTAGGGTTAGCATCAGCCCTAGGATAGTGTTAGGGTTAGGGTTAGCAACAGCCCTAGGATAGTGTTAGGGTTAGGGTTAGGGTTAGCATCAGCCCGAGGATAGTGATAGGGTTAGGGTTAGGGTTAGCATCAGCCCTAGGATTGTGTTAGTGTTAGGGTTAGCATCAGCCCTAGGATAGTGTGAGGATTAGGGTTAACATCAGCCCTAGGATAGTGTTAGGGTTAGGGTTAGGGTTAGCATCAGCCCTAGGATAGTGTTAGGTTTAGGGTTAGCATCAGACCTAGGATAGTGTTAGGGTTAGGGTTAGGGTTAGCACCAGGCCTAGGATAGTGTTAGTGTTAGGGTTAGCATCAGCCTTAGGATAGTGTCAGTGTTAGGGTTAGCATCAGCCGTAGGATAGTGTTAGGGTTAGGGTTAGCCTCAGCCCTAGGATAGTGTTAGAGTTAGGGTTAGGGTTAGCATAAGCCCTAGAATAGTGTTAGGGTTAGGGTAAGGTTTAGCATCAGCCCTAGGATAGTGTTAGTGTTAGGGTTAACATCAGCCTAGGATAGTGATAGGGTTAGGGTTAGGGTTAGCATCAGCCCTAGGATAGTGTTAGGGTTAGGGTTAGCATCAGCCCTAGGATAGTGTTAGGGTTATGGTTAGAGTTAGCATCAGCCCTAGGATAGTGTTAGGGTTAGGGTTAGCATCAGCCCTAGGATAGTGTTAGGGTTAGGGTTAGGGTTAGGCTCAGGGCCTAGGATAGTGTTAGGGTTAGGGTTAGGGTTAGCATCAGCCCTAGGATAGTGTTAGGGTTAGGGTTAGCAACAGCCCTAGGATAGTGATAGGGTTAGGTTAGGGTTAGCATCAGCCCTAAGATAGTGTTAGGGTTAGGGTTAGCATCAGCCCTAGGATAGTGTTAGGGTTAGGGTTAGGGTTAGCATCAGGCCTAGGATAGTGTTAGGGTTAGGGTTAGTATCAGCCCTAGGATAGTGTTAGGGTTAGGGTTAGGGTTAGCATCAGCCCTAGGATAGTGTAAGGGTTAGGGTTAGCATCAACCCTAGGATAGTGTTAGGGTTAGGGTTAGGGTCAGCATCAGCCCTAGAAGAGTGTTAGGGTTAGGGATAGGGTTAGCATCAGGCCTAGGATAGTGTTAGGGTTAGGGTTAACATCAGCCCTATGATAGTGTTAGGGTTAGGGTTAGGGTTAGCATCAGCCCTAGGATAGTGTTAGGGTTAGGGTTAGCATAAGCCCTAGGATAGTGTTAGAGTTAATGTTAGGGTTAGCATCAGGCCTAGGATAGTGTTAGGGTTAGGGTTAGCGTCAGCCCTAGGATAGTGTTAGGGTTAGGGTTCGGGTTAGCATCAGCCGTAAGATAGTGTTAGGGTTAGGGTTAGCCTCAGCCCTAAGATAGTGTTAGTGTTAGCGTTAGGGGTAGCATCAGCCCTAGGATAGTGTTAGGGTTAGGGTTAGGGTTAGCATCAGCCCTAAGATAGAGTTAGTGTTAGGGTTAGCATCAGCCCTAGGATAGTGTTAGGGTTAGGGTTAGGGTTAGCATCAGCCCTAGGATAGTGTTAGGTTTAGGGTTAGCATCAGCCCTAGGATAGTGTTAGGGTTAGGGTTAGGGTTAGCATCAGCCCTAGGATAGTGTTAGGGTTAGGGTTAGCATCAGCCCTAGGATAGTGTTAGGGTTGGGTTAGGGTTAGCATCAGGCCTAGGATAGTGTTAGGGTTAGGGTTAGCATCAGCCCTAGGGATAGTGTTAGCGTTAGGGTTAGGGTAAGCATCAGCCCTAGGATAGTGTTAGGGTTAGGGTTAGCATCAACCCTAGGATAGTGTTAGGGTTAGGGTTAGGGTTAGCATCAGCCCTAGGATAGTGTTAGGGTTAGGGTTAGCATCAGCCCTAGGATAGTGTTAGGGGTTAGGGTTAGGGTTAGCATCAGCCCTAGGATAGTGTTAGGGTCAGGGTTAGGGTTAGCATCAGCCCTAGGATAGTGTTAAGGTTAGGGTTAGGGTTAGCCTCAGCCCTAGGATAGTGTTAGGGTTAGGGTTAGCATCAGCCCTAGGATAGTGTTAGGGTTAGGGTTAGGGTTAGCATCAGCCCTAGGATAGTGTTAGGGTCAGGGTTAGGGTTAGCATCAGCCCTAGGATAGTGTTAAGGTTAGGGTTAGGGTTAGCATCAGCCCTAGGTATACTATTAGGGTTAGGGTTAGCTTCAGCCCTAGGATAGTGTTAGGGTTAGGGTTAGGGTTAGCACCAGGCCTATGATAATGTTAGTGTTAGGGTTAGCATCAGCCCTAGGATTAGTGTTAGGGTTAGGGTTAGGGTTAGCATCAGCCCTAGGATAGTGTTAGGATTAGGGTTAGCATCAACCCTAGGATAGTCTTAGGGTTAGAGTTAGGGTTAGCATCAGCCCTAGGATAGTGTTAGGGTTAGGGTTAGGGTTAGCATCAGCCCTAGGATAGTGTTAGGGTCAGGGTTAGGGTTAGCATCAGCCCTAGGATAGTGTTAAGGGTTAGGGTTAGGGTTAGCATCAGCCCTAGGATACTATTAGGGTTAGGGTTAGCTTCAGCCCTAGGATAGTGTTAGGGTTAGGGTTAGGGTTAGCACCAGGCCCTATGATAATGTTAGTGTTAGGGTTAGCATCAGCCTTAGGATAGTGTTACGGTTATGGTTAGGGTTAGCATCAGCCGTAGGATAGTGTTAGGGTTGGGTTAGCCACAGCCCTAGGATAGTGTTAGAGTTAGGGTTAGGGTTAGCATCAGCCCTAGGATAGTGTTAGGGTTAGGGTTAGGGTTAGCATCAGCCCTAGGATAGTGTTAGTGTTAGGGTTAGCATCAGCCCTAGGATAGTGTTAGGGTTAGGGTTAGGGTTAGCATCAGCCCTAGGATATTGTTAGGGTTAGGGTTAGCATCAGGCCTAGGATAGTGTTAGGGTTAGGGTTAGCATCAGCCCTAGGATAGTGTTAGGGTTATGATTAGGGTTAGCATCAGCCCTAGGATAGTGTTAGGTTTAGGGTATCCTCAGCCCTAAGACAGTGTTAGAGTTAGGGTTAGGGTTAGCATCAGCCCTAGGATAGTGTTAGGGTTAGGGTTAGGGTTAGCATCAGCCCTAAGATAGTGTTAGTGTTAGGGTTAGCATCAGCCCTAGGATAGTGTTAGGGTTAGGGTTAGGGTTAGCATCAGCCCTAGGATAGTTTTAGGGTCAGGGTTATGGTTAGGATCAGCCCTAGGATAGTGTTAAGGTTAGGGTTAGGGTTAGCATCAGCCCTAGGATAGTGTTAGGGTTAGGGTTAGGGTTAGCATCAGCCCTAGGATAGTGTTAGGGTTAGGGTTAGCATCAGCCCTAGGATAGTGTTAGGGTTAGGGTTAGCAACAGCCCTAGGATAGTGTTAGGGTTAGGTTAGGGTTAGCATCAGCCCGAGGATAGTGATAGGGTTAGGGTTAGGGTTAGCATCAGCCCTAGGATTGTGTTAATGTTAGGGTTAGCATCAGCCCTAGGATAGTGTGAGGATTAGGGTTAACATCAGCCCTAGGATAGTGTTAGGGTTAGGGTTAGGGTTAGCATCAGCCCTAGGATAGTGTTAGGTTTAGGGTTAGCATCAGACCTAGCATAGTGTTAGGGTTAGGGTTAGGGTTAGCACCAGGCCTAGGATAGTGTTAGTGTTAGGGTTAGCATCAGCCTTAGGATAGTGTCAGTGTTAGGGTTAGCATCAGCCGTAGGATAGTGTTAGGGTTAGGGTTAGCCTCAGCCCTAGGATAGTGTTAGAGTTAGGGTTAGGGTTAGCATAAGCCCTAGAATAGTGTTAGGGTTAGGGTAAGGTTTAGCATCAGCCCTAGGATAGTGTTAGTGTTAGGGTTAGACATCAGCCCTAGGATAGTGATAGGGTTAGGGTTAGGGTTAGCATCAGCCCTAGGATAGTGTTAGGGTTAGGGTTAGCATCAGCCCTAGGATAGTGTTAGGGTTTATGGTTAGAGTTAGCATCAGCCCTAGGATAGTGTTAGGGTTAGGGTTAGCATCAGCCCTAGGATAGTGTTAGGGTTAGGGTTAGGGTTAGGCTCAGGCCTAGGATAGTGTTAGGGTTAGGGTTAGGGTTAGCATCAGCCCTAGGATAGTGTTAGGGTTAGGGTTAGCAACAGCCCTAGGATAGTGATAGGGTTAGGGTTAGGGTTAGCATCAGCCCTAAGATAGTGTTAGGGTTAGGGTTAGCATCAGCCCTAGGATAGTGTTAGGGTTAGGGTTAGGGTTAGCATCAGGCCTAGGATAGTGTTAGGGTTAGGTTAGTATCAGCCCTAGGATAGTGTTAGGGTTAGGGTTAGGGTTAGCATCAGCCCTAGATAGTGTAAGGGTTAGGGTTAGCATCAACCCTAGGATAGTGTTAGGGTTAGGGTTAGGGTCAGCATCAGCCCTAGAAGAGTGTTAGGGTAAGGGATAGGGTTAGCATCAGGCCTAGGATAGTGTTAGGGTTAGGGTTAACATCAGCCCTATGATAGTGTTAAGGTTAGGGTTAGGGTTAGCATCAGCCCTAGGATAGTGTTAGGGTTAGGGTTAGCATAAGCCCTAGGATAGTGTTAGAGTTAAGGTTAGGGTTAGCATCAGGCCTAGGATAGTGTTAGGGTTAGGGTTAGCGTCAGCCCTAGGATAGTGTTAGGGGTTAGGGTTCGGGTTAGCATCAGCCGTAAGATAGTGTTAGGGTTAGGGTTAGCCTCAGCCCTAAGATAGTGTTAGTGTTAGCGTTAGGGGGTAGCATCAGCCCTAGGATAGTGTTAGGGTTAGGGTTAGGGTTAGCATCAGCCCTAAGATAGAGTTAGTGTTAGGGTTAGCATCAGCCCTAGGATAGTGTTAGGGTTAGGGCTTAGGGTTAGCATCAGCCCTAGGATAGTGTTAGGTTTAGGGTTAGCATCAGCCCTAGGATAGTGTTAGGGTTAGGGTTAGGGTTAGCATCAGCCCTAGGATAGTGTTAGGGTTAGGGTTAGCATCAGCCCTAGGATAGTGTTAGGGTTGGGTTAGGGTTAGCATCAGGCCTAGGATAGTGTTAGGGTTAGGGTTAGCATCAGCCCTAGGATAGTGTTAGCGTTAGGGTTAGGGTTAGCATCAGCCCTAGGATAGTGTTAGGGTTAGGGTTAGCATCAACCCTAGGATAGTGTTAGGGTTAGGGTTTAGGGTTAGCATCAGCCCTAGGATAGTGTTAGGGTTAGGGTTAGCATCAGCCCTAGGATAGTGTTAGGGTTAGGGTTAGGGTTAGCATCAGCCCTAGGATAGTGTTAGGGTCAGGGTTAGGGTTAGCATCAGCCCTAGGATAGTGTTAAGGTTAGTGTAGGGTTAGCATCAGCCCCTAGGATAGTGTTAGGGTTAGGGTTAGCATCAGCCCTAGGATAGTGTTAGGGTTAGGGTTAGGGTTAGCATCAGCCCTAGGATAGTGTTAGGGTCAGGGTTAGGGTTAGCATCAGCCCTAGGATAGTGTTAAGGTTAGGGTTAGGGTTAGAT